>NW_004524661.1:1727296-1820048 GCF_000260255.1 Octodon degus | reverse complement strand
GTTAAGTGACTTGCTCCACAAGGCGATCTCTGCCATGATACTCTGCCTTGCCCCAAAGCACTGGGACAACTGAACCTAAAAGCAAGTGACTCAACAAACCATGGACCCAAACCAAAGCTGTCTATAATCCCAGCACTCAGGAGGCTGAGGCAGGAGGATTACTGCAAGTTTGAGAGCAGCCTGGGCTACAGGGTGAGCTCAAATCCGCCTGAGCTGCATAGCGAGACTCTGTCACAAAACTAAAAATAAAAAGCTTTTGCAGTTGATTGTCTCATATATTTGCTGCAGTGATAGAAAACTCACTAAGACAGCTGCAGAAAAAAAAATCAACTACGCTTGGACTGGTAGTCATCTTGGACTTGCAGGCTCCAGAACTGCGAGAAAATGAACATCTGTTATTGAAGCCCTTCAGAGTGTGGTGCTGTGTTGTGGCAGCCCTAGCAAGAGCAGGAAGTGGATTCGGGCGCAGAAAGCAATTAAACATCTAATTGCTCCAAGAAAACGTAAAGGTAACCATGAGAAAGGAGGAAGAGGACCGGGAGGGGCTTGGCAAGGGACCGGGAGCAGAATGGAAGAGGCTTTCAGCACCTTGTCCGGCCGTCTTCCCCCGCAAGCCCCTGCGTGACCCACGCACACATCCTCACTGAGCGGGGCAGGCGAGAGCGACTTTGCCTGCAGAGCTTGCCAGAGGGCATGGGGAGCGTGCCTGATTTCTTGGGAGATGACAACAGGTCAATTTGATCCTACAGTGTAGAATTTTTTCCAGATGAAAAGTGAGATTTGGAAGCTGCCAATAGCAGCCCCACGGAATGTTTTCAGTTGTTTCCAACTTCCACGTTTGGTCACTTTAGACCCAGAAACTCTGGTGTTGGCCCCATTTGGAAAGAAATAATGGAAGGGAGGTGTAAAGATGCCCAAGTACTTCTTTTAAATACATTAAAAATAACAAAACCTGTCATTTCGACGGATGATCAACACAGGAATGGGTGTTTAATTGAGCATAGAAAAGAAATACTCTAAATAGAACTGAAGACTGTCCATTAAAAAATGAAAACAAAAGCAAACCAAACCTCTCTCAGATGTCTGCATCACATAAACCTAATAAGACAGAGTAAAAAATATTGGATTTATTTTTACAAGTTAGCTGTGACCTTCTCAACCTTTCGAATGGATTCACTTCGCACGGTTCCTCTTAAGGGCCTTAGGGTTATGACTAACTCATAAAAATAAATCCAATATTTCCCCCTTAGCCATGTCATAGCCAATGTAGGAATTCAGATGATGGGGCCAGGGAGGTGGGTTTTCATTTCGCTTGACCTCTCATTATGAGAGGTGCAGAGCCCTCAGCCTCAGCAGAGTTTACAGCTCCCCAGCCCTCCCTGGAACCTGTGTACAAAAGGAGCAAAACAAGGCACCTGTGTCAGGGCCAGGGCCAGGACAAGGTGTGGCGGGAATGCCATAGGGATCTAGAGTTCCAGCCTCAGGGCAGCAGGAGCAGGAGGTGGGAGGGCAAGGTGCCCTGCTTTCCAGTGAAGAGGAAAGGCTTCACTTTGAAGAAGTGAGAGGGAGCCATCCTCCAGGGTTGTCTAGATTGAGACTTCATTAGGCAACATGTGCCACCCTGTGTCACAGGCACCCTCCATCCCAGAGACCTCAGGGTCATTGAACAAATGTCTTCTGGTTGTCTGTTGCATGCCAGGTATCTGAGAGCCCTGAATGTATAGGTGAACAAAGTCAGAGGTGGTCCCTGTCCCCAAGGGGCCTGTGAGCTAATACAAGTTTCAGGATCTAACCAAATATGTACAGTAATCCCTGGGTAATCAATAACTGAGCTATATCCCATGGAGAGGATCGGTATAATGGCAGAATCATGACAAGGTGGGTAGGAGAAGGAGATCCCAGGGGACTTCCCTGAGGAAGTGATGTCAACCTGAGTGCTAGCTGGATGCTCACGGTGGAGGGGCTTCAGGAGAAACTTCCATCAGGAGGCTCTGGTGTCCCTGAGGCTCCCTTCTAGTGGCTGTAATGCAGAAAACTGTCAGGCCATACACTTGGGTCGCAACCCAGAAAGGGAGAAAAGGAGAAGGAAGGCAGACCAAAAAAGGGCTGAAGTGTGGGCAGATACACTGAAGGCCTCAACCTACCTCAGGGAGCCCCTTGGACAAGTCCTGAGCTGGAATGAGGGTACTGTGGGCCCCATGGTGCCTGGTCATCAAGTGCAGGACACTCTGGGAGGGTGGGTGCTGCGGGCAATGTGACTTTCTCCAGTGAAGGCAGTTCTTGAAGAGGGTGGACATTGAGAGACATCAGCCACCAGGTTGGGGTGGTACATCGTAGCATCCACTTTGTGTTACAAAGGTCTCTTGCAGGAAGAAGCAAGGGCAAGATGCTGTGGGCTGGGATGAGAGGACCCCAGCTGCTGGGCTTGGAATGTGTAGCACTAGGAGCCAGAGGAATATCCCTTCAGAAGACAGGAGAAGACCCTGGCTCTCTGTACAGCAATGATGGAGAACCTGGACCATGGGTACTATTGAGTGGCTCCCACTGTGGTCTGAGGGTGAGGAGAGAAAAGCAAAAGAAAGATTCCAGTCCTTGAGGAGCTTGTACTATGCTGGAGGAGACCACACACACACACACACACACACACACACACACACACACACCCACCATACATGCATGCACACATGTATATGCCACATGCCCAAGAAGCTAAACCAATAAGCCACAACCCCAAGCATTTAGGAATTGGGTGAATTGTTATCTGTTCTTGCCTATGATTCCTCCTGTTTTATTCTTCTGAAGTCCATTCCATTTAGGCTAATCCAAACTACTCTTACAGATACCAGATGACCTTCAGACTACTAAATCCAATTCTCAGCCCTCAGCTGCCATGACCTCTCACGAATGTGTCCCTGGACACATCCTCTGCTTTGCCTCATGGTTCCTGACCCTGCATGCCTGCTTCTTTTGCTACCTGGTGGGCCACTCCTCCTCAACATCTTTCACTGGCTCACTCTCCCCATCTTCTAGTGGGAGTCCCCAGGGATCCTTCCTGGGGCCCCTTCTTTTCTCTATCCCCATTCTTTGTCTGGGTGACCACATCCTTTCCTATTGCTTTGAATTCCATCTATATGCTTCATCCATTTGTGTCTTCTGGAAGCTTCACTCTAAAACTCCAGAATCGTATCAATGGTGACTCTGTAGCACCATGCAGAAGTCTCATCAACCTCAGCTGGTCTCACATTGACTCCAGATCTCCCCACTCTGCCAACTCCTGGTGGCTCCATTCTTGGAGTCACTCAGGTCATAAAACATCATGGAGTGCACCACTCCTTCCTTCTTCTCATTGTCCACTTCTAGTTCATCATGAAACATATTGGCTCTCTTCTCAAAATACATTTGCCATTGATAGACTTTTCTTGAATTGTTATTTTTTTTCTTGAAGTAGAATTTTTCATTTGTATTTATTAAAAAAATGAAAAAGAAAAAAAATACTAACCCCTCATCTGAATAACAACCAGAACAAAACTGTTGTGCCTTCTATTTATCTAAGATTCCACTCTTGGCAATTGTTTAAAGAAAAATAAATCTAGATTTGTTTTATTAGATTCAGAGATACAAGGAATTGTAGACTCCCTCTTTCTTCACCTTGTCTGACTTCTGTTAACACTTGTTATGCCTTATTCTAACTTCATTCTCCAACTGGAATGCCTTTCAGGACAGACATTTCTGTAGAGGTTCCTTGACCCAAATAGCTGAGCATTTGTATTAAGTTTTATTTTGGTGTCTAATCAGATTCCTAATCATAGTCCATGAGAAAGAATGTGACTTTAACATTGGACTTAGCTGATGTGCTCAAGTGTCTGCAGTTTCTTTTTTTTAAATCATAGCCATATGGTAAATTTCCTATTTTGTTATGGTTCTCTTTTATTGATGGGCATGCAGTGGGTGTTTCTTGGAAATGGCCAATTTTTATTAAAATATTTCTGGAAGGAAAAAAAAATACATTTGCCAATCAATCACAGCTCATCATCTCCCCTAAGACTGTCCTCCACCAAGCCCCAGCCATCTCTAACCTTCAGAACAGCAGGACTTTGGACAGATCTCTCTGCTTATGTCTTTGTCCTCTTCCCTTGAGGTCTGCTCCTAACACAGAGACCTGGTTATGATTTTCTGCTTAAGACATTGGTGGTTCCCCCTTTCACTCAGGATAAAAAAGCTGAAGTCATAAAATGGCCTGTGAGGCCCAACCTGCCCTGTTTCTTCTCTGACCTTTGTTCTGCCATTCTGTGATCATGTGTCCTGCTTCTGTGATGCAGGCCTCCTCACTGTTCCAAATGCCCACTGCACAGCCTTGTACTTCCGTTCACTCCACCTGGTACTTCCAACCCTTGGTTTGCCTCTTGAATGATGTTTCTTTCAGATGTTCTCCCAGCCTCCCCTCCTAATGGCCCTTCTGTGATGATTAATCTTGATTGTCAACTTGATTAATTTGAGAACCTAAAAGGTTAGTAAAGCACACTTATGGGTGTATCACAGAAGTGTGAGTTGGAGGCTATAGTGGCCTTTGGTGCCTTCCTCTCTGGATCTTGTCCTGCTCTCTACTTTGCTCCATCACACCCTTTGTCATGATTTTTCTGCCTTGGAGTCATCCTACCATGGACTGAACCCTATTAAACTATGAGCCTAAATACATTTTTTCTCCTTTAAGTTGTGGATGCCAAGTATTTTGTCCAACAATACACTTACACTTACCCTGACCACCACACTTAGCACTGCACCTTTTCTCCCATTGCACTGCTAGCATCTCAGATCATATTTATTTGTTCTGTTTTTCAAAGCATTTATCACTTTTTAGCACTTTATTATGTTCCTAGCTGCTGTCTTTGCTGTTCACTGTCAGCCTTCTACTAGTAGCTTGCGTCCATGGGTATCTTTATTCATTGATGTAGCCCAGTGTCTGGAATATTGCTTGGTACATAGCAGGTGGTCAATAAATGTTTATTGGAGCTGGCAATGTAGATCAGTGCTAGAGTCCTTGCCTAACATGTGGGAGGTCTTGGTTTCCACATCAGTACCAATACAACACAATAATGTTTATGTATTCAATGAATGCTCAAACCCAGGCTGACTAGTTTATAACCTATCCTCCTTTTGTGGCAAGAAGCCTCTGCTAAAGTCCTTATGGTCTCTACCTCTAGTAGTTCTCCCCCTACAGCATGGGCTTTTTTGATTAGATTTTTAAACATTATAATGACAAAATATGCATAATTTAAAATTTACCTTTACTAAATTCATTCCCAAGATGGTATAGCTGTCACTGCTACCCTTCCTGAAAAATTTCATCTTCTCATTAATTGCTAACTCTCCTATTCCTCCTTCCCCAGCTTACTAGCCTCTGGCCTACTTCCTATCTGGATTTTCCTATTCTAGGACTCTAGATAGACTCTAGGTGTGTTTGTTCTATTGATAGCTATCCCAATAATTAACATTGTTCAAATTATAAAAATAAACACTTTTACTTTGGCAGATCTTTCAATAATTCAAGATTGTATGAGCCATTAAAATGAATGTTGATATCTCTCTTGTGGGTAATAATAAGAATTTCATGCAATGTGCCTCTAGGTGGAGAAATAAGGGCTTGTCAGGAGGCAACGTGGCTATGAGGGTAGTAGTGCCATGGCCAGCACTCCCTTTGTACCTCTGTGCCAAAGGGTCTGCATGCAAATTCTCACTATGTCACATCCTTCTCAGCTGGCTCAGCTCCAACAAGCTCAGACCCTAACCAAGCTCTACTAGGCTGGTTTAGTGAGGCCCAAGGAAACTAATGGAGCTAAAGCATGAACAACAATGCTTGGGACATGGTGAGCTCTCCATGAGTAGAAACACTTCCCAAACCCTTATCAATGGATAAGCAAAATTTGACATTTCCACATAAAGGAATATTACTCAGTCATTGCAAAGAATGAAGTGCTGATGCATGTCACAACATAGATGGACCCCAAAACATTAGCCAAGTGAAAGGAGTCAGACACTGAAGGTCACACACTGTGACTCCACTTGCATACGTTATCTGAAATAGGTAAATTCCCAGAGACAAAGTAGATCAACAGTTGCCAAGGCCCAGAGGGAGGGGAACGGAAAATGGCCATTGAATGGTTTGCTGTTTGGGGTGACGAGAAAGCCCTGTGACTACAGAGTGTGACAGTTGTACAGCCTTGGGAATACAGTTAACTCCTGAATTGTAAGTTCTAAAAGAGTTGAAATGGAAGACTGTATTTTATGCCATTTGCCATGATCAGGATTATTTTGTTTCTTTGAAATTCAAACTTAACTGGACACTATGTATTTTATTTGGCAGACCTGCCGCCAAGCACACAGAGTTCACATAGGTGCTTGTCAAAGCTCTGAGGTCTTCTGTCAAGGCCCTCTGGATGGGATCCCTGTTTCTCAGAGGTGACCCCACCCTGGGACAGTCTCTTTCTTTCTATCTATACCTGTGCTTGCCTATACCCTGGATGGTAGGAGGGTGACTCCCCAAGACTTTGATCATGTTTTCCTCTTTGGAATTTACCTTCTAGTCGGGAACAGCATTGTTGTGCGGTCTCCTGGGCTTCACCTGCAGGAAGAACCAGAATATTTCTCTGTACTTCATGCACAGCTTTTAGGCTAGTTAAGCAATTCATCTTGGTGCAAGGGGTTGGCAGAGATATTGAATTTCTGGAAGCTGTGGCTCTTCTGTCTTGGATCTCCTTTCAGATGTTCAGTAATGGACTCCTACGTCCTACAATTTTCTGGCCCAGGCAATCAGCTCTGGCAGTGTTGATGCAGGTCAGAGCTGTTTCTCCTCCATCCTGATCTTTAATATAAGCAATATCCTTCCCTCTGGGGCTCTTCCAACGGCAGTTTGGTTCAACAGCACAAATTAAAGTGATGCCACCAAGGGCATTAATGGTCTTAGCAGAATCAACATGGAGAGCATCTCGAGGCTCCCTGTTTAATATGAAGAGTGACTGACTGTGGCACTGCCTTTCCAGCCAGGCCTGCTCTGAATACCGAAGAGTTGTGGTGGGGGGAAGGGAGAGGGAGGAGCCCAGAGCTGCCACTCAAGCAGTGGAGCTCAGCTCATCTGCAGCCCTCTGGGGCTAGGGGAGAGAAGGTAAAGGTCAGGAACTCTCAGCAAATATTTGGAGGGCTGTTCCCATGCCGGTAGTGGTTTGGACACAAGGTAATCCTATCCTGGAAGGGGACCAGTAATCCCTGAGCAAATGCCCAGCCTAACTGGTAACTCTATGGCTGAGCCAGCCCACCTCCCCAGGGAGTCAGGAAGCAAGAAGGTGAACCCAGCACCCAGTTGCCGGTTTGAATAGGAGTGGAGGAAGCTTCAGCTCCAAGAAAGAGCCCAACTTCGGTGTGTGGCCTGTTGCACGCAGGTGTAAAAATTTTTTTTATCTATAAAAATGTTTATGGAGGAACACACTGCACACCAGGCACTGAGCTGGGGATAAAGTTTCAGAGACAAACGATGTGGCAGTAGGAGCCTAGGGGAGCAGCCTGCAGGCTCCCTGAGGACAGCTGGTATCTCTGACTTCTCTCACTATGGGATCCCCAGCAGTGACCACGATGAATGGATTGATGGATGGGTGGTGGCAGTTCAATGTAGCCTATTGGGTGCAAGAGTGGCTTCTGGGAGGTGGACCTAAGGGAGAGACAGAGAGCTGAGCAAAGAGGCTCAGAGAGGGAAGCACCAGGCAGGAGCAGCGTGTGCAGAGACACGAGGTGCTTGTGCTTCCTGTCGCCTGGTGTGTGCAGCCCGTCAGCTGCCCAAGGCTGGGGCAACTCTTGGGCTTTGGGGAGGAGTTTGGACTCCTTCAAGAAGCCCTTGGAAGATTTTAAGGAACCATACAACAAGATCTGATCTGCACTTTAGATAATCTGTGTGGAGAATGTCTTTGTTTATTCTACTTCCTAATGCATTTTATAAACAAGCCCCTGCTGCATCTGAGTGCTGCGCTGGATCTAGGTGGGCACTGTCTGGAGGAAACATAATGTGAGCCACATATGTATTTTTATGTTTCCTGGTAGCCACATGTAGGGAAGTAAACTGTACTAGTAATAAGACACATTTTAAGAATGCGTTCGATCTAGTAGTATATTTCATTTGATAACTTTTTATTAATCCAATATACTTTAATGCTACTTAGTCATTATACATGAAATATGTTATATTTTGCTTGTTTGTTTCAAGTCTTTGGAGTCTGCCGTATATTTTGCTCTCACAGCCCACCTCAGTTTTCACTTGGCACACTTCAGATGATCAATGGTCCCACGAGACAAGTGGCTGCTGTACGAATGGCGTGGGGGCCGAATGCGTGGCCAAAGGTCCTGAGGTCTCTGTGCTCACTGAGCTTAGAGCCCAGCAAAGAAGACTCATGTTTAAGCCAGCAAACAAAATAGTGGTTTGGTGGCATGATAGAGGGGCAGCAGAGGATCATGGATCCTGAGGAGTGTGAGAAACTACTGAGTCCGTACAGGTAAATGGGGACAGGAAGGGAGGGGTGGGCACTGCTGGCAGGTGCAGTGACAGTATGAAGGGCCAGTGGCCACACTTGCTCAGGGAGGAGCAGCTTGAGATGAGCCTGGCAGATCGGGCAGGACAGAGGCCACTGTGGACACTTATTGGGAGAGCAAAGGGAAACCACTAGAGGGATGAAGTAGGAAGCCGTCTTGGCACACCGGATCTTAGCACACCTGTTGCTGAGGGCAGGAGAGGGCGGGACTGAGCTGACCAGCGGTTTTCTTCTGCAGTTGTTGTAGCAGGAGACACTAGAGTCCATGAGGGTGTTGGTGGTAGAAATGGGATGAAGCAGTGAGGTAGGTGAATGCAAGAGACGGGTAGAAGCTGGGACTGATACTTCATACCCATGAACTGCAGGTATGTATGTGCATGACCATTGCTGTGGATGGCTCAGGAATTTGATGCTGAACTTCTGGGATGGGCAATGTGGCTCCCCAAGGGCATTTGTCAATAGGAGGAGATATTTTGACTCCTGGGGAAAGGGTACTTCTGCTATCTCATGAGCAGAGGCCACAGATGCTGCTAAGAGGATACAAGGTGCAGCAGCAAAGATTTATCCAGCCAGAAATATCAGCAGTGTTGTACACAAGGAACCAGATCCAGAGAGATGCCACAGAGTCTTTGGATGGGGAATTGCTAGGACTTGAATTCAGGGCCTTCTGCTTGCTAAGCAGGTGCTGAGCTACTGAGCTACACCCCCAGTCCAGCCATAGTCTTGAACAGATAGTCTTAAATGCCCTGAGATACTGTGGCATTTAAGATAAAGTAAGCAGAGAAGAAAAGAAGGACTGATCCATGAGGTGAGAGGAAAGCTAGAGGAGCAAAGGGGAAGACAGGAGTAGGGCACAGCAGCTCCAGTTAGGAGGCCATGAGGTTAGTACTCAGGAATCTGCAAACTGCTGTATCTTTCCCATTGAGATATTTTCCATTTTCACCATTCTTCTCCAAGTGTTAACTACAGGCACCTGGAATATAGAATGACACACGAGTAGGAAGAGCACTGGTGCCACACGTGTCTGCCATGTTTGCTTGGGGGAGCAGCTCAGTCCCCCTGAGCCTCCGTGTCTTTACGTGGAAAATAGGTTTATGACCATATCAGTGAGGGAATAAATTTACCACATAGTAAATGCTCAACTAGTGCTATTCATTTCTCTTTCATTTGTCATATTCTGGGAAGGATTACCTATAAATTACTCTTAGATTTTTTTTTCCTGCCTTCTCTTATCTCTGCAAAAATCCTGCAGAAAACATGACTGGGTTTGGAATGAAGTCCCTCGCTGTCCCTTAGCTTACAGATAAAGTCTGGGTGGCTGTTTCCTAGGCTGTTGTGTGGCTTGGTGGCTTGGCTTTGAAAAACACATTTGCTTTCCACCCTTGTCCTATCGTCCTTTCTCCGCCTTGGCTTTTTCTCCCATTTCACTAAGGTCCTTTGCATGAATGTTGACCTGATTGGCAAGACCAAGCCATTGGGTACTTGAGCTGGCTCATGACTTATCCAATTAGGAAGTTAAAGAAGAGTACTACACTGGAAAACCCAGGAGAGCTCCAAGATACCAGACCTTTGCAAACTTATTTACTATTACTGACCCTTGGAGAATAAACTTGAACCACACTTTGCCCAGTCACCCAGGGTTTTCCATATGATAAGGGTTTGGCAAAGACACTCCAAGAGCATATCTCAAAGGTATACTTTGAAATCTCTTAGTTCTTCTCAAACATTTAAGTCATTTAAATTCCAATGCATAATGTATCCCTTTCCATTTTAATATAGAACAAATCTCTATCTATCTATTTATCTATCATCTACCTATCTATATTTGGTATAGGGTCTCCCTATGCAGCTGGGACTCGTAGTGATCCTGCGTTCAGCCTCCCCACTGCTGGGATTATAGATGCGTGCCACCATGCCCAGTCTCAGTGGCTGGCTCAGTGCATCTGGGGGTGGGGCCAGTGAGGCATGTAGAGCAATTCTGTATTGTCTTCTAGCTGAGTTCTCTAGTCTGCTCCCCTCCCCTTAGTTTTCCAAGACTCTGAGCCATACCACCGTGCAACTCCTGGAAAAGGAAGGGTCTTAGCTTCAGAGCAGATCCAACACCCAAATGCTCTTCTTGGGCACCAGAGCTCCTCAGCATTTGACAAACTCCTAATGACTGGGGCGTGATGAGCAGATGAACATGAACAACTGTGGGGACTGTCCTTAAATAAAGGATTCTCCTGAGAAATGGGCAGGATGTTGAATTCTCTACTGCTTTGAAGAGAATTTTGATTTTACTTTTCTAGTTTATATTTCTAAACAGAACTTTGGTAGCTGACAATATTTCCAATTTGTTTGGGGGCCTGTTGAAGATGATGGGTGTCACTAATGTTTGGCAACAGTGTGATCTTCGCAGGTGGGAGGGATTTGTTCCCTCTACGCGAAGCCACCTATGCCAGACACCCTCTGCCTTAGCAGATGTGGCCAAGCAAAGCTGTCATCACCTCCTGGGAATGATGCCAGGGTAAACAGAATGTCAACGGCGATGTCCTTTTCTTTGTCTCTCGAGAAAGAAGTTGCCCAAGATGCGCAAGGATGGTGGTGCTGACTGTAAAGACTGCAAATGGGGACAAATGTGCCCTCAAGAAAATACATTGTCTGCTTATTCTTTGCTCATCAGAACAAAATGGCTCCGAATTTACATAATTAAAATGCAGGTGTCTCTTCAGCTCCTAACAATGGGTAATTAAAATTGCTATTTGTCAGCTGGGAAACACCTCAGGAGGAGGTGCTCAGAGCCTAGCCAGCTTATTTTGGGCCACGTCTCTCGGACAATCAAGGCTAATTGAATCACCCCCAACTCATTGGGAATGAATGAGAGAATGTCCAGTGTCGCCAGCCTGGTTCACAATCAACCCAGAAAGGCTACTTGCGCAAACAAGCCTGCCCTGGATCAGAACCCCAACCCTGCCGGAGGATGGCAGCCTGACAATCTAATTTAGGAGCGTTGCTTAAAATCTTAATCAGTGCGTTGAAATTCACAGAGGCGAGTTTTGATACCGTGTTTGTTGTTTATGGTTATCATTTTTAATAAACGTTACGATGTTTTTACAGGTGTGGAAAAAGGCACATCCCTGGGACACAGCTCTCTTAGGTCTGTATGCCATAGCAAGAAAAGAAAAATGTCACTGTTGAGAATGAAGACGTAACATATTCATCAGGGCTTGCTGCCTTTTATTTTGAGATTCCCTGAAAGCTATCTGCACTCCTAAGCTCGAGTCCATCTTCCCTGAAGAAGTGATATCTTGATTGACACATCTCCAAATAAGCTCCTGAATAGCTTTCCGTATTAGCCTCAGAATAATTCAGATGTCAAATTACGGCTCGCAGACTCTCTGACTCCTCGAGAGCCCCAGAATGAATTTTTTAAATATTTGGGAGAAAATATTAAATTTTGTTGAGGTTGGGTCAAAGTTCATATCATTTGGTAATAAAGAGCCACAGAGGGTGTTTGCCCAGGGTGGGCTGCGTTGATTTTATTTTGTGCAACGGCTGCAGGTCGGGCTGACCCTTGGTGAGCTGTTTGGGGTTTGCTTGCTTTGCCTACAGCTTTAGGCATCTCAGTAGTTTGCCGTGTGTTTCCTTTGGATAGAAAAAGGAACGAGAAAAAGAAAGAAGCAGGGGAAATGCAGTGGATTTTTCTCTCTATGCAGGACTCCTGGCCCATGTCATCCCTAAATATGCAGCTTTAATTGCTCCTCTCTATAGCAACAAGGGAAAAGGAGATCTTCGTTTCTTGTTTTCACTGAAAATGCTCTGCCGATTCAGCCCGGATTCCCATCTTGCAAGCTGTACAGAAGCATCCCTTGCCTGCGAGGAGGCAAAGCAGTGCTCCCTGAGTCCATAATGACCACTTTTCATAATCTTTGTGGGGTGTTCCGTAATGAGCGGTGGAGAAAACTCTCATTATTACCAGCTGTTTGTGTAGCTGTAAATATTTAACCAAGAACTGCTACCTGTGTTTCTTGGAAAGACTTGATAATTACACCTGCTTCTCCCCATAATTACATATTGTTGTAAAATTCTATGATAATGACACGACTGTGTCTTCCTCTTGCAAGGGGTAAATTTATACTAAGTGTGGCGCCTGAATTTCCATAAGCAATTAGCCTACACATTTACATTGCTGTGTTTTCATGTGATTTTATTGAAATGAAAGGTAATGAATTAAATCCAATTATAGCAGGAAGACGTCTAGGCACTTGATGTTCGTTTTTTTGAACTGCTGCTCCACTTTATAAGTGAAGCCAGGAGAAGCGTTATGCTGCTGCTCCATATAGTGGGAACCGATAAATTAGAATTATCAGTCTGATCACAGGGACCCTGCTCGGCAGCCCTTACTGGAGACTGGGGTTCATTTGACAAAATACTCCTCTCCACACTGCTTATTTTAGTCCAATGAATGGGAAGGACTGCTCGTTGCACATAGCCTGATTCTTGGTGGAACATCTCTATTAAAAAATAAGTTTCCCTAGAGGCCATAACAAAGCACTGGACAATCATCCATCTTTAACAGGGTTTGTTGAGAAGGGTGGAGGGTAGACCTCTGGAATTCTGGATATAGGAGATCCATAATATCCCTATTTTAATATAAAGCATGAGTATTCCTATTCTTTAGGAAATCCTGGCTCATTGGGAGATGCTGACAGATGTAGCCTTTGCCTGGGCTACCTGAAGCTTTATCTGCTTTAATCAGAAGACGGTTCAAAAGATACAGGGCTCAGATGCTTGCAAAAGAATGGAAAGCAAGCGATCATATAGAGATCCAAAATGAATACATCTCTGCATCTTTATTGTTTTATTTCCTGTTTTGCTCTCTTGCAGTCTTTTCTCTCCAAACCTCCTCCCCACTCGTTGTAAATGTAAAAGTCTTAAAATGCCGAGTGCAAGGAGGCAGCCCATGCTTCAGCAGCACAGGGATGATTCAGCCCTGATTTCCATATCACTTTAGACACAAACACAATCCCCATGTTATAGACTTTCTAGAACAGGCTTAAACCTGATGGCAAATGTACTTATTTGTTTAGCAGTCATGACTATTCCTACTTATATTTTAGAAAATATGCTGGTGAAGGCATGATGTCATTGCACCAAACAGAAAGATGAGCATGGCCTGGAGTCTGCTCACCAGTGACAGCCGGGTTGCCCAAGGACCGGGGACTGATAAGTTGTCCCCCCCAGGCCTGCTGTGGAACTATCCTCTTCGATTTCTTCTCAGTGACAGGGCAGGAGTATGGCTGCCTAATGGTTTGCTGTCGATACAGTAAAAATGCTAACCCGTCTTTACATCTAATCCATTCTGAGAGGGCTCTTTGCATAAATGGCCTCTTCCATTTCTTCATTTTCAGAAAAGGCAATCAAATAAGATTGAACCATACAGGCTGCTGTACAGTGCTTTTGTAAGTGTGTGTGTTTAAAAACAGCACAGTGATTAATTTTGAGACATAGCATTTTGTGTTGTCTTGGACTATTTTCTTCCTCACCATTTTTTTAAGGGCTCGGGAAATCAATGCAGTGCTTCACTACCATCCATCTTTATATAGTAATAAATTAAGTGGGAGGTATTGATGTTTTTGACTGAGCTTTTAAAATTTACATACTAATGACAATTATACCCTGGTGACTGTTGATTCCTGCTGGTGTTTACTATTTGGGGCTTGGGAAAGAATCTCTCCTGTTTGCTCAGAGGTTCCTGAGAGTCTCAGATCCCAGATCAGTGGAACAGAACCCCAGTTCCAGGCAGGGATGGAGGAGGCCCCTCTGCTCCATCACACATTGACCCTTTAGTTGCTAAGTCAGGCAGTGGGGAGGAAGTTCGGGAAAAGGCTGAGGCAGTGGGCCGCAGGCTTGGTGCTGGAGTGGGGATTATTTACCAGCTGGTACAAAGCAGCCCAGCATTTAACACTGATGTGGACTATAGGAGATTTGAGGGTTGGATAGGAGCTTCCTTTCTGAGCCTCCTTCTGTGTGCGGAAGAGTCTTGAGGAAGTTGTAGTATTGTGTGTCCTTCCTATTCCTTAAGAAAAAATAACCCAGATTTTCGAAACCTTAATTAACACGGAGCATCTTGCTTAGCCCAAGCCTCCAAACTATGTCTGATAAATGAGTTTGGGTTGAAGCAGAGACAACCACCATCCACTCCACTCTACCTTCTCCCTCCCTTGAAGTAAGGACAGGCATCTCCTCTGGGCAAGGTCTGTGCTCCTTTTGGCACATGGATGAAGCCCTGGCAAGGAGGAAATTTACTGAGCAAGCTTGGGGCACTGTATCATTTGATTTTCTGAAACTGTGTTCCTTTAGGCAATTGGGTGCCACCCACCGGTAGGTGTCCATGAAAAATATAAACAAAATGGTGCAAAGGCCTCACCTAGTTACTCTAAGAAGTGGGACATCAACAGTAGAAGCAAAACAACAGTTTATTCAGAGAGATTCATTTGTCAGTAATATTGATTGTTGGGTGCCTGTTTCATTCTATTTAAGATTCCACAAGGCGTAGACAGCACCAACTCGGGCATGATTTGTCCCTCCAGAATTTCCAGGATGTTGAGGAGGCAAGCAGAGAAATCATGCAGCTGAGAGTTCTGTCCAGTGAGATACTGCCAGGGCAATCCCCGGGACAAGGGGTGTGGCTTTTGTTTACATTTTGTGAAGGCAACAATAAATTATTTGTTTACATATGGAAGTTGTTTTTTCTTTCTCTCTCTTTTTTCCCTTTCTGCAAAGCAGGTCTCTCAGCCATTTGGGCCATAGCTAAAGCAGCCAGTAGAGTTGTCTGTGGCTCAGTCCTGGAGTCATTGGGCAGGATTAGCCAAATAAGAAGGCTGCTGAAAGTTGGACTTCTCTGGTTTCTCACTGCGTGGAGCTTGCTCAGTTGCATCCAACTGTCCAGGAAGTGCCTGCACGAGAGAGTCTGCAAAGAAAGGCCAGAACACGGGAGAGGTGTGCAGGGAAACACACTTTCATCAGCCGATCAGCTTTCAGGATGGTTTGGGAGCCCAGAGCCCGATTGTATTACACATCGCCCTGAAATGCGCCTTGTTCAGTTTTTTCCACCTCCCCCTTCTCCTTTCTTTTCTTTGAATGTTTTTGAAATGAAAGAGTTTTTTCTTCCAAATTGTGCTGGGAGGCAAATTCTTGAACGGTGTAATAGAAAATGTTAGACAATATTCCTTACTGGAGCTATTGACATTTTGGGTAGTTGTGACACTTTGATTTTTCTCAAAACATATGGATCAAGCCTGGCTGCATTATTGGACAGGAAGTCCTGATGAAAGGCCTTCCTTTATCTTTCTTTGTATTTCCCCCCCTCTGTTTGCTCATGGCTTCCTCTCTGAATATAATCGTGGTTTTCTTAAGCTGTCCAGGGAGTCGTTATTGCCTTACTAAATATTTCATGGTGCACAGCACACAGTATCTGCCAACTGCCTCTTATTTGTTGTCAAAAATAAAGGGTTCGTCCTTCAGAGGGGGGAAAAGATAGCCAGCCTAGTCTATTGTTTTTATTTTAAAGTTTCTCCTACACACCAAATGTATAGAAACCTTGGAAGCCTAGGAAGGGTATCTTTTATTTGCCAGGGACAAGACTGGCCACTTATTTATTTATTCGCAGCTTATTTATTTGCTGCGTGCTCTTTTCTATGATTCCCAGCACTTGTTTCCTTGCAGTTTCTCTTCCTATAAGTTCAAAGCGGCTCTGTCAGCTGAGGGAAAAGCTAGTTGAATACTAACCCTCCAGCGCCCGCCTGCGCTGACCTTGAGCGAGAAGCACTAAACGGTCCCATTGCAAACCGCATGTGTGTTTTGTTAGACCAGGTCGGCAGGGGTCAGGGCTCACCTGAGGCCAGCGGGGCAGCCCGACCTGCCTCCACAGCCGGGTAATGCATTTTTAAAAGGGACATTCTCGCCTTTGAATGGGCCTAATATGGTCTCTGTTTAAAAACCTGTCAGAATCCCAAGCACACACTCCATAAAATATAAATAAGTACTTACTGTTTGCAGATGTTGCTTGTTTTTCATAATGTTTGTATTTGAAGTCTCGAATCCTCACTTCCTGTCAGGCTCCCTCATGCCCCTCTCCTCCTGTTTCTGTAGGAACAAGGCGCAACTTCAGATGGCAGTTTCTCAATGAAGACACTTTCTGTCACATCTGTCATCGTCCCCAGTACAATTAGCATTCTCTCTCTCTCTCTCTCTCTCTCTCTCTCTCTCTCTCTCTCACACACACACACACACACACTTCTCATCATGGCTCTACCTGTGCATCTACAATCATTGCTGTTGTTAGCAGCCTTCAAAAGACACTTAAGTCTCAGCAAAGTGTGATTTTTGGGGCCTCAAAAGTGATACTATAACTCAATAGGCCCAGGGTCTTCACATTTAGATTAATTGGAAGACATCAGAAAAGGAACCGCGGGACCTCTGTCATCCTTCCAGGGGAGATTTGTAGATGGGGCCTCATATGTCTTTGCCACCTCCGCCTCGAGAGTCCCACTGATAGATTCATGCTGCAGGTATCTGATTGATTTCTATGCGCTTCGGCTGCATCTGGCCACGCTGCCCTCATGGCTCCCAGGAAGGCTTATTTCCACCACATCCAGGCAGCTCATCCCAGAACTGAACCTCTTCCCAAGAGAGCTTGGTGGGGCCTCCTGTCTTGTGAGCCTAAATTCTCCCATTCCTGTCTTCCTTCTGGTTACATCCCTTTTGCCTTATGGGTGGAGGGTGATGGGGCAATAGGGGCACAGCTATCTACTTGCAGGACACAGGTCATTTATTCCAGAGTCTCCAGAGAACAACGTGTGCAGAAGACTGTGCAAGTTGGTATTTGTTTTGCAGCCCTCCCACAATTAGCCCGGATATTTTAATAATACACTCTCCCAGCTCACAAACACAACACATTCTTAAAAGCTCCTGAGCTCTGCCTGTGACACACCAAACTTGCTGAAATCAGTGGCTCATGCTTGTATCTTTCTGTGCTTATTTTTTACTATTTATTTAGTCCAACAGTTTAAAAGGTCAGCACAGGCCTTGTTTCTCAGCCCTTTCCATTCTGTACGCAGAAAGTAGTGGTTCCTTTGAGCCCCATGAGGGCTCCCTACTCTGCCTGTGCACCTCTGTTTTCTGAGTTTCTCTCTAGAAGCCTGTTCATCAATCTTCTCAAGAGCTGGAAGCCCGCTGCCCTGATCCCAAAGGACTGCAGAAATCAGATTGTCTTTCACCCACTTCAGCAGGAGAGTCGTGACAAATGATATTCACTTGCAATTTGCCTTAATATCTATTTTAAACACACACACACACACACACACACACACACACACACACACACCTGGGCAGTGGCTGGCTGGGCAGTGGTTCCGGGAGGACCTGATTGCTAGCATGAGCCCAGGACAGCACTGCCTCCATGCTCCGAGTCAGGTTGGTGGAGTCCGCTTCATCTTTAAAGCCCAGAAACTATAAATCAAGATGAAAATCCTGCAGCCCCAAAGCCTTACCAATTGATACAATTTGAAAATGGGCAGCTGGAGAGGCTAGGGAGAGAGCTGACATGATGACTTTTATAATAGCAGAACGTTTAAGGTTATAGAAATAAAAGGAAGAGGATGAAATCAGGCCCGTTGATCTCTGCCTGCAGGCTCTCTCCGCTCACTGGAAGCTCCAGCAATTATTTCTGGTCCGGCTTTCCCCTCCTTTTTTTTTCCGGCACTGTTTGAAATGAAGCAGAACCGGGCATGGCAGGCTTATCAGTGTCGTTAGCTGACAGGGCGCCCAGCACACCTGCTTTTACTTGCTGCCGTTTCAGCCACTAATGCCACAGAGAATGTTGCTGGGGTCCTTATAATGTGTAAAGATTCATTTATTTCACCTTTTGAACCTGCCTGAACCCCTGGGCTTGTGCTGGGGCGGGGTAGAGGGCTGGAGAAGGCTTTTTTTTCCCTGGCACTTAGAAGAAGCTGGTAATTAGGGGTCTGGCCCTGAGGCTGTTGCTATGACAGAGGCTTAAAAGAGAGAGGTGTGGGCTCAGCCAGGGGGTGCAGAGCCGGGACTGGGGGATGGAACAGATGGATGTGGCTGCCCGGCTCAGGCTCTGCAGCGTCCCATGGGCTGGCAGGGCTGCTCAGACATCTAGGTACCTGGCTTCCCAAGGCACCTCCCATCACATCATCATGTGGAATAAAACACACTCACCTCTCCCCTTTGCTACAACGCTTGAAAAGGGTTTTTATTTTTTTTCCTTTAAGATCATTTTGCCTTTGAAGTGACTTGGCTGTGAGCGCCACATTTCACGTATGGCTGTTGAGATTTCTTGGCAACTGCTGTGTGAATTTAGGAATTCCTACAAAGCGAGCAGTGTCTATCTCCTCTTCAAATTGTTTTTCAATAGAATGAGGTTTTCACAAATATTAAATGTAGCCACTCGTGAAGTTGATCTAATATTTAGGTTGGCAGACATGCTCATATTTAATTACACAGTATTATTATGGGCTTCAATGTTATGGTTTTTTTCATAGTTTGAAGCCAATAAATACATATTTTCAGATCTCAAACATTTTTAATAGGCTTCTGAACAGGAAAAGCCTGTCATCTGACACCTGATGCCTTGGATACCTAACGATATGTATTTTTTTCTTTTCTTGCCTTATTTTGATATGGATTTGACTTTTTTTTTAAAAAATTTAAGTTTAAGGGCATAGTTTCCCAGGAATAAAAAAAAATAATTCTTATTTAAAAAAATTAATTTATGTATTTTGTACAAGGTCTCACTACACAGCTCAGACTCAGTGATTCTCCTATTTTCAGCCTCCCTAGCACTGGGATTACAGGCATGTGTCACCACACCCGGACTTGGTGGCTGGCTCAACTTGCCTAGTGGTGGGGCCAGCAGGGCATGCAGTACCGGGGTTCAAACCCAAGTCCTTGTGCTTGCCTACGCAGGCGCTTGGTCCGTTGAGCTATCTCACTGGCCCCCAAAATAATAACTCTTATTGGTAGACATAAGCTCTTTTTGGGGGGGATTCTGATACATCCAATTTCATATCTCTTGAGGGGGAGTGGGGCCCATTCCTCAATCTGCCTGGAAATCTGGGCCTCCCCGTGTTTCTTGATGTTTCCTTCTTTTAAAGAGGTCTAGCTTTCTGCTGTTTATGTTCATTAGCATTTCCTCTCCTTCCTCTGTGAATTAGAATTCCGATTTCCCTTAGAGAGCAAACACTCCTCATTCATTTAGTTTATTCATCTTCAGGAATAGCCACACAACTCAGGCCCAGCTAAATACAGCGTCTTATCCACAGCTACTGTTTTGGGGATTTCAGGAACTACTTGTAAAAATGAAACCTTTGTTTCTAGGTGGGGATCACTAGCTTAAAGAGGTCCTAGGAGAACCACTAGAGACAGACCCTGACGAAAAATAAAGTCAGTGTGGGAGAAAACCAGAGTTAACATATTGAGAAAGAGAAGTTAAGTCTAACTATCATGAGAATCCCTCAATCCGGTCATGCCTGAAGCCATACAAGCTCTAAAATACTCATTTATAAATTGATAATTCCCTATTTTACCTAGGCTAGTTTTGCTTGGCTTCAGCCAAAAAGACCATGACAAATACATATTCTGATGTCACTGAAAGTCCTAATAGAAAGAGTCCATTTACTGTACTCTAATAGAGAACAACTTTAATTAGAAAGTGGCAGTGGCAAGTGCAGAATGACAGGCATGAGAATGATCTTAATAATAAAGAGAATAATAAATATCATGCCAAGTTTCCTGTGCATGTCTAGCAGCTCTCTGCATTCATTATCCCCACTTTACAGATGGGAAAATGAGGTTCAAAGCTACCTAGCAAATAAGAACACGGCCTAATTGGAATCAAGCTATTGCATTCTAAAGGTGGTGAAAACAATCTGTAGAGTGACAGTTTGAAGACCACGCCTAACCCTGACACCACAAGGCCCCAGAGGCTCAAAACTAATGCTAATCCCTGTGGCCTTGCATTGGATGTTCAGGAGGGTTTTAAATTCAATATCTGCTTTGTTCTTTCTGCAGCCTGATTGGAGTCTCAATCATTAAAACTTCCGTTCCTTTGTGCTCTAAACATTTTATAAAAGTTAGTGTCTCTTATTAGTTATCCACCAGTTAATGGTTAAGTGATCTAACTGCAGGGGGGGTGTATTTGAGAGGAGTCTAAGGAACAAGAGAAAGAAAAATCTGCTTATGACATGGGGATTTGGGCTCAGAAAACAGAAACAGGTCTGTGTGTGATGAAGAAGATGTCAAGGGTGTGGAGCAAGTGGGCTTGGGATAATTTTTCTGGTTTTAGGTCTCTGTGTGGCTGTTTTCTGTCATATACACCTCTGCCATTCCTCTCCGCAGACCTCCCTATGGGCTTCTGCCAGCTTTCCGGCATCATCAGAGGAAAAGCCTCTGCAGTCCGCCTCTGAAGGTACTCTGGTCAGCCTATCTGCTTGGACTCTGCATCCCTCTATGGACAACCTCCCAATGAAACTGCAAGCCTTCCATCTGGGGAGTGGGACAGGTGTGTGCGCGGGCAGTTTGCCTCCCCAAATGAGGCAGGTTCCTAACAGAGGGTCACAACAAGAAGAACCATAACCTTCTGCTTCTTCTACCATGGAAGCCCCTTAACTTATGCCAGCTCATTCTGGGAGTAGCTGAAGCCGGGCTCTCTCCCCTCTTGTTTCCTCCAGTCTTCACCACCATCAACATTCTACCATTTTCTTGGCTTTTGCTTTCAATTGCTTTCTGCCTCTGCTGATGCTGAAGGCACCGCAGGAAGTCCTCTCACTTTCTCACCTCGTACACAGGCTGCTGTCTGTGGAGTCCATTTACCTCTCTGACACCTGCTCAACCACTTGTCACACACAGAGCATCAGATAGAGAGCACATTGATGTATACTCATGGTGCTGTACAGAGACCTTGGTGAGCAAGCCCTTCTGGTTTGAACTCTCTTTTTCTTTTGGCTTCTTCCCAGAATTTGGGCCTCAGTTCCTGCTCCAGGCTGGCCAGCCATTTGGGCTGTGGACAATCTGACTTCCATACCTTGAATCCTGTCATAGCGCTATGCATCTGCAGCTTAGCTTTCACATCTGGTGGACAAACGTTGTTCTGGAAGTCCAAGGGACCATGATAGGCCCTTTTCTCAGTTCTTCAGGACTCATGTTGACTTTTCTGATTGAAGGCATCATTACTGTACATATTTAGGGCTCTTGAAATTTCAAAGAATCAGTGCCAAATTAGACTCTGTCCTTCAAACATAACCTGAGTTCCTTTGCCCTTCACCAGGTTAATGATTTCAGAGGTTTTTGCTTTTTTTTTTTTTTTTTTTTTTTTTGGTGAATGTCTAACACAATAGTACTGTGTGTTTCTGCTCTTGGTGACCAAATATTTCTGGATTTGTAGTAAGATTTGATTTATTTTTAAAAATAGGAAATGCCAAATGGAGCTGTCCATCAGGTGAATTCTATCTGAATTCTTTTCCTGGTGGAATTTCATTTGATTAGACTGCACAGGTCAAAGTTCCTACACTTGAATTCTGAGGATTCCCTGCGATGGAAGCACTTATCCTGAAGTGAGTATGGCTTCTGGAGTCTGGGCATGTATCTCGCTACACTGAGAATTAATACATGTCAGACCTCGTTATTGTGAAATAGCTGTGGCAGGGTAATGACCAACATTCATTTTATTTTATTACTTTTAAAATTTGATTTCATTTGGCTTTGGCAAAGGTGAGAAGACTGACTTGTATTTCCTGTTTATGTGTGATAGGGAAGAGCTCCGGAGGGGAAAATGATGCTAGTTGGAATTATGTAAAGTAAAGAGGACATTTGCCAGTACACTGTGGTAAACTCAGAGATAAAAATCCAGAGGCTTAGTCGGTCATCTTGGTGCCTGCACTTAGAGTTAGTCAAGGAGGTCTGGAGAGAGTGGACAGCAGGTGTGTTGCTTGTCCTGAGTGGCTTTTTATTTGCATGTGCAATGGTGGTCAGGCTTTTGTGTCCCTCAGCAGAAGAGAGAAGGCTGGCTTAGCAGATAATTTAGACCCAGAAGCCTACTGAATGATGAAGTCTTGTCAACCTAAAAATTAGCCCCAGATCTGTTAAAGTGCCAGAAATTATCGGTGGAGCACTGAGAAACCTTGTGGGGGAAGCATTCCCAGGACAAGAGCTTATTCTAAGTGCAGAGACCTGGGGCAGGCATGTGGAGCTAGGCCAGGAGCACTAATGGTTTAATGGGAAGCCATGTCATTTCACAACGCAGAGTACTAACCACTACACGATCACGGCGAGCCACCCGCACGGTGATAGTCATGTCACTTCAGATCACCTCCCTGACCCTTAGGGGGTATGTGATTAATTTAAAAATAGATTTTATTTTTTCTTATAGAATCTATAGTTTTATAAAGAAGCAAAAAAAGGGGGGGAACACCATTAATTTCACTTATTCAGAAAACAGTCTTAATTCTTTTATGGCTTTCTAAATCCTCTTTCATGTACACATATATATCTACCTATGTTACAAAACTAAAATTGTGCATTTGTTACCTCCTCTTTATATTCCAAGTATTGTCAGCATTATTATTATTATTATCATTATCATTATTATTGGCAGAACCGGGGATTGAACTCAGACCCTTGCGCTTGCCAGGGATGTGCTTATTCTACTGAGCCATCTCCCTGGCTCCTGTCAGCATTATTTTTAATGGCTATATAATGATACACCTTCCATATTTACTTTATTTACCAGATCCTCTACTGTGGGGTACACAGAGTGTCCCAAACATTTTACAATTACAGAATGGCTGTGATAAACATTTGCAGCTAATTTTACAACCAAGTTGAGGATTCCAGTATTCTCCTAAAGAAAAAAATTCTCTGGAAGCCATGTTTTAGATGACTAAGCATCCTATCTGGATATTTGTTGAAATTTTCAGATGCGTAGACCCACGCGATTTCTCAGATTTGCTCAGTTTTTGGTCATTGTTTCTTTACCTCTTCTCCCTGCTGCCTTTTTCCCTCTTCTTTCTAGAACACCTGCAACGAATGTATTGGTCTGCTTGGTGAATCCCTCAGGTACCTTAGGCTCTGTTTACCTTTTCACTCTTTTTTTCCAGATTGGATAATTGCAAGTTATTCAAGTTTGTTGATTTTTCTGCTTGCTACACTGAACTCCTCTAATAAAGTTCCCAATTTAGTTATATTTGTCACTTGCAGATTTTTTGCTGCTTTTTTTGAAGCTTATATCTCTGTTGATATTCAATTTCTTTCATATATTGTCTTCCTAATTTCCCTTAATCCTTTATGTTTTTATCTCTTTGGGCATGCTTAAGACAGTTGTTTTAAAGTCTTATTTTAGTGAGCCTGGCATCTGCTTCTCCTGGGACACTGTCTGAAGATTAATTTTGTTTCATTGAATGGGCTGTGTTTCCCTGTTTATTTGCATGTCTTGTACTATTTTATTGAAAACTGGGCAGTTAGAAAAACCAGTCTCCTTGTTCTGTAGACCGGTAGACAAGACCACCACTAATTCTGGAGGGTGCCTTAGCTGGAACTTTGTGTGTGACCTTTTCCCAATCTTGCTTCATATATGAGTTCTTTTAAATGTCCTACATTTCCTGAAAGTCTTGGCTCTGTATCTTCACAATGTGTTGGCTGTTCCCTTGTTTCCCCCAATCAGCAATGTTGCAGTCTTAGGTGTCGGTGCTTCCGCCGTCCACCTGAGCATCCTGCTCCTGCCTGAAGCCTCCTCTAGACTGAGATCTAGGCTGCATCCCTCTTCGTTACCTGAGCGCCAGATGAGGTGACACAGGAAGCCTCCAGGCAGCTTTGCCCACTGCCAGCTAGGTCCACCAGACTCCCTCTGGTTCAAGAAAGGGCACTGGGGACTGGAGGCCACTTCTCTTGGGCCATATTCATGCCACACTTGAGGAGGGACAAGGCAAGGATGGGTGTGAACATCATGCAGTGTCCTCCCATTCCAGCATGGATTATTCTTCATTAGAAATTTTTTTGGTTGCTGTAGATTCTTGAACTTCCAGAGCTCATGTAAAGTTAGTTTACCCAGGCTTGTCCTCTAGGATATTGCCTGTGGCCAGAGGCATTTCAAAGTCTCTGGAAAGTTCTATAATAAATAGTCAATTCTCTTAAAACCAGTGTTTCCCAGACTGATTGACCATAGAACAAGTTTTTTTCTTCAAAAAGTCAATATCTAGAACTCATGTTCCTGAGGAGTGTGTAAATACTCTTCAGGAACATGAGTGTGTAAGAACTCTCTGAGCTCTCTGAGAGTTCTCCAGGCCTGCCAGCTTACAAGTAGTCAGACTGAAAGTTTTGTCCCTTCCCTCTGCTTCTAGAAGCCACAACCTGCCAGCCTCCAGGAGAGGAAGAGGGTTCAGATGATGCAGACTTGGACAGTACCACCCCTGTTCCACTACTTGGAACTTTGTCCCAAAGATCAGATCTGTTTTCAGTCTTAAGTTATGGGGATTGAACTCAGGCCCTGCGCTTGCCAGGGAAGCACTTATTCTACTGAGCCATCTCCCCGGCCCTGTTTTCAGTCTTAATGAAAAACACTACATTATTTCTTCATTGACTTTTGCTTTGTGACATTGGAAAAAGGTTTTAGGTAAATGTTTTATTGAACAAGTAGCTTGCTTCATGCTCTGCAGAAGTCAAACTGCGAGGGCCGGCCTGATAACTAAGTGGACTAAAGTGCCTGCTTAGGTAGAGTGCAGCGGCCGGGGTTCAATCCCAGGCTGCTGTGCAGGCGCTGAAACAGCAGTTGAGACTAGGCGTGGTGGCGCATACCTGTAATCCCAGTGCTTGGGAGGCTGAAAACAGGCAGATCACTTCGAGTCCGATGTACCTCGGGAGACCCTGTAGACCCTGTCCTAAGTACTAGAAACTGTGTGGGTCAGTTTATATCCTCTGTGAGGCTCACCATCATCTGCTGCTAGCAAGGTCTGTTGGATTTTTCTACTTTGGATTTCATGGGACTTCACAGCATAGCATAGGAATGTTACAT
Source organism: Octodon degus (assembly GCF_000260255.1). Taxonomy (NCBI): domain Eukaryota; kingdom Metazoa; phylum Chordata; class Mammalia; order Rodentia; family Octodontidae; genus Octodon; species Octodon degus. The sequence goes on along the minus strand of NW_004524661.1, from coordinate 1,794,407 downwards.
TCTGAACTTTGATGGCAGCCAATCATATTTTCCCGATTTATTTGATGCATCTTTTCCTTGGCTTCTTAATAAAGGGACCAGAATTCCAAAGACACATTACTAGCCAGGAAAACAGGAGTTACTCTGTGTAACTCAATGTATGGAAGGTAATGGGGCTTTGCTCAGCCACTGGAAGGAGGCAAGGGAAGGTATGGGGTGCTCCCTGAAGCGCTGAAGTGCTAACTGAATGATTCTCAGAGAGCTTGTTAGGAAGGGCCTGACCTACCCACTGTGCACCAAAGTAAGCATGCTTGAAGATCCCTGGAAGGATGCAAGAAACTGCCATCATTCTGTCCTTCGTTGTAACTGCCTCCAGAGAAAAATGTCTGCCTCTCTTTCTCCTTCCTACTAGCACCTCTGAGCAACTGTTAGGCAAATGCTGACCCAGAGCCCCACGGGGAAGGGGCTTCTGGGGAATGTAGTCCTTGGCTTGCCTGCACTACGGAGGAATCTGTGGGAGGAGACTGCGGTGAGGCTGAAATGAGAACAGGTAGCAAGAGAAGAGCTGGAAATCACTCCGCGTGGTAACTGGCACTAATTATCTAACAGATGAACGCGTGACAAGCCTTGCTCGTAGGTAGAGTTGCCTATTAGAACACTTGCCCTCAATCTCACTGTCTTGACTGCTATGCTGACTCGTGACCGATCTGATATTATTTGTTACTACATGAAGTTTTTTTACTCAACATTTTTTCATCCAAGTGATTCCTCTTTTATTCAGACCAATTATTTCTGAGGCAAGTTCATGGCAATACTACTTATAGAAAAATAGTACTATTTCTATTGCATAAGAGATATATATTTAAAACTATGAAAACTGTTCTGGAAAAGTAGTAAGGTTGCCTTGTGGTGTGGAGTATGTCCAATGTGCACCCAGCACCACTGTGTAGACAGACAGACAGATAGACAGAAAGACAGACAGACAGACAGACAGACAGACACACACACACACACACACACACACACACATACACACAGACTGAATAAATAAATAGGCAAAATAAAAAGCAGACCATGCTGCAATTTCTAGCTGAACACTGCCGCCCTTATCCAGTTCTGTCTCTGAATGCCTTCAACTCCCCTGTCTACCTGAGTAAGTGCATGTTTGAGTAATCAATGTCCTGGTACAGTTATTAGTGGGTCCAATCTCAGCTAAAAATCCTGACCCCACCACTGACTAATAACTAAAAATATCTGAGTCCCAATCATACCAATATGCTATATTTGAATGTGCTTTACTAAGGTAAAAGTGATAAAACTCCTGGCTAGTGTTAAGTTTGGTTGAAGGTAACCATTTTGAGGTAAACTGGGTGAAGAAAAATCATTCCATGCTATCCCTGAAAAAGAAGAATCTGCCCTGTGTGGGGTGGGGCAGAGTCAAGGCTTGGAGCTCATTGTCCCTGATATGAATGGTAAGGGCTGTGGTGGCCAAACTTCAAGACATCCCATGGTTCTCCTCACCCCTGGTGTTCATGCTTTTGAAGGGTGAACAGAGGTGACCTGAGGAAACCCTAAGATACTGGTCAAAAGATGGTGTGTGACTTCTGAGGCCAGGGCATTCCAAGCATGGGGTGGGTCCCAGATACTGGGAAGGAATGGGAGGGATAGTCCTTAGAATTCTGAGCCCCAGCACACAGGAAGTAATTCTGGCTTCATATCCTGAGCTTCCATCTATTCTCTGGTTGCTTGGGTTTCAAGAAATTGTCTGCTGTTAGGTGTAAACAACACCAGCCAACTTGGGCAGCTCATAGACACAAAGTCCCAATCCCTGGCCAAACTGCCTGACAGTCTGGGGATATAGAGATTTCTTTCCCAGTCCACCAGTCCTGTCTGTCTCTGCTCCCTTCCACCCTGAGAGGTGAATACAACTGGGTGTCTTGCTTTAGAAATGGGAATTGGACTTAGTAAGCACATGTCCAACACAGTCTATGTGACACCCCTCAGATATGCCCAGACAGGTCCGCATTGCCCAGCCATCCCCGTGGCCATGTCCTCTGGGAACTTCCACTCCTAACCAGTAGTTCAGTCATGACTGTAACAACACCCAGCTGGTGCTGTCTGGGGGCTTCCTCTTGGGTAGCTTGTGTGCCTGGGCTTGAGTCAACCCAAGCTCGAGCGCTAGGAGGAAGGGGTCAAGGCACATAGTACAGGCCATTCCTCTGAGACCACACTCTACACTGTGGGTTTGATCCTTGGCAGGATGGCTGGCCCCCATTCAGCTCTGTCACTGCTCAATGGAGGACCAGCGCACTGTCTCCAGCAGATAGTGGCCACAGCAACAGGAATGAAGTGCTTTCAGGGAGCCCAGCAGGAGCCATAACCAGGCAGATGCCCTGTCCAACCTCAGCATTGTCTCAGGGTGTTGGCCTCTTTCCTGTATCCTTTGTTTGATTCCCATGGGAAATGGCATTCCAGGGTAGCTGCGAGTGTGTTTTCAGACTAAGTGACAAAGAGAGAAGGAAAGACAGGAGGAATGGTAGGGAACCAGACAAGAGAAGGCTTTGGCCAAGATGGGCCTGGGCAGGGACCTGGGGGCTTTTGGCAAGATGACCTGCCATGAGGACCAATGTGGAACGGACTCTGTGAAGCACCAATATGTGGGTCAGAGAGTCTGCTCCTTCCAGGGCCTGTAAATTGGCCTGTCCTTACTGAAAAGTGACTCCTTGGCTGTGTTGGGGGGTATTAGCATGTCCCCCAAAGGGAAGAAGGCAAAGAAAGCTATGAGCCTGTGTGTTCCCTTCAGCTCCGTAATTTTTGGGAGGACCTCCACATTTGCAGCATGGTGCATTCCATGTGCAAAGTAACTTCCTTGGGGACCTCCAAATCCTATTCCTTAGCCCTGCCCAGGCTGGGACACCCACTCACTCACCCCCTCAGCTCACCAAGGGCCATGGGATAGACCAAGCAGCAGCCAGTGTGAAAAAGGCCCTTTGTGCTCTTCAGTTGGAAAGGTCTCCTGTGCTGCCCAGGATTTGTTCCCTTAATTGATAATGAATATCAGAAAGGTCATATTTACATTATGAGCTGGGAGGGAATTGTGTGTGGGCGAAGGTGGGGACCAAATCATAAGAATAAATGACAGCAAGCTCTCCATGTTTGCATCTGCAGGAGGTGTGGAGAAGGTGATGGGTCCAGGGGGACAGGGAAGGAAGGAGCAGCAGACAGTACAGAGGCAGAGGAAAGGCAGAGCCAAAGGAGTGGGGCATAGGGGCTGGGGAAACAGGCTCAGCAAGGGGACCAGGGAGGGAGAGCAGAGAGGAGCGGGTGGGAAACCTGAGAGATGGAGGTGCAGGGAGCAGCAGGCACCAAGCGGGAAGCCCAGGAATAGCTCTTGACTAGAGCATGCATGAGGGCCGTGAGGGAGAAGGTTGTTGGCCAGGCTGGTGGCAGGAGCTGGTCATCAGCTTGTGGGGGCTTTTCTCAAACACGTGCAGATAGGCAAAGGGAAGTGGAAACGGGATGATGCCATTCTCTTGTGCTGAGCTCCTCAGCTACGCCCCACTGACCTCTGAGTCCAGCTACATGGGTGGTCCAGTCCCTGCCTTCCCCTGCCCTTGCGTGTCCAGCCTGTGGCCAGCTGAGCTCCAGCTCCTCCAAGGCCCTTGCTTGATTCCCAAGACTTGCTTCTGACCTCCCCTTCCTACCAGACTTGTCCCCTGGTCGTGACTTCTGTTGAATCATCTGTCTGGCTTCAGAGTCTGAAGCCAGGGAAAGCCCACCAAGATGGGGGAGAGAGGGTGAGAGAGAGGTGCCCCTCATGCAGGTGACCATGTTTACTTTATCTTTCCATTGCAGAGTGAGGTGGGGATGGGGCAGTGCCATTCTCTGTCCCCAAATCTCATTTCCTCATCCTGAAACATCACTGACAGTCAGCACAGCGCTAGGCACTTGGAGTACAACCATGTGTAGAGGAGACTGTGTCTACTTCTTGTTTTCTGTAATAGGCATCTACAGTCAATTATGAGTTTAGTAACATAGTTTGTAATAAAATATGATATTGGTTATCCACATCTCCTTAATGTTATGTGTAATGGCCTTCCTAATAAAGCAGCTCTCATTATCTGACCCCTCAGTGTGACCAAGGCTCGGCCTGTTTCATTTGATTTAATCCCCATAGCAACCTTTTATGCAGATATTTAACAGCCCCATTTTAAATGTGAGAGAACTGAAGCTCTTAGAAAAATTAAGTGGCCAGAGCAGGGACTCAAAGACAGGTCCAGGCCTTGAATCTGAAGTCCAGGGTCTAGCATCATGTTCTCTTTATTATGCATTGAAGGGATTCAGAGAAAAACAGTGGGACCCCTTCCAACTACACTGGATTTCCTGGACTGGCTGCTCTGGAATCCTGGGACCCCAGAAGGATCAGCCAGAACAGGGAAGCCCAATTCCACCGGAGATACCCTGCAATTAGTCAGTTCCTGCTTTTTGATTTAATTCTTCCCCTAATGTGTGCTCATCATGTAACTCGGGAAAGATTGGTATTCAGGGAAGCAGCGTCAAAGACAGTAATTAAACTGTCTCTGCCAGTGCGCTCCGTCTCTGGGAATAGACCTGTTTGATTCCGCAAAGGAAATCGTTGGTATTTCAACAGGAGGCAGGAAACTTTTGATTAGCAAGTGATAGCTAAACAGATCGATGTCTTTTCTGGAGACATTTTTGACTTCATTATTGTCATTGGGAAAGGGATAGAATCAGGCAGAGAGGAGGATATCCTGGCCCAATGGCAGGGAGGTACTGGAGACGACAGTGCCAGGCTCGGCACAGGACAGGAGGAGCAGGTGGCCTGGGGTACTAAGAAAGCGATGCTGAACTCTGATCTGTGGCTAGGCTATGGCATGGAAAACCCTAAGGCCCTACTTCTGAATGGCTGCAGGAGCCGCCCTGCAGCAGCATCTCCACCCAGCCCCAGACAGGGGCCTGACAAGATGCGCCTGGCAGCTGCGCGTCTCCGTGGATTGTCTAAATCTGTGTTCCCAGCCGTTGCTGCCCCTCCACTTTATTGCTGCTCTCTCAAGGTCAGGGGGAGTTAAGACCAGAGATTATACTGTGTCAGTCGTGCCTTTTTGAAATATGACTCAGTGTAATCTCTTTCCACACCAGAGGAGAGATGCCAAAATCGCACTTCAATCTCTAGCTCGCAGTGGGCTTATTGGGATTTTAGCAGGGCTCTGGCTAGATAAGACTATTTCTTCTCCCAGGGTGCCCTTTTACAAACTTTCGTTAAGTGGGGCTGTAACTTAGTGAGGGCAGGCTTACAGGTGTCGAGGACCCTGAGCCCAGCAGACAGCAGGCGCTGGGCCACCCAGCACCATCAGTCCTGGCGCCGATGCCAGAGAGAAAGATAAGCTTCAGAGTAGGTATCCTCTCCCTAGGAGCCAAGAAAAGAAAAAAAGAAAAGAGACCCTAGCTCATCTTTCTCAGTTTCTGGGTACATAAAATGGGATCAGTACCTTCACCTTTCTGGATTATCCTGGATTATCCTGGGGCACAGACACAATGTAGGAAAAGCACCCGGTGTGTAGTGGGTGTTCCATTGATGGGAAAACCGCTCTGTTTTCCCGGATTTTGACCCTGGGACTTCAAGAGAGGAAAAGCAGAAAGCACCAGAACTATTGCTGGTGCACAGACACTTGAGCACTCACCATCCCCCTTCCGTCCCAAGAGAACTGGGGACATCCATATGGGATGCAACTGCCCCCAAAGTCACCTGGCCTGTGGGGTTCACTCACAGCATGGTGCTGTCCCTGCTACCTGATGGCAAAAGGAGAAGGGGCCCAAGAGGGCCCGACAGTGAAGAGCAGTGCTGGCAGCAGAAGGCCCACACTCAGCGTTTGCCCCCCCACCGCCCATGCTGGCTCCTTCGCCTGCCTGTGCAAGCTTGCTCCTCTGCTTGCTTTTCTTCCTCTTTTTTATGGCCTTCCTTGAGTTTCTCCCAATGTGTGCTCCCACTGTGTCTCTTGGGAGTCTGTGTGGCACAGTGTTTTATTACACAGGCTTTAGAGTCCGTCAGCTCTACCTGCAATCCCAGCTCTACCAACCCTGTGCTCCGGGCAAGTCCCTTAGCTGAGCTCTGCGGGCCTCTTTGACGAAGCCCATCCCCTTGTGCGGCTGTTACAAAGTTGACATGAGCTCATGGGTGCAACTGCTGAGCTCTCTGCCCAGCATGAGGTGAGGACTTGGTAGGCGTGGTGTCAGTGCAGCTGTTCTGGCTGGTCCCCTTGCCTCCTTAGTTGGGACTTGGCGACTTCCTAAGCCCTCAGTCTGTGATAATTAGATCCTGGGTAAACTGGGATTCTTGGCAAAATAATCTTTCCTGAGCTAGAGCATGAGTGACCTCTGTCCTGCCAGTTGTTTGTTGTCTAACATTCACCTCTCCTACCCTTCAATTCCATTTCTAGTAAGAGCATTGGTTTTACTTTCAGTGGAGACCGCCTATCCCACGCCCTCCAAAGCATTCTCTCTCAGTTCTTGTAGTGAGTGGGGCAGTGAGTCAAGCTTAGCCAATGAGAGCCTCTCTTATTGTTTGTCCCCTGGCCAATGAGAGGGCCATGTGAGTGGAGCGCAGTCAGTAACAATCACTGTCTCAAGATAAAAACCTAGTAAATCCTGGCTTCAACTGTAGGAGACTTTGTACAGACTCCAGCTCCCCTATCTCTCCCCCATATCCTTTTGAGTCCTGTACTATACTTTGGCTTTTGCTTTCGCTCTAAGAGCTTCCCCATGTCTTCTCAGGGAGTGCCCCCTTTGTGCTCATGTCAGCAAGGGTTAGTTTCTGTTGTTTGTCCCCAAAGAACTTTGAAAGCTCCAGCCAGTTCCCTCAGGTGTTAGCCTGAGCGGGGAGAACAATCTCTGTCCTCATCTCTCTTCTCCTCACCCACCATCTTCTTCATTCTATAGCAACAGGCTGAGCCTCACGATGTCATCAAGAGAACAGGGTCAAGAAACTCTGAGTCACAGCAGTTGGACATCCCTGACTGCAGAAAATCTCTTTGAGAGGGGTTCTTATGTTTGTCTTGTAATTAATCCCCCATTCTCTGGGACACAACCCGGACTCAGACTCCAAGACTGAGCCCGACCTCTTGTCCCTCAAGTCTTTGCTTGACTTTTCATTGTTCTGGGCTCTATCTTCTGTCCCTTTTCTGTTTCCCAAGTTCCCACTGAGTTTACAATTGGGGTCACCCCTGTGGAGGCTGCTCCTTATTTGTAGCAAGGGGATGGGATGCCCCCTAGCCAAGGCGGTTTGCTGGGATTTTGCTTCTCTCCCAAAGTTACCCCAAACCTCGAGAGTATGGTAGAATGTGTATGGGGCACCCTTTCTCCTCAGCCTCCACTGGAGACTCAGTCCCTTGGGCTCTTGCACTTTCCTTCTGGTCTGTGAAGGACACAGACCCTCACAGCCCTGAGGCCAACCCTGGAGAAGCTCCTCTAGTTATGATGCTGTGAGGCTTGGGGGCAAGAGGGTTTTCAGCTCCATTCTGATCTCCTGTTCACCCCTGATTCATTAGCTGCTTAGCATTGAATGTTTCTGACCAGCCTGCTTTGGTGGGCACACAGCCATGAGATCAGTCAGGCTGGCTTGATGTATCTGTGACCTGGCTCACCCAAAATCAATGCCACGTTCCTTTCAAAGGAAGGCTCCCAGTGAGAATGCATGGATTTCTGGGCCATAAAGAATCCAGTGTCTCCAAAGTGCAATGCTGAAATCCCCATTGTCCTTTCTAGGCCAGCTGGGGGCCAGATGAAATACTTCTCCCCACTTCTTTGGTGAGTCCTCTGCTATTTCTGGAACATGGTTCCAGCTAATGCTAGAGCTCCCCATGAGGGAGAGGAAGCAGGTCATGACCTTCTCATCCCTAACACAGGACAGGCTGGACCCCCAAGCTCCTCCAGCTCCATTTCAGAAAATTTCTTTCTTTTCTCCTTACTCCTATCTTTAAGACATTTTTCAAGTCACCAAACCCATGTGAAACTACTATCAAGGAGGGGAATATTTTCATTTAGGTAACTATAATGTTTTGAAATTGTCTTCAGGTACAGCTATATCCAGGACCTATTGTGACTCTATTTCACTGGGTCTCTTCTTTTTATGGCTCTATTTCCATGGTATCAAGGTGCCCCCACCCCTGCTCTCTGCTCCACTCTTGTCACTTGTATTCTCAAGTTTCACTTACTTGAAGAGAATATTTCTTCACCAGGCCTGCTAAAAATAATCCTGGACTGATTTTTCTTGCTCTTATTTGCCTGGATTCTGACATGTACGCATCCTTGGATCAAGCTAGAAAGATGTGATGCTCAGATTGGTGAAAGTGAGGTCACATGATTGCTTGGAGTGAGCTCCAAGTCAAGCAACCAGTAAAGAGGATGTGAGAGGTAGTTTCCCAAAGCAACACCAGATCCTGTGTCCAGGAGAATGGGATGAGTGATGTCCAGGAGAATGGAAGGAGTGGTGGGCAGACAGACGTCTGACTGCCAACGCCTAGCTCTAAGGAGCAGAAATGGGTCCTACCCCTGATCCAGTTAGGGTCATGAGGAAACACTCTGTTGTACTCTTGAGTGGATTGGAGGAGCCCGCCGACTAGGATCAGAGACCATATCATGGCCACATTAGGCTCTGTGTGCTCTCTCCTGTCTCCCCTCTGGAGTGACTGGTCCTCACCTCGCTTTTGCAGCATCTCACACAGTGGTAGGAGAGGAACCTACTGTAGCTGGAGGCTCCTGTAGGGTGTTATGGTTTGGGTCTAGTTGTCCCTTCAAAGCCTCATGCAGCCATGGGGTGGATTTCTAGACTTTGTAATTAATTCATGATCCAGGAATGGGATTATGGGTGTGAGTGCTGCTGAGATTATGGGCATGAGTGCTACACCTGGCCTGAGGAAACTAGCCTGAATGCAACATGAGGGAGACAGCCTTGCTCTCTGTAGCCATTGTTGCCATTACTCCTCCCATTTGCGCTTGCTGTTTTGCTGCTACCATGAACTGCTACCCTTTACCATTGGAGCCAACCGAGTCTGCACTGAAACATTCACAAGCTGTGAGCTAAATAAACCTTTCCTTCCTTAATTTTGAGTGCCAGATATTTTGTTCCAGCAGCAAGAGAAAGGTACTAGAGACAGAGGGCCAAAGCAGAGGGAGGCCTCAGCCAGCTCCCAGAAGCACGGACTCCTTGTGCTTGGCACCAGCCCCTCCCCGTGACCTGACCAGCTCAGCCTCCCCGCCAAGAGCTGCTACAGTTTCCCTTGTGCCCATGGGGGTGTGCCCATCAGTCACAGAGCACTCTGGGAGCCTGGCAGGGGATGAAAAGCACCTCGGATCTAATCAAGTCAAGCATTTAGCATCAAGTTATAGCCAAGAGCTTTGAAGTCGGATTAGTCCTGGGTTCGGATCTCAACTCTGCCAATTTCATGGCCAAGTGTTGCAGCCTCAGTAGTCTCTTGTGCAATGAGGTAACATTGGTAATAAGATGGGTAGTGTTTATAGAACAAGAGAGGGTGTCTGGTTTTTAAAATATACTCATCTTGTGTGTATGTGTAAAATATTGAAATTTGATAGCTCTCTGATGAGAGGTGCTGTTACTGCATTTAAAAAAGTTTAGCCTTTTCAGCACTGGGAAACCAATCCTTTTTTATTATTTTGAATAAAATTCTCACTAAGTTACTAAATTGTCCAGACTAGTATTTAGCTTGCAATCCTGCTTCAGCTCCTCAGAGTGCTGCAATTACAGGCATACGCCGCCATCCCTGCACTCCTTAAAGCATTTTACAAATAAGTTATAGGAATTTGAGACCCAGAGAGGCTAAGTCACCTGAGGTCACACAGCTAGTAAGTAGCAGAGCTGAGACTAAAACCAGATACCCTGGCTCTCGACTCCAAGCTTTAACCATTAAACTGTATCCACTGGACAGGCTGAGTGAGTGGAATAAATGAGATGCTGTGTGGCAGATGACTTATCCCAGTGTGACCCTTTGGAAAAGGCCCAGGAAATGGCACAAATCCCTTCTTCTCCCTGCTGAGCTATGTCCTTACAGGCAGGCCTGGCTGTTCTGCACCAAGCTGGCTTGACCTGGATGAGGTATACTATGGGGTTTCCCTGGCAGGTGGACAGAGCGGTCCTGCAGTTCCCAACTCTCTCCAGCACATCGGTGACCTGCTTCTGGCTTCCTGTTTACCTGTCTCACCAGGCAAGGGGGGTTCCTGGGGAAGGCTGAGCAAGCAGGTGGGAGACGGAGGCTCTGGAAACAAAGCGCTGGTGCAGAGGGATGTCTGCCTATAGGATCTTGCTGTTTAAGTACCTGGCAGGGTGGGAATGCTTGTCAGGGGGAGTTATCATCACGCTGGTTGTGGGACTTGGGTGGCAGTTTGGGGGCTCAGATTTGATGGCTGCCCCACTGTCTGGCAGAAGTTTCAACACCAAAGCTCTTCTCTAACAGCAGGATGGTTGACAGTGATGGGGAAGCAGTGGGTGGAAGTGGTGAGGTTAATGATGTGAGAGTCCGAGACACCAGGCACAGAATCAGTGAGGTGAGGGCAGGCTTGGCCCTACCACGTCCTGATGGACAATTCCCATCTAGTCCCCAATGCCCTTCTTTGAGCTCACTCCAGTTGCAAAGGTTCGAAAGGGACAATTCTATTTCCAAAACCATCTCTCGTGACCTGGGGAGGCTCCGGGCAGGAGAGAGAACCTTCCCAGTCTCCTCCTCTCCTTTCCCAAGGTGACCCTGGCCTCGACTGGACAGTCTGTCTCGTTCTACCTGTGATGGAAGGTGGTTATTAACAAAAGTGGGACTTGCTGCTGATTACCTTCCCCACCCCATTAATTTTCATTTTCCCTGAATCCTTTGAGGCAGGCTGTGGGTGGAGGCAGTGGGAACTGGTTTGTGTGTGCTACCCTGAAATGTTCCTCAGTGAGCGACTTGCTTGAGACTTCTGAGGTAGAATGCCCTACGTCTTGTGTTTTCTGCTCCATATTCTCACCATACATCCATGTTTACTTGTGTCAGCCAATTCTCCCCATCCTCTCCAAAACCCAGAGTTCTTATCCTCAGCCCCTTTGCCAGGAACATGGTAAAAATAAAAGCACAGGGTAGAGACTCCATTGTATACTGGGCTGAGGGTCCCCTCAGCAGAAAGAGCTTAGCCCCTGGAGCTGTGGCACAGGCCCAAATCTTAGCAGTAGATTGAGCTGGCTTCTACTCGGATCAAGTACAAGAAATCCACAAAGTGACATTTCAGATGGGGCAGGTCTGCCCATGGAAATGGCTTGTGGAACTGACCTTGTGCTTAGGGAATGTACACTCACTGCAGATGAGCCAGTCCAGGCTCTAGAGACATAGTTTCCACCCTTCAGGAAGGTGCCAAGCTTGGTATTTTTAAAAATCACCTTAGGTGGTTCAAAAATGCATCCACGGCTGAGAACTATTGCTCCATGGCTTCTTCTGAGTGAGCGCATGCATGACTTATCAACTGTTTTTATGTACTGCTAGTTTAAATACTGAACCTGGGAAGCACAACGGAGTGAATCCCTAATGGTAAGATACAGGGAAAGTGGAAATGTGTTGAGGAAGAGTAGCGGTGACGTGCTTATCTCGTGAATGGCAGAAATTCCCCTGCAACTTGCCATACAAACCCTTGCTGCCATGATTTGCACTGTTGCCTGTCTTTCGAGAGAGGTTGCCCAGCTAGGGATTCAACTTGTGTTTCTTCCTTTTCACTTGGTGGAGTGGCCAAGACAGGAAGAGGAAATTTCCTTAGACTCAGTGAGATCAGCCTTCTTGGAAAGATGGGAGGCAAATAGCACATTACCAGTGAGGTGGTAGCTCAGTGGTGGCATAGTTGCCAAGTGTGTGTGAGGTCCTGTGTTCCATTCCCAGCACTGGAGAGAAAACCATTGAGTTATTCTGACAAAGGAAGCAGCCCCAGGTATAACTGGGTGGTCACACAGGGTTAGAAGGTGGCGGCCCTGGGTCTGTGAGTGGTAGACAGGCCCCCAGGCTTTGGGGCATGCTGGAAAGCCAGGTACTGAGTCTGGCCAGGGGGCTCTGTTTGTTTGGGATCGGATGGACCCATGGAAACTTGAACATCTCCCAGTGGCCCTGAGCCTGGGTGCTTAATCTGCTGTGCTTTTCCTGAATAGAAGTTGAAGAAATGTCTCTGGTCACATTTCAAGTCCATCTTTGATGACACATCTTCGAAGTATATGTCAGGTGCTGATTTTAGCTTTCCTTACCTGGCCTTGCTGAGGCAATGCACTCTCTGTGGTTGGCATCTAGCACTGCCATGCACCTCCTCCAGGGCCCTGCAGAAGGTGGCAGGAAGCTGCCTGGAGCTTTACAGATCCGAGCATGTCTGGACTTGGGGAAATGGTGCTTGAGCAGTTAGGGTCCAGAAGACACATGATTGCCTCTTCCTTCAGTGTGCTGGTCCCGGAGATCAGGAGCAAGAAGACATGTCCCCACCTGATGGCTCTGCTTCCCAGGTCCCCTCACCCAAGTGGCCCTCCGTAGTCCCTTGGGCAGTGTCCTTACACATGATGCTCTCCACTGGAACATGTCCCTGTGTCTGTCTGTGGGCTGAAATCCCTGCATACCATCCATGCCTTGACTTAAATATTACCCCCTCCTAGGGTCCTCTGTGGCAGCTCTGTGGGTGTCCTCCTCTGGACTCTGTGTCCTACTTTCCTTTGTGTTTGTCCCCCATGTGTTTCCTGCCTGTCAAGCATCCTGTTCATACCTGCATAGGTGTATGTTGGATTCTTCTCTCTCTGTTTCCCCCCCAGGATTGTTAGTCAGGAGCAGTTCAAGCAGAGGAGCAGCCTTAGCAAAGGCCTGAGGTCAGAGGACGCTTGGTGTGTGGCAGGCACAGAAAGAAGAGAGTGGGAGAACAGCTGGGCCACCTCCTGCAGAGAGGGTGGTTCCAAGGATGAAGGCATAGGTGTCTGAAGACATGGTTGATCATTTTAAAACCATCTCTTGGTTGTCCCATGGAGAATAAACTGGAGCAGGTAAGAACGGAAGAAATGGGGGTGACCGGGATGCTCCCAGGAAGTCCTCGCATCAGCTGGCTTGAGGTGACACAGGTTTGGCAGCAGCAATAGCACGGAGAGAAGTAGACTGAGAGTCCACCTTAGTTATTAGAGTAGCTGGCTGGGCTGGGTTCCTCTCCCACAGGGGTGGCATCCACTGGAGTATTTTGGGGTGGCTGCCTCCCATATCCTGTCTGTCCACAGACCCAAAGCAGTAGGCCCAGCATGGCGGGAATTGGCAGCACAGCCTTTGTCTTCAGCCTGCTCTGCTGCTGGTGATTAAATTGATCTGCATCAGTTGATGATGCTCCTTGCCCCCCTGCACACTGGACCCACATTCATGGGCTGACGTTGCGTTCTATAGCACAGAACCCTCCCCACACTCCTCCTAGACTCAGAGATGGCAAGGGTTGGGGGCAACATCGCCACTGCCCAGACACAGCAGGAAGAGTCTTGGCCCCTGTAATTTTTGCAATTTCTAGAGGGTATCAGGCAGGGTTTTTAAGGCAACACATGTGGCCAGAATATAACCCTGGCTTTGCAGTGACACAGACATTATCCTATTCAAATCACAAACCAATGAGTCACTGCGCCTCGCTGTCCCTGTTAGTCGCATCGGAAATTAGAAAAGCTTGCATATTCACTGCGGTCAGGCTCTGTCAAATCGGAAATGCTTATGATGATCGGGCTGCAGCGTAAATGCAAAGTTGCGGAGTGTGTAAATAACCAATTATGAGGTTTTTAAAGGAAAAGCTTGTTTGGTTCTGAGAGACAGATCCTCCCCAGTGGAACTCGCTTTTGCCTTTGCATGATATGGATGTAATTTAAAGTATCCCTGGGTGTTCTCCGTGCACTATTTATTTAAGGTATTTATACAAGAATAAACTCTATCGAGATGAAGCAGGGTAGATTGAGAAGGGCTCTGCTGGACCAGAGTGATATTGATTACAGCTGCAGAAGATTGTGGTGTCAGGTCACCTTCTCACCATTGATTGTTGATTGCTCTATAACACCCCTTCCCCGCTGCCAGTCACAGACACATTAATTGTGGGGACAAATTTAATCATTGGTCCCTTGTAGGGCTGTTGGGATTCCAAGGCATTTTTCAGGATGTGTGGTTGGGGCTTGGAGAGGAAATTGTGAAACAAGCAGGCGGATGCCGAAGACGCCTCGAATCTCCATCCCTTAATGAGCAGAGTTGCAGGGATGGTTAATTCTCTCTGATTATGCTACAGTGCCATCTGGGTGCTGAGCCCGGCTGAAGAACAGAAGATTGACTCAACTGCTAGGAAAAATTTCCTGTCTTTGTCAAAAACGGGCTGCCCTCGACCTTCTGGGGCTGAAAGTTCAGAAACTATAACAGCCTTGCAGATTAGCTACCTGCCTGCCTTCTTACCCAGCACTAATCATACCAGGGGCCAGGCCAGCAATTATCACTGTGGTTGCTATTAATTTCATCATGCGGGGAAAAAAATGAGCAGACTAGCTTTAGACTGCAAAGATTTTAATCTTGCCAATCTAGCTAGCTAATGGGAATTGAATCCTTAACTAACTGTGTGAAGTAGTAGGTTTTAAATACCTACCAGTTCAAGTTTTCTTACCAAAATGGAAACAGTTTCCACAGAATGTTGTAAAGTGTCTGTTCATTTTCTTGGTTAGTTATTTTGGCATTGAGTATTGAGACTATAGGAATGAACATGAATGGAGCGTGTAAGGTCTTTGTCTTCATAGAATTTATATTCTGGAAAGGATATTAGTTTTCAAGCAGTAGTTTTCTAAATTGTTAAAAACGTGAATTTCTGGGCTGGTGAGATAGCTCAGTAGTCTAAGGTGGCTGCTTAGGCAAGCGCAGGGACCAACTGCAGTTCAGTCCGTGGCACCACTTGCCTTGCCAGCCCTGCCCCCAGGGCAGGCTGATCCTGCCACACACTCACACACACAAAAAAAAAAAAAGAAAGAAGAAAGAAAGAAACCCATGAACTTCTAGACTCCAACGCTGAGTTTCTAGTCTAGTGTGTCTACAGAGGCTTGCATTTCTAACAAGTCCTCAGATGTTGCTGATGCTGTTGGCCCAGGGAGCTTGACTTTGAGAACCACCACACTAGCTGACCACAGTGGATCTCAATTCAGGTTTTGAGTTAGAATCTCCTCTCAACTGGGTGTGGTGGTGCCTGCCTATAATGCCAGCACTATAGGAGGCTGAGGCAGGAAGCCTGCAAGTTCAGGACCAACCTGGGCAATTTATCATGTGAGACTGGGACTCAAAATAACAAATAAAAAGAAAGCTAGAGACATGGCTCCATGAAATGCCCTGAGTTTAATCCTCAGCACTGTAAAAAAAAAAATCACATTTTGAAAAATACCAATGTCTGGGGGGCACCTAATTGATCTGCGTTAGGGCCTAGACTTTGATGTTTTTCAAAAGCGCACCCTAGGTGATTGTCTCAGGCTGCTGGATTCAAGAGCACTTTTCTTAATCTACACGTGAAGAATAGAGGATGGAAGCATTTAGCACAGAAGCTAAGAGCCCGACAGCTGTTGTTTGGCACTCTGCTCCGCTCGCAGCACTGACAAACTCATTAATCTTCCTGCCCCTCCGTGTCCTCATCTATAGTGATAAGAATATCTAACTCAGAGCCAGAGTGAAGATCAAATGAGGTTAGGTAGATGCCTGGCAAACCACGAGCCCTAGGTGCAAGCTCGCTTTCAACACTGTACTTAGAGAGGTGGGCGCAGTGGGGCTTGGCCCATTTTAATTTAATTGCATGGTGTATTTCCAGCTAAATTCCTGGCCTGTTAAGATACCAGCAGACTTTTACTCTGTTTGGCTTTCTGAGACCTGCCATTTCCCATCTGGAGGACTCCCTGCTACTGCTCTTCTCTTGCCTCGTTCAAACACCAGTAACCAGGTCAGCAGCCTTCTCCGGCAGCCCCAGCTTCTCAGTGAAAGTTCCTTGTTTGCAGCTGTGGAAACATTCGTCATTCGGTGTAACTAAGCACATCACCCCGCCCGGGGACGTGTCTAATACACGGGCCGGTGGGGCGGTGCCAGCAGTGCAAATGGTACCCGAGAATAATTCCCCGAATGAGCCTCAGGCACGTCGGGCAGGCTGGAGGAAGCCAGAGGACCCGTTTTTGAAATATTTGATTGACAGTCAAATTTGCTGCTCCTTCCATGGCTTTCTCATGACCCGCTGTGGTCTGTGCTGTGTGTGTGTGTTTAAAAGTTCCTAATTTTCAGATGGGAGCAGCGGAAGTAACAGGAGGAACAGGAAGTAGGAGAGGGCGAGTCTATGTGTGCAAAAGTGAGTGTGTGTGAGTGTGCAAAGTGGTGTATGAGGTGTGAAGCAGTGCAGGAAGGCCCTCGGCTGCTAGAAGGTGGCTTGGGGTACATCAGGGATTCCGAGGGAGAGGTAGGGGGAAGAGACGTGCTCCCTTAAATTAGCCCTGTTAGGCCTCACATAAGCTAAATTTGTGTGTGGTAAAGTTCCAGAGCAGCAACCCAGACCAGTCTGAGGCTGGGGAAGACAG
Organism: Octodon degus; assembly: GCF_000260255.1. NCBI lineage: Eukaryota > Metazoa > Chordata > Mammalia > Rodentia > Octodontidae > Octodon > Octodon degus. Next base: position 1,777,819 of record NW_004524661.1, on the reverse strand, counting down.
GGAAGTGTTTGCAAGTTCAGTTGTCTAAGAAATTCTTGTAAAACAGACCATCTTGCCTTTTGCCCCGTGTGCATTGCCTATCAGCTTGGGTTGGTTAACCTCCCTGTGGAGAACGCCAGCTTGGGGTCAGGAACTACTCTGCCTATGGGTCCTGACTGCAGCCCCTTGCCGGGTTATGTGCCATTGGGTAAGTGCTTGGCCTTATTACCTTTGTTTCTTTATCTGGAAAATGGGTATGATAATAGTGTGATGATCAGAGGGCAGATTAACACAAGGATTCGAGGAGATTATGTTTGGAAAGAACCTCTCGTACCACCTGCCGCACGGTAACTGCTAACTCCATCCATTCAAGAGTGGCTGTTCCTTGAGCCCTCCTGGGCAGCTGACCCCGCTTCAGGAGTTGCACACACAGGACTGAACAAGGCAAGTAAGTCCCTCGCCCTCTAAAGTGTCCTATCCATCTTCGGAGAGGCCAAGTAAACAACAGATATGTCGATCATGGATGCTCTGTCGATCATGAAAACAGGGGCTGTCAAAGAAGGTGATGGAGGCCACCATGAGAAGGGGATGTGGAAGCTGAGCCCAGCCACACAACTACCTGGAGTGACAGAATCCCAGGTGGGGGGACAGCATTTGCAAGGGCCCCAAGACTGCAGTGTGCAAGGGAGGCGGCCAGGGTGGCTGTAGCAGAGTGAAGCTTGGAGAGATGGACAGAGAGGAATCAGTGTGAAGGAGCAGGAACCCAAGGACATGGGAGACTTTTGGGCCTGGTGAGGACTTCTGATGCTCTGAGTGAGGTGGGAAGCTCTTGGAGGCTTGAGCAGCTGAGACCAGGACTTGGTTTGATTCCCTTTTTTTTTTTTTTTTTTTTCCTTTTTGATTTTTATTTCGAGACAATTCCTGAGTTTGCTGTGGGAGAACAGATTGAAGAGGCAAGAGTGGAAGGAGGGAGCCCAGAAAAAAGCTCCTATAGTCTTCAGAGCAGGGATGTGGCAGCAGTGGGCCAGCTGTTGTCCTCATCTCTGCTCCCTGCTGTCACTTGGGGGCAAGAAGTAGAGAGCAAAGCACCTGGTGTGATCCCCTCAATCCCGCCGTGCGGGACACTGACTTGGATCCTCCTGGCTGTGCTGGCTCCGTGAAACCAGCCAAGGTGCAAGAGAAAGGAAGATCCTGCCAGGTCAAAGGTCCCCATGCCTCCAGTTTCTCATGGGAAAGTGGGACACCAGCCTCCAGATGCTCTGAGTAGGAAGTGGCTCTTGGAATGGGCACACTTTCCTGGGGATAGTGCTGGGTAGCTTCCAGGGGTTTTTCTGAACCACTTCCGTTCTTGGAAGCAAGCATGTCGCCAACATGTGTAGGAAATATGCATGCTCTGCCTGCTGCCCAGGCACCTGGCTAAACACTAGGAAGTTGCTTGGCATTTTTGTGCCCATCTTGCTGAGTCCATCTGCTTTGGATACCAGAGGAGCAGAGCCCAGGTGTGTGACCGGCTCTGCCCCGCTTGCCTTCTGGCTCTGGCAAAGTCTTGGGTCTATCCGAAAGCCACGGGCCTTCGCAGTAGAAGGGAACGATGGAGGTATAGGGAGGAAGCATGGCCGTGTAGAAAGCATCTCTTGCTCTGCCTGGGTGGCACAGAGCTCCGTTGGCAGGTTGTCAGACCCGGGCTTATCGAGACAGGTTTCTAAGAGCCCCCACCCTCCAGCTTCCTGCCTCATGCAACTGGAGAATTGGCTCCTCCATTAAAATAAATTTCTCCTCCTCTGGTCTCATCTCTAAGCCCCCAGCCTGAAGAATTCGTTCCCCATTCTGTGCTTTCTCTAGCCCATCTTTGTATTCCTTTGAGTTTTATAGCCGACCATTTTGTACGTGAACTAAGTACTAAATAAGCATTATCACCACTTTGTGCATGGTACACCACAGAGGCATAAATCCCACATTAACCTCATCCTAAAGAGCAGCTGAATGCATTTTAATAAATGTCCCAAATGGTTTCAGTGCCTAGTAGCCAAACAGAATAAAAAATGCACACACATTACAGGATGTTATGAACCTTTCTATCAAAAGTAATAATAAACAGATTGCTTGTTGGATTTGGTGATTGGGTTACATTTTGAAACAGGATTTTGAGTGACGAATCAAAGTAGAGCTGGGATAATTATGTGATAGGATCCAGTGGGGCCCAGCAATTTCCAGGGGTTTGCTTGAGCAGGTAGACATCTCTCTTGCCTTTCCATACATTTTAATTCTAAGCTCCTATTCTACATGGTTTCAAGAAAAATGAACAAATTAAGAAATCTGTGCTGCACTCAGATATTTAATATAAGCAGCCAGATAAAGGCAGAGACGCACATCATTTGTCAGCTGAATAAAAATTCAGATGAGGTATTTTCCTGACTCTGTGCCAGGCACCATTAGGAGAGCATTTTATTTTCATGTGTTAGTGACGGCATGCTGTTGGGGCCAAACTTCATCAGACTACAAGGTGTTAGTTGATGTCAGGCACAGCGTGGCTTTCCATCTTGGGCAGCACATCCCAGATGCTATGATTCCATACCAGCATGCCTTTTCATTCTGTATGTGGGATTTCCACTCTAAAAATTTCAGAAGCTAATTAACCATTTTGGTTATCAACCCAGAGTAGGTAAAATATCTTGCTAGTGGCCATTTTGGATGTGCAGATGCTTTGGTTTGGGCACATCTGTAGGCAATCACTGTGTGTTCTGGGCAGGAACGGTGTTTTATTATGGGATTATATGTGTAATCTTGGATAAATAGTAGAAATTGGAGTACTTCAGTTGGAAGACTTATTTTCTCTCCCAGAAAGCAGTGTAAATAGCAAACCAGAGACCATTCGCTCATTATTGGCACAGTAATCTAACTTGCCAGTCTTCTCCCTTTGGGCTGGACCTTGGAGGTCAGTGTAAAAGTATGGCAAGCCTGATGCTGCGGGGTGTCAAGTCAGGCCTTGAGCCTCTGCTAAGTTCCAGCAACAACCACTAGCCTGTTTGCCTCCCTAGTTCCCGTCCCAGTGGAGGTTAAGGAGGTGGCTGGTATTTCATACCTCGCCACCAAGGAATGGGGACTGTGTCTCAGTGCCTCCTTGCATTTGAGAGGACAGATTTCCCACCCCCCCAGGGCCAGATCCCTTCCTACCAAGTGTGAGGAATGCTGCCATGCTGGAGTAGTATGGGCAGCCCAGCCTGGTACTGATCCTTTACCCCAATTCTAGTAATACACATAATGATGTTACTTCGTTTTGTTTTACATCTCCAAAACAGATGTACCAAATCCCTGTAAACTGATCTATGGTAATGCATTTAATTTTAATCTTCAATGTTAAAAGTAAGAACTGATCGCTTAAAGCAGAAACATGTGTCACTTCACCAGAAGTTGGCATGAGTTGCAATGTACCCCACGCCACTTAACCACTTTGGCTCTGCCCATGATTTTCTCTTCGTGTTCGTCCTCCTCCCCCTTCCCCATCAGGCTCTTCTCTTGGAACCCTTCAGCTGCCAAATGTCCTCTTTCATGCTTCGGATGTTTCCTAGGAATGCCCAGTTCTGGCTTTGGGGTACAATGAATAGACTTTGCAGAGCATGTACCTAATCAGGTTTGAAAAGTTGGAAAAAGAGATGGCATAGTCATGTTAGATCATGGCGCACCATGCTAAAACCTGAAAAACAAGTGCTCCCTGACCCAGACACGGAATATTAAACCAACTGTATGATAATCACCAGACATCTTTATGTGTGAGGAAGAACTCAGACAAAAATCTCTGACGTTTTAGTTCTGGAAACTCAGCTGTAGCTTCTTGGTAGTAAGACCAAGCACATACACAGGCCACCGTGGTTGGCAGTTGGTACAGCCATCCTGGAAACAACAAGGAACTCTTTCAGTAAAAAATTGAGATAGCTTCATGGATGCTTCAGAGAAGCGTGGGGTAGTGGGATTCAGGGTGCCCATACAAGGCCTCAGGCTGCTGTAACTCACTCATTACAGCTGAGAAGGATGCATGACCTTGCATCTTTAAACTTTAAAGTCAAGGAGAGTCAAGGGCAGGTGGATGTCTTTGCAGTGGAGTGGTGTGTAGGGTGAGTATAGTCATTAGCTTCTGTGGTGACCTCTTGAGAACTTGAGTCTGTAAATAAACCAGTGGGCAGAAGGTAAAAATTATTATCAGTGATAGGACCCAGAAAGGCTGGGTGCAGTGGGGGAGCCAGAGTGCCTGGTGGTCTGGGACCCTTTTGCATCAGATGGGGGGCTGAGACTGGGGGGTAGTAGTGAGCAGGTCATGTGCTAGGGAGTTGTCGACTTAAGCCTGAGGTCTTTGGCAAGCCTCAAAAGGACTGGTGTAATTGATTTGTGATTTAATGAGATTTCATTGGCTCTGCAAGCAGCAGTGTAGTTACCGAGACCAAGAAAGAGACATTGGGTCCCGTTCAGTGCTGACATTTCTTACTTTGCTCACCTGCAAAAACCAGCAGCACTGCAGGGATGTCGCATCCTGGATCTGTCTTCTTCCTTTGTTCCTACTTTTCCCTTCCATTCAGAATTTGGATACTCCCCTTTCCTTCTTGGCCACCTTGGTTAAAATAGGAATGAAGTCTTCCCTTCAAGTAGTGAATCCCATCAGAAGAACATGCTGGAGGCCCATGTCAGACGAGTCCACTGGGGTCTGAAGCTCCTGGAGGGCTCTTGAGGACAGACCTCTGGACCCCACTCTAGGGCCTGAAAACATGAATTTCTAAATGCTCCTAGGTAGTGTAGGTCCAGGGCCCATGTGGCAAGCAGCAGTGACAAGACTTTGGTTCCGTCAGCTCCTCTTTGTTTCCCATGGATGGACATGTGGATGGCCCTTGCTGGCACCAGTGGAGAAGTTTTCCTAAGGGGGTTTCAGAAAGTCAAGGCAGAGCCAGTGTCCCCTGGGCTGGGCCTGGGAGAGCCTCGGTCCTGATCTTGAGGACAAATCTATCTGCACTTTAGCCTTATGCTGAGGAGGGCCTATTCTTCATCCAAAAACAACAGGGTTAACAAGAATTCAATTTGGCAGGGACGCTTTCTGTTTAAGCATACTTTCTCCTAATTGAATCACCCTTGCAAGGGCCTTCCAGACATTTGGATGTACGTTTTTAGAAATTCAGCTTATTTTCTCAGATATTTTCATTCTTGAACATCTGGTGGGGGATGGAGGGTAAGAAGTGGAGTCAGACAGAATCAGATGGAGATTGTTCAGCGAGGGATCAGGATGCAGACGGAAGGAGTTTTGAAAGAAGCCGGAAGAGGATTGTGCGAAAGATGTACTGTCTGCAGCCAGTCTCAGGTAGAAGCCCCGCTGCTCACTGATGCGTGGCCCTGGGCAAGTAAACTGGTCCATGTAGCCCTCAGTTTCTTCCTCTGGAAAATGGACAATAGTTACCCTCTGAAGGTGCTGCCAGCGTCATGTGCAGATTGGAACTTGGTAGCTGCTCAGCTAATATAATCTATTATCCTAATGTTGTTGTCATTGTGTTGCTTATTATTTTAGTTTGTACCCACTCAGCCCTAATCTGTTCACTTTGAAGAGTACTGAGAAAACAAAGATGTCACAAAAATCACCCATTTTTCTCTTTAAAAAAATCTGAAGGGGCCGGGGAGATGGCTCAGTAGAGTGTCTGATAAGCACAAAGGCCTGAGTTCAATCCCCGCTCCTGAAAAAAAAAAAAAAAAATCTGAGTCAATGGGCTCCCTCAGGAGTTATCACTTGGGGGGATTTCGCCCTTCAAGGATGTTTGATAATCTCTCCCACATGAGTAGAGGCCACAGGTACTACTAGTCATCCTACATTGGGTAGGACAGTCAGGTATACAAAAAAATTATCCAGTCCGAAACATCAATAGCAATGCTGTGGAGAGGCCCTGAGCTACTTGGTTGGGGTTCTAGGATTAGAAAGAAAAGAAAAATCTAATTTATTTGTGATTATGCATTTTCTATGTGCCCGGTGTTGGGTTTGCACTTTGACACATTTAATCCCTACAGCAACCCATGGTACAGGTGTTACTCTGGCCTCAGGGAGTGGATGAGAGGCCAGCTATCCAAAAGGCAAGGTGATTTAAGCACAGGACCTCGGCGAAGTTGGCCTTTGCTTCCTGTACTCTGCACTCTTCCCTTCAGCACTCTTATGGGGCTATTCTGACCAGGCTTTGTTGTAGGCAGCAGAGATAGTGTGAGCAAGTGAGAAGAGTCCTCGTCCAACCCAATGGAACAAGACATAGGTGAGCAGAAAGCCATGTAGGAGCAGCAACTGCTGAGAACAGGCAACTGGCACCATGAGAAGGAACAGGAGTAGCAGGGCCTGACCAGAGTGTGGGGAACTGCAGGGAAGGCCAAGGTGGGGGAGGGCTGCCCCAGCAAAGAGAAATGGGCCTGTGTGGCCTCTCTAGCTGCCCTCCTATGAATCCAACCAGAACACACTGCAACATGGCTCAGTGTGCACAGAGCAGAGTGTATTTGAAGGGCTTCTCCCCAGCACGGCAGGCCAGTGGTTACCAGCTGGGTGACCTCCAGGTAGAATCTGTAGCCTTTTCCAGCCTCAGTTTCCCTGCCTGGCCAAGGGATGGCTCGGGTGGATGCAGTAATGATACCTGCAGCTCACCTGCACTGGATACTGGCTTCTCCCCTGCCACTGACTCATGGGGTTGCCTCACTTAATCCTCAACCCCTCCTGGTGAGATCAGTAGCCCCGTCCAGGGCTGAGACTCAGGTGAGGCCAGGGAGACACTTGCTTTAGGCACAGAATTTAAGGGGGTACCCAAATCTTCAATATTTCACTACAATTTAAAAATTCAAAGTCAATGTAAAAACTTGATGTTGAACAAATGACCAACATTTGAGATAAAGGTGCCATTCTTTGCTCAACCCAAAGGACTCAGCATTACCCATCACACTAGTCCTGGTCCTGTGTCATCCCCATTTCACAGATGCACGACGAGGCTCAGGGGAGCACTGCAGGGACCCTGTGATAGGGCAGTCTAGGTGGGATTGCGATGATGAGGCAAGCTGCCTTCTGCTCTTGAGTGCCCTTCTGTGGGCCTCTGTTTATCTAGCCCTTGCAGGAGGGACAGGAAAGGGGACAGCAAATAGCAAGGAGGCCAGGGCAGCTGGCCATCTCTGTAGTTGTCATTACTGTTTAACATGCATTAAGAACCCACTGTGTACTTTGAAATCGAAATGTACCAGGAAGTGTCCTGGTAAACTTAGCTCGGTTGTCTTTTGGGGACACCTGGCTATACTTCAGAGAGAATTTGGATAAAGCATAGACAGGACCATTGTCAGGGACCCCAGAGGGGAAGAAAAGAGAAAATGGGACACCAGAAAAGAACATGTGGACACTTGAAAGAGATGATCTGGGCAGAAGGAAGAAGCAACACATAACGCTCTTCCCTTTTGTAAATGACTTTCACAAACATTGGTTCATCGTCTGGTCTGTTCATAACAAGACGGACAGCAAGATCTCCATTTCACTGCAGATAGAACTTCAACTTAGAAAGGCATGGAATAAACTCACTGCAAAGTGGCGAGTGTTTCTTTGAGTCTTGGAGAAGATGAGAAATCAGACCTCATTTCCATTTCTGCCATTTTGGTTAAGAATTCCATTCTGTCCACTGCACACACCAGTGACTTCATTCCACAGAGTTGTTTGTATTAAACTCATAAACCCCATGCTACTTGTGACATCTCTGAATTAGGAGGGAACAGTAGTTGCCATGCCCAAGACGTGTGGGCCTCAAACCTGCTCCTTTTCCCCTTCCTGTGTTGGTGACCCTTTGAACCAGCAGTCTGGATTTTGGATTCAGGGCCATTTACAGTCCACTGTGCTTCTGCCAGGATTTGGGTGTGACAGGGTTGTCATTTACTTGCATAGTAGATCGTGGTTATAAAGGGCCTCCTGCTAGGACTTCTTGTGTCATTGCTCCTTAAGATCCTGAGGTTGCTGCTCCTCCCATTGATTGGTCGAGTCTATACTGCCACCGTTTTGAGGCTTCCCTGATCTAGAACTTGCTTTAACCCACAGAGCATGGCAGAAGTGAGGCTAGGTTAAGCAGCCCAAATGTCTTTCCATCATGAATGGATAGATACAAGTGATACAGACCTCCAAAGGCAAGGCCATTTGAACTTCTGCTACCATCTGAGCTCAGAGGTGAGGCTGGTAGAGGCCCTGACACGCTGTCTTGGCCTACTGGGAATGCTGCCCCAGGACCACCAGGTGAAGGAACCAAGCCACTCCACAGAGGGGAGAGACCAGCAGCTGACAGGCGTGAGACTGTCAGGATGTTCTAATGCAGCCGACCCTGCGGGTCATTTCATTTGCATGTCCAAGTCCAGGAGCAGCCAGCCTGCCCACAGAATGAGAGAGCAAATGTGGCCCAGTTATATATATATGTGTCTTTCCTTCTTATTTCCCAGGTACTCTTCTCCATCTCTCTGCTGTTGTATTCATGAACTCAAAGGGGATACATATTCTTTTTTTTCTTAATCTTTTATTTATTTATTTTGTATAAGTTCTCATTATGTGGCTTGGAGTCATTGTGATCCTCTTGTCTCAGCCTCCCTCCCCAGGGCTGGGATTACAGGCATGCACTGCCTCACCTGGGATGCTGGGGACTGGTATGGTGTGTGGTAGGTACCAGGGATTGAACCTGGGTCCTTGTGCTTGCCAGGCAGGCACTTAGGCTGCTGAACTATCTCCCCAGCCCAGTGATACATATTCTTATCCCATCCAACTCTTTCCATTTGGTATTATTTTCCCGCTTTTTGGCTCAAGATCTTCGTTTTCATTGTCCCATCTCAACCAGAGTCTTCACCCTTCCAAGTGTTAGAGACTCCTAGAGGACAGAAAATGAACCCTAGGGGTAATCACCTAGGCCTAATGTCACTCGCAGACATCACATTTACAAGCCATGGGCTCGCTGTCCCTCTCCCAGATCCTCCATTAACCAAAGGCGATTGTTTTCCTCTTGTCCCCATACAGGCTGATCTAGTAAGTCCATTGCTTATGCTTCTCCTAGGCTCAGCAGTAAGGTATCGGAAATTCTCTTCACCTATTAAATTAGGGTTCAAACCAATGAAACGCCTTGGTGGTGGGTGGAGTAACTGTCTGATGTTTCTGCTTCCGTTTTGCAGTCTTCACCCAAGTATAAAATAGGCTCATACCCACAGTTCACTCCGAGAGATACTCTGAAGAAGTGGTGTCTGTGAGCGGATACACAGAATGACATTAATTATGTTAGTGAAAAATTGGAAGTAACCTCAGGGTCTTAATCAGGGGTGTGGTTAATTACTTGGAGGTACAGTTATAGAAGAATGCTGTGTAATAGTTAAAATTATATTGTAGAAAATTATTCAGTGAAGGAGAGATACCCTTTACCTATCGTGACCTGGTATATTAATAAAATAATTTAGTAGGATTTAAGTTTTAAGAAAAACATATTTATGTAGAATAGAAATTATACATATGATAGATTCATATACAGAAAGATTTTGTATCAAAATGTTAATGGTTACCTCTGTGGGCTAGAATTAAGACTCATTTTAATTTTCTTTTTTCTTTTCAGTTTGTCCATCATTCCAAATATCCTACCTTCAGTAACTACTGTTTTTAAAATGGGGAAACGGATAGTGAAACAGTTACAAATAAGCAATTTAATACAACATTTTAAACCATAGAAGAGAAGGTGGGAAAAATGTTGGTCCCTTTCCTCCACCCAAAATTTGTAAAGCATAATTTGGAAGCAGTGAGGCCAGGTGTCAGAGTCCTTGCTGTGGAGCAGAGGCACGATGACGTGTTGGGACCTGCTCATTGCCGTGGAGGGACATTTGTCCTCCTAGATGCCTGCAGGTCCTTGTCTAAGGACAGCTGAAAACAGGAAGACATTTCCATCTGGATGCCCCAGGCAGCTGAGGAACACAGTGCAGGGGGACCAGACCTGCTGGTTTGGAATCCTGCTTTTGCCTGTTACACCTTTAAACTCTGGGCGTGAAAGGAGGCATTCAGCCTTTTGTTTGCACGAGGGTACTATTGGTCATCTCGCTACTGGCCCATCAGTTGGTCAGAGCTTCCAGGTACCTAGGGTTGATATATTTTCCAGGAGAAAGCACTGGACATAATATGAAAATATTGAAGGCCAAAGATTACTTTCTGGATGAGTTAGTAGGTTCAGTCCATCCCAGCTGCACTGGGGCCAACTCAAGCTAGCTGTAGGGCATCCTCAAGGTGGGCACAGGCAGCGCCTTCGGGACACATGCATTTAGCCCGAGCTCTGTTGGTGCATCTGTGTCAGGTGCTGAAACCTCAAAAGCTTTCCTGAGGGGCTGGATGCTAATGAATGGCCTATCTGTGCCCCACATGGAGAGGCCAGAAGGAAAGACAAATGTTTTAAACTCTCAACCACCCTGCCTCCTGTTCTTGATATTTCCCTAACATATGCTAACATATGCTTTCCTCCAGAACTTCAAAAACATGCTTTTAGCAGCAATGAAAATAGGACCATGCGTCCAATTCAACTCTAGGCTTCATCGTTTCTCTCTAATACCATTACCTCATGTACAGAAGAAAATGTAAATCTAAAATATGCTGGTGATTATAACCTTTCTTCCTGACAGACATTGTAATATAAATGCACATAAATTGAATTTCTTCTTTAAAGAAATTTGAATACCTTTGGAGCATTTTAGCAAATCATCTGCAGCCCTCGTGGCACCACATCAATGATCTGGGGAAAAGTGATCTGTCTGTAGCACGGCTTCTGCACCAGGAAGATGGAGCAGGGCTGGGACATGCCAAGAAAAATAGAACGCACTTTATTGATATTCAAAATTTATTTTATTAAACTTGCACAAAAGACAGAGGCGTGGGGAGCTGGTTGCTACCAGGGAAGGCACTTCAAATATTAACTCCCTGAGTCCTGATCACCGCATCTGTCTGATGACTTGGGCGGGACAGGCAGAGAAGGCAAATTACGGAGGAACAATTTTGCTCCATTTTCACTGTCTGCTGGAGCAGCCTCGTGTTTGCAGAAGTGGTGGGCACTGGTGGGAGTTCTTGGCTGCAGATGCCCGTTGGGTGCTAGGGAAGGGAGGTTTGAACAATTGTGTGCTCACAGGCCTGCATCAGATGGGTGGGGCTGTGGTGGCTAAAATCTTGTGCTGCTTAGTGCCTTCCAGCGAATAGTTCAATAACATGTACAGTCCTGGCTGCCAAGCTCTGTCTGGCAAATAACGGATTGCATACATGATGGTGGTCCCATAAAATACCAATGGAGGGAGCCGGGGAGATAGCTCAGTAGAATAAGTGCTTGCCTGGAAAGCGTAAGAGCCTGAGTTCGATCCCTGGTTCCACCAAAAAAGAAAAAAAAATAGATCCACAAGATACTGAGATACTGATGGAGATGGAAAAAAATGTTGCTGGGCATTTAGTTCAGTGGCATAATTTATGTAGTGAGACTCTGTAGACCCTTTAGACCATTTCCCAAATACAAAAAAAAAAAAAAAAAAAAAGGAAAAAAAGCAAAGAAAGAAAAAATGGCTATTGCCTAATATTTTTAGGACCTTTTCTACATTTAGATACACAAATGCCATTGGGTTATGCATGCCCATAGTGTTCAGTACAGTGAGATGTTGTACAGATGATTACTATAGGAGTAATAAGCTAGACCATCTAGGCTTGTGCTTACATATTCTGTGATGTTGGAATAATGCTATCATTTAAAATGCATTTTTCAACATGTCCCTGTCATTAAGAAATGCATGACTGGGGTTGCCGTGATAGCTCAGCAGACTAAGCACCTGCTTAGGCAAGCGCAGGGGTCAGGGTTCAATCCCCTGTGCCACGTGTGTGTGGCCCTGCCCCCCGGGTGCACTGAGTCAGCCACTGAGACCACGTGTAGTGGCACACGCCTATATATAATCCCAGTGCTGGGGAGGTTGAATACAGGAGGATCACTACCAGTGTGAGCTGTGTCCAAGGCCCTGTACCAAATACATAAAACAAAGAGAAATGCATGACTGTATACATATAACACATATCCAGTTTCCACTATCTCTACATATATACCATACCTACACATATATGCACACACTTATTATAAGACATTGGCTCATGCAGTTTCAAAAGCCAAGTCTCACAAGCTGGAAGCTCAGGAAATCTTGGTTCAAAGGCCTGAGACCCAATCATGCCAAGAGCAGATGATTGATGTTCCAGGTCACATCATCAGTCAAAGAATGAATTCAACCTTCCCCTACCTTTTTGCTCTACTTAGGTCCTCACAGGATTAAATAAAACCTGCCCACATTGAGAAAAACAACCTGCGTTACTCATCGTTTCCAATTCCAATTCTAATTCCAACCTTTCCTATAAACCTCCCTTTCCCACTTACTCAGAAATAATGATTTACCAGCTATCTGGGCGTCCATGGCCCAGGCATGTTGGTACCTAAAATTAACTATCACAGCTCTCTTGTGCATCTCAGAGGCCGAAGGTGGGCTTCTTGGGAACGGGTTGCCATTATTACTGCTGAGCTGGCAGAGTTAGCAGCAGTGATAAGGAAAAGAGCGCCAGCCTTCTGCACGTAGACCTTCTGCCTTACAGCCCAAATGCTGCTCATGTGCTGGTTGCCCAGCTCTGGGCTGGCATCCTTGCAGCTGATGAGCACACTTGCCCCAATACCTCCTTAGATCTGTGCCCCGCCATGCCTGTAGAGTGATTTCCGGGATATTAGGAGAGAAGAAGGCAAACTTCAGCCCGTGGGGGATGCTACCATAGGAATGCTGTTTAGATGTCCTCCACTCATTAGGGCCAGACCCAGCAGGGAACTGCACAGCCCAGCTGTCCTTCAGATGCAATCGTGAGTCCCTTTCCCTGTGGCCCAGGTACCTCGAGGGAGTCCCCCTGAATGATGCCTTGTGCTGTGTCACACCCTCATCTCCCACCCTCATATATTCCTTTGGGAAGGCAGGGAGAGGCCACACACCCTGGAGCCACTTGAGGGGTTATTCAGGAGCCCTTTCCCAGGTTGCTGATCCTAGGTAGGGTCAAGGCTCCTGGACATCTCTTTCTTTTAAGATCCTTTAAAAAAATGAGTATATTTTTATGATGTCTACGAAGTACCTGCATTTGATCATCCTGATCATTTTGGTTTCCTCCCGCCACAGCCCCCTTTCCTCCTTTCCCAGGTCCCTTTCCCTTCTCCCCGAAGCCTACCTCCCTGCTTTTATAATTTCTCTTTACTTTGCTCTTTAAATCATTTATAGCTTGAATTTCTCACATTATAGAAACCAGGTGATATTTAACCTATGCCTGATTTATTTCACTTAGCAGTATTATTCCAAGATGCCTCCATTTCCTACAAATAACAACTTATCCTTTTTATGGCTGAGTAGTACTCCACTATATACCTTTATTCACTAGCCTGTTGTTGTGATATAGATTGCTTCTACAATGTAATGACTGTGATTTGTGCTGCTTTATAAACTTTGGTATGCAGGTGTCTCTGCAATATGGTGACTTTAAGGCTTCATGAAGCTCTTATCTCACTCACCCCTCTTGCAAAGCAAAGTACTGAATTGGAGCTCTGTCCCAGCAGTGCGGTTTGCCAGTCTTACCACAAATACGTTCATGCGCTCAGCCAGGGCTGCCATCAAGGGGAGATAAGCGAAGCCAGATTTAAGTGGGTGCCAAAAGGCTCAGTCATCAGGCAAAATAATATTTTACAAAATCAAAGTTAATGCCCCCAGACTCGCAATCAACGGAACGTTAGCATGTCAGAAAAGGCAGTGTGGGAGCTGGCGATGAGGCACCGAGGGCAGACAGGCGGGGCGGGGCGGGGCGCGGTGGGCGGGGTATGCGGGCTGTGCGGGAGGGGCTGGTGGAGAAGCTGGCAGGGGGAGACGTCCCCTCCACCCTTTCCTTTCCTTTTAAGCCCATCATTATTGCTACCTCTTCTTCTTCTTCCATCTGTTCCTTCCTGTTGTGGCTTTATTTTATTTTTCATGAATTTGGATGATTTATTTTTGTTTGAAAAAATATAAACCATCTGATGTGCTGGGCGCAGGCCGCAGGCTGCCCCCTCTGACAGCGCTTGTTGCAATCACGTAATTACTTGTTAGCCCGAACTGTGCTGATTTATGGGGCCTCAGTCTTGCTGCTGGGCTCTGTCTGAGGCCTTCATGCCAAGAGCTTGTCGGGGGCGCTTGCTGCACTGGGGTACTGGAGACGAGCGGGAGCGCGCACTGTGGACGCGGAGGCCAAAGGACGGATTTCTTTCCTCTGCTTCTGCACCTTCCATTACCGAAAAGCCGCGCAGCAGCAGGGGCGAGGGCAGGGGCTCTTCAGGTCGAGGCTCTCCCCAGGCCACCTGGCTGCCCTGCAGACCCCCTTTCTCTCTGGAGCATGCAGTCATCTTCCCTGAGCTCTTACCTTCAGCGAGACAGGAAGGTTCCAGTGGGGACTGGCAAAAGACAGCTGCTTCCCAGGAGCCGTGGCAACCCTGAGGCTGAGAACACAGGCTCTGAAGAAGTATAACTTCCCTAGGAGTCTAATCTCAAGGCCTCCTAGCTGGTGGCCCCACATGATACAACAGGTGCTTGTGGGCTGATCCCCAAAGGCTGTAGGCCTCCGCAAGAATCTCGTGCTTCTCCTCCCGCTCCTGCCTCCTCAGGGAGGATTGCAGAGAAGGCTGATACTCATTCTCTTCTCCATCTAGCAAGGCGTCTCCTTCTTATCTGCTGAGCATCCAAAAACAAGGCGTCTAATGTCGGCCCAGCTTTGTGACTCTGGATGAGACCTTGCCCCTTGGTGGGGCTCAGACTTCTCACATTGAAAGCAGCATTTTTAAAAGTTTGCCCTAGGACTGTAGGGGCAGCAATATATGTTAGATTTCAGCAGGGCTAAGGGAGGAGGAAGGAGGGGTTCTGTGGTCAGTTGTGCTCAGGAGAGTTTGGGATATACAGTCAAACCAAATTCCTTCGCAGGACTTCTCAGAGCCTTGTGCATTCTGCCTCTCTAGTACCACTGACCTCGATGCTCACCCTGGGGAGGAGGTTCCAAGGAGCCCACTCTGGGAACTCCATTATGTACACTCCATGGTGTTTCTATGCCTGGATGGGACTGCAGACGCAGCCCAGGAGCAGGCCACCATTTCACTGAGCCCACGGTGCCCCCTCCAGAGAGGGCAGGGCAGGCAGGGGCCAGCTAGGAGTTCCACGGGACTCAGAGCATCCCTGGCAGACACAGTGCCTTCCTCAGCAGGGCCAGGGTGCCAGGGCCAGGGTGCTAGCCCACCAGTCGGGGAGACTTTGATGAGGCTCCGGTCTGACTATGGGGGCTTTTGAGAAAGATATCGAGCATACAGGAAAGCGAGAGGCTCACTAGAAAGGCAGGCCTGTCAGTAGCTGGGTGGAGCCCTTTCATGCAGCCAATGCCCATGACTTCTCTGAGACTTTCTGAGAGAGGGGTGACTGGGGCGTGGCAGTGGCTAACATGTTGTGTGTGTGCGTGGCGTGGGAGGTGGGACAGGGAAGGAGCTGTTTTCTCATTACTGAGGAGAAGAATGCTTAGAAGCCCGGATGGAGTGAGTGGATGGGGGTCGCAAGTGCAAAGGTCCTGAGGCACAAATCCCTCTGGTCTGCTCAGGGACTGGGAGGAGGCCCTGGTGACTTCAGTGGAGGGAGCAAATGGAAGACATAAGACAGCAAGATTAGAGAAGCACCACGGAGCAGTGTATAAGTGTATAAGGCTGCGTGAGAAGTTGGATCATGCTGTTTAAAAAACTGAATCAAGGTGTGTTTTCCACGTCATAGGCTTCCCCCTTCTCAAGGGAATGATTCAATCCTTAAAGTCAATTCACCAATTTGTGCAGCTGTCACCCTGAGTCCATTTTAGAGCATTTTAATCACAGTAGTACAACCCCCACGCGCGCTTCCTGTCAGCCCCTGTTCTCTGCCCGCACCTCTGGCAGCCTCTGATCTGCTTTGTGCCACCTGGGCGGCATTGCCTCTTCCGGCTATTCCGCATCGGTGGGAGCCTCGAGGTCTGCGCTCGCGCTTCTGTCACTTCCTGGGCTGGGCACGCGGTTCTGAGATGCATCCACAGGGCTGCACACATCGGTGCTGAGGCCCTGTGCTGCCGAGTGGCATTCCAGCTGGGGTGCTGGGGTCAGCATTGACAGGGTCCCTGCCAGGCTTGTGTCAAAAACAGGCTCCGCCCACCAGCACCTGCCTAGGTCCCAGGCCAGCCGGAGCGCTGTGCCCCTGGGTCAGCTCTGCACTTGGAGGCTGCCGCCCGTGAAGCAGCCATTTCACTGCTCTGAGCCCTTGATCATTTCTGTTCTTATTATTTATTTTAACTGTGGCACAACAGAACTAATAGAACATCAGCTGCTTTAGCTCATGTGAGGTATGCAATTCTTTGTTGCAAGCCATCACCAGAATCTCTTCATTTTCCAAAACTGAAATTCCATGCCTCTTCAATGCCCATTTCCTTCTCCCTCTCCCTACCCCTGGTATTTATGGTTCTCCCTTCCTTCCCTAAGAACCTGGCTTATTTCATTTAATGTACTATTTTCAAGGTTCATTTACACTGCAGCCTTAAAAAAGATTTTCTTCTTTTTACAGGCTTAATGCTATTCCATTGTATGGGCATACCACATTTTGTTTATTCTTGCATCTATTGATAGACATTTGGAGTGTTTTGCACCTCATAACTATTGTGACGAAAGGTACAACATAAGCATAGACTCACTTTGAAAATGATACTACAAAAAAAAAAGAAAAAGAAAAGAAAAGAAAGAAAAAGAAAAAAAAAAAAAAAGAAAATGATACGACTGTCACGAGGACCAGGTGAAGGGATTTACAAGATGTGCTTAATGCACCGTTCCACAAAGTGCCCACGGGATACTTTTCATAGAGGTGTCATGATAGCAGAGCTGGCATTTATGAACCACGATCTGTAGCCAGGCGCTTGATAGAGAAATTCATGTCCTGTAGCTCAGAGGAAGGGCAACGAGGTTTCTTTTTCTTTTTTAAAAATATGAGCAGTCATGTGATATTCATTTTTTAAATTTAGAAAATCAAGAAGTTAAAAAATACCAGGGATCATCTGGTCACTTGCACTGAGTTTCAATTTCCTTCTAGGGCGGAGGATTAAGCAGACTGCATTTCAGTAGAACAGAGGGAAATTGGAAGAACCCGGGCTCGGGGCCTGCTGGGGGCAAGGGAGCCTGGCGGAAGCCTCTCTTTTCAGAGAAATCATGTGGATGTTTTGCTTTAGAAAACTCAGAGCCTGACAGGCTCAGCCAAGAAGGGATGCATTTTTGGCTTGTGCACTGAAAGAGAGAAATTTTTTTAAAAAAGGAAATATCATTTCCTTAACTACTAGGTATTAATATCCTGTTTAATTTAATTTCAGCTTTCTGCGTCGGTGAGCTCTTTTCCCTCTAACAGACAGTGTCAGCTTGGCAGGGAGTTTCTGACAGTATCAAAAGAGGATTTAGCTCTGAACCCTTGCCATGAAAGTGTCTCTATCTGCGCACAGAAGAGAGCATTGTGTCCTGCGAAGACGGTAATTGAGTGAATGAGGCCTGGCACCTGGGCCCGCCGTGGAGCGCTGATAAGGACATAAAGACGGGCTTAAAGGGCCTGCGTGCCAGAGGCAGAGATGCTCACGCGGCCCTGGGAGGAGGGAAGGCCGACCGGTGCCATCATCCCCGCAGAGCACGGAGAGAAGCCGGGCTCAGCTACAGCCTTGTGGAAAGAGGGTCCTGCAGGTGCACTGCAGCCCACTGGCCGGGCGTGGGAGGAGATAAGCAGGAGGCTGGTGGGCGGAGCCGGTCCAGGGGCTACGTGCGCTTCCTCCGTACATATTCTGTGTTCGTGTTTGGCCAACCCCCGGGGGCAGTGTGCGAGGGGCCAAGATCCAGCTTCCGCTGTCCGGACTTGCTCTCAGTCCTGTCCTGGGGAGCTGAGTGGCTACTGGAACATGGCACTGAGACGTTCTGTGAGTCGGCATGGATGAGTGTCCTGGTAATTCCAGCGCGCATCCGGCTGCACTCAGCCTCAGAACCCTGAACCAGATTGGCAACTCTGAGAATGTGAACCCATCACATTGCTTCTTCCCTCGTTTCAGAGAAACAAACCCATCCTGGTTCTTCCTCGGTTAACATAGTGACAATTTAACAGATAAAGGACCACAGGGTCTATGCACACTGATTACCCACCTCTGCCTGTGCCTCCGTTCACCCCCCTTTCACCCATCCATTCCCATACATCTCTTCATCCATTCATCCACATCTATCCCTAGCCATCCTATCCATCTATCCAACCCAGAGAGCCTGTTATGTGTGAGGAGCTGGTAGGCGACATTTGAAATGAATTTTTAATGCTGAATGCTGTGGATGAGGAGTGAAAGCCTGCATTCCTAGCTAACTGTGTGGTTCTGGCCAAGTCATACCTTCAGAGTTTGCTACAACTTCAACCTGCATTAGTCAGGGCCAGCTCACACTTGACAGCATAGCTCCCACATTTCAGTGTTGGATAGAATACACATTTATTTCTTGTTCGTGATTCTTGATGGATAGACAGTTTTCCTCTATGTGTGACTCAGGGAGCTAAGTTGTTTCCACCCTGAAATTCAGCATACTTTCAGTTTACAGAGTCTTCGCCGTTCTGCTGGTACATGGGCCAGAGAGAAAGAAGGTTAAATTTGGAGATTCCTGGAAGTGGAGCGCGTCACTTCTGCCCACATCCCATTGGACAAAACTGAGTCATGTGACCCAACAGGAGCGGAGGCTGTGTGCCCAGGGAGGGGCGGAGACACTGACGTTGGAGAGCACCAGCTACTTTTGTTGCTGGGCTTACGAATGGTTTTTCTGCACAAAAAAAGCATGAGATATTAGATATCAAGAGAAAGAGGTGGGGCAAAGGCTTTCTGATATTCTTTATTCCCTAAACAGAAAGCTAAGAGTTACCTATATTACTTCTGACTATAGCCAAAAGTCTACTGTGCAGATATTTGTGCATCAGGGTTGGTGTGGACAGCTGTGGGCAGCATTGGAGTTTTGCTGACACCTGATCCAAGAACCTTTCAAAGATGATCAGGAAGAATGGAAGTGGATGTGTCCGTGTTCTGGTCTCCTTAAATAGTTGACTTTGGGAAGAAATAAAAGATTATAGTGTCACCTAATCATCATCATCCTCTTTTATCTCATATGGAATTCTGCGGGAGAAGTTGCTATCTAGATTTTTCTAGAAACAGGATTAAGTACATGATATCATCATTACTACCAATTGCATCATGATCATCATTGCTGAGTACTTCCTGTATACCATGCACTGCTTTTAGCTTTATACTATTATCTAATTTGCTATTCACTACAACCTTATAAGACAAGGATGAGCGTTAACCTCACTTTGTGGAAATCAGTAAAAGGTGTTGTCCCAAGGTCATGCAACCTGGAAGCCCAGTAGTGTCTGGTAGCCTGGTAACAAGAGGACCAAGGACTCAGCCAAGAGGTTTTCCTTAGGGTCCTGTTTATGGCCACTATGTGTCAGGTTTCTTAACCATGAAATGGAGATGCAGGCCACCGTCCTGACCTTGTGGGCAACTTTCCTGAAGAGAACACTTGAGAGAATACATCTGGCAGTGTTGGTCCGAGTAGGTGTGGCTATTGGCTGTGCGCAGTCTTTGCTATCGTTTATTTGCAGGTCTTTTGCTGCCCTCGCCTTCAGAATTGCAGAAGAAGCATCCAGTGAGTAGTCCAGTGAAGTGAGGGCTTCTGACAGAACACGGTGTTCAAACGAAGTCCTAGCCTTTGGAATATTGACCTCGAGAGGGGTGGGGAGCTGAGAAGTTCAGCTTCTTTCCTGGCCGCCGGCAGCTGCTCAGCTGTGTGTATTTTTCCAGCTCCAAGAGAGACAAGCCTCATCTCCACACTCCAGATGTTTCCAGCCCTGCAGAGCCGTCATCATCTGCAATGAGCTGTCAGGCACGGACTCTTTGGACTCGATTCCCTTTGCCCTGCTTAGCTTCACTGCGAGGGAATGCAGAAGACACGTGAGTGCTTTTGCTTTCTTTCTTTAAAAATATAGAAACTATAAAGAGCATGGATCTGTTTAACGTCTGGATCTGCCTTAAGATAAACAAGAGTGGGTAAGATAGGAACCGGGTAGCGGATTTGAAGAGAAGGCGCATGCACCTCTGCTGACCACACCCCCCTGAGGTGAGACCTCGCGCACTGTGGAGTCTCCTCCCACTGGGATGGGAGAAGAGGTGGTTTTTGTTTTCTAGTGGTGCTGGGACCTTTTCCCTTGGAGCCTGTCTGGTTCTGTCTGGGTTCTCTGGAAACAGTTAGAAGAAACAGCTGGATATTTGAGGGAAAATGTCTAATGTGCTTAACATCTTCATAAAGCCGGTTCACATTTAGAGAGATGATTTATCAGAATTGATTCTCCCCAAACTGGCTCCATTCTCCCTACGGACTTTCCCACAACTTCCACATGCTTATAGGGGGGATTAGACAACCTTGAGGTCATAAAATGCAGCTGCAATTGAAGTACAAGTGTCTGGGGCTCAGGCATCTGATTATTGCTAAGTGTTGAGTGCCACTTGCAAAATGCACAGCCAACCTGCTTAAATAACTAGCTAGGCCTCCACAGTCCAGAGGAGGTTTCTAGGATTAGATCACAGCCTGGCAAAAGCCAAGAAAGGTCTGGAAAAGTCCTATGAGGATTTTTACATACTTTCCCCCTTTTGTTTCAAATCCATTGGATTAAGCAACTGATGCAAACTTTGGACTAAATTAAACATTTCAATAACTCATATTTTTAAATCATAATCAGCTGGAGGAATTCAGATTTGTGACTGGCTCAGAAGAACATTCTTGAGGCTCTTGTGAGTCTCACCAGGAACAACGCTAGTGAAACAAATGACTGTCATTATCCTCCCAGGAAAGTTTGTTTTTGTCCTGGCTTCAAGCTGCTCTGCAGGTTAAGTGGCAAATGGAAAATAACTTTACCAAGTTACCTCTTGAGACCATCAACAATATTTATTAAACCTAGATGCAAATACTTCTCAAAAATTATGTCTGCAAGACATTCCTCTGCGGTAAGAAACACAGATTTAAGTGTCCTGTCATCAATGAAGGCAATGCTGCCCCCCAGGAAATGCCACCCTGAAGGTCTTTGTCCACGTCTGTCCCCTGATGTTAGGAATTAGACAATTCCTGCACAGGCAGGCTTCAAATAAAGTAAAATGTGGAGGGTCAACACCACTGTGGATTTTCCTTCCATATCTATTCCATGAAAAAAAAGTTTCATCCTCTACAGCCTGGTGTTGGAAATGAACTCACTGCGCAGGTAAAGTCTTAAGAGGTAGGCTAATGCCAGGTGATTCTCTCAGCTTGTGAAATTCCAGCCTTTTACTTGGCCATATTTTCAAAAGAGAAGACAGCTAATGGGAGTAAGTTCCTTACATTAAAAATATACTTACAGTTAACAGCACCAAACCACTTAAGTTGGCAGTAGACCAATTATTAATGAGATGAATAGCTTTTTATAAATCCCTCTGCAGCCTCAGGACAAGTGATGGGTTTATGGTCCATGCATTAGGAAACATGGTTCCTTTGGGGTTATAATTAGCCACAGTGGCTGGCAATTTGGGGGTTACTGTATTAAACCTGGCTGCCCCCCGGACAGGTCATCTTGTGCTGCCATGACCACGGGGAGGGGGGAAACAGCGGAAGAGGTCTCTTCCCATTGTCCTCTCTAGCTGTTTGCTCTTGGGAAAGTCCCTAGAGTTCCCGTCTTACATTTCTCAGGGAAGCTGGTGAGTGATTTTTGTCTCTAGTTCTTACCTACACTCCATCCCTTGCCCCTTTCTTTTGGAGACAGTATTTTGGTTTCCCTTTCCAGTTCTCAGACCATTTGGTTTGGGGAAACTGACTTAAATTCTAAGAATGGACATGTGACCCAGTCATGGCCAGTTGAAATATTCTATCTATTTTGAGCTATGGATTCAAACTTAGTTTAAGTAAAGAAACTTAATGCTTTTGCACCATATAAATAACTATTGTTTGTGTGGAGCAGGCCTAACATAGTTTTACAGCGGTGCTCAGCTTTGTTCATACTTGGCAATGTTTATGAGCGGGGAGTTTGGAAGTTAAATTTCTGTAAGTCTCTTTAAAATATTTGAAAGAACACATTGTTTTTGTAAGACAAACTACATAGCACAGAGCCCCACAAACTCTTAGCTGGTAGTGCTGAGAAGCACCAATTTAATGGATAAACTCCTAGACTTGTACCAGTCAAGGATATAACTACTACAGAATACAGTTCACAATACCTCATGGCTCAGAACATGCACAAGTTTAGCTTTCATTCGTGTCAAGATCCTCTTTGTACTGGGTAGGAGGCAACTCAGTGTCCAGGCTCTTTAATCTGGTGGTTCTACTATCCCTTGTAACTGCTGAGCTGCCCTCCAATGGGGCTTTGTGTTGTGACAGGAAGAGTAGGCGGAGGAAACATAGAATGTCTTGCCAAGATTAGCTGAGAATGGGTGTGTGGTGGTGGTGCACATCCGTTCTGCTGACATACCATTGGCCAGAACTCAGTCACGTGTTCCTCCTACTGCAAGGGAGGACGGGAAATATAGTCCAGGTGGTTTCCAGGAAGAAAATGGGAAAAAATGTAGTGGACAAAAACTAACTAGCCTGTGCCTTGCTCTAGGAACACAACTGCAACTTGGTGGTTAAGTGGAAAGCACGCGTTAGTTTGTGGGTACAGGAATCACAGGTGTGTTTTCTTTTGGAAACCGAAAATACAAAAGAAAAAAGAAAAATTCAAAGTCAGCCATTTCTTAGGCTTTCTGGTTCCACATGGTTGAAAATAGTTAAACATCACAGGCTTCTTGTTAGCATTTATTTAATGTCACCTTTGTCTTAAATGACTTGCTTGATATTGGGTAACAGAGTGGAAAGTTTCAGCGTTGCTGTAGTCAGAACTGGGGTTCCTTCAGCTGGGTGGAAGTCTGGCATATATACCATATGTTCACTTGTTTATGACCCTCTCAAAATCTAGTCCCCAAGAAAGCTGAACTTTCATATCTGTCAAATCATCTTAGAGCTCCACTCTAGCTTTATTGGTGACATTATCTGTGTTCATGAGAAAATCATTTCAAGGGCTACAAATGAGTCCTTTAGTAATACCCAGGAGTCATAATGTCTGTGACATAATGAACCTTCCTAAATTACAACCTACAATAATTAGATCACTTATTGCTACATTCCAGGCCCTGAAACAATTTGCTTAAAGTGATAGTTACCTCTAATGAAAAGATACATAACGGAAAATGTCAGCAACCTTTTAAGTCCCCCACGACTTATCATGAGGACTGTCTAGTGCAAAGTGCTCATGGAGCTGCATCTTGTGTCACCATTTCCTCCTAAATCAGGTGAGCATTTTATGATCTCTGGGCCGGAGACAGCATTCCCCAGAGAAAAATAATTAGGTAAGCGTTGGCTACATCCTGCAGCCCTCTTCCTCTCTGCACCCTCCTCCCAGTGCACACTCAGGCCAAGGCTGTCAGTGTCTTGACTAGAAAGATCCATGCTTGCCAATAGTAGGGAACATGCTCCTTGTCTGTTCCCCCTCTACCTGTCAAGGACAGCGAGCTTCACAGCTGCCTCCCCGAGGAGGATGGATGGGGAACTGCAACCTCTAGGATCCTCTGGGGACTCCAGTTTTGGAGTTGGTGGAAAATGGGGTCCATTTTGGCCGCAGCTCAGCATCCAGGCCCTTGATAAGTGAAGGTCAGGATCACTTGAGAAGTTTTCAGGAAACATTGTTTTCCTCACAGTGAGAAAACCCAAGGTCATGATAGTGGAGCTGTTGTCACCTCTAGTCCTAAACAGTCAGGGGAGGGAATTATTATCAGAGTCCAGAAGAGAGGGGTGAGCAGAGTGGCCCATGACCTTGATTCTCTGACCTTGGGCCATCTGCTGAGACTCACAGCCTGCTTTTGGTGCCCACAAAGAAGGAGCTTGAGGAGAAATACCCTGCTCCCTCCTCTTCCCTTTCTGATCCCCTCTGTTCTCCTGCCAGGCCTCCTGGGGGGCCAACTGTCCTGCTGGCTGTGGGTGTTGGGTGGAGGAGAAGGTGGCTGGGACAGTACACAGGACCTCTTTTGATTCTGACCTTTGGGGTCAGCTTCCTGGCCACAGGACAGAGGCTGAGAGTAGGAAGCAGGTCTAGGGGAGCAGCACATAGATCAGGTCTATCAGGTTCTGTCTAGAGTCCTTTTGTCTTGTCCACCTGCCATAATTCTGCATGTTTCTTTGTTCCTTGGGTCCCTAAGGTTTTCTGGGTGGGCGAAGAGCAGTGCTCTGGGGGTTCCAGCAAAGCCAGCAGCTCTTCGGTTTGGGGCCCTTCAGCCTGGCTCTCTGCTCTCTCCTTCAGCCATAGCTCTTTTGGGGGCTCAGTCGGGCTGACTCTCAGGGCATCTGATGGCCCTTTATCAGTCAGGTACTGGCTCAGGGAACTGCTGGATCTTGAGAGGTGTCCCTGAACTTAGGGACTCACTCCAGTAGCCTAGGAGGACTGACCTTGGGAATGAAGGATTCCTTTTAAAAAGAAGGTGGAAACCACATCTGTTTAGAAAATGGGGTCTCTCTGTCATACTTCTAATTCTTGAAAAAGAAAAGAAAGGGAATTATTTATTGCTTACACATTCGGGCTCAAAAAAGAAAAAAGAAACAACCAAAACCAAACCAAACCAACAAAACAAAACAACAACAACAACAAAAAACCATCTGACAGTATCAAGAGTGAAAAATACAATTTATTTGACAGCACCCAGTGTGCTGCCTGGCACACAGTAGGTGCAGAGAAGTTGTCAGGGGAGTCTGGGCAAAAGGACCTAAAGTCATTTCCATGTCTGTTGAGGTCTTGGTAAGACCTTCCTTGACACCAGTTATCCCCTGGAAAGAACTAAACCCATTTCATAGCTAATAAACATTTTTGCCTTCCAGCTTCAGTGTCAATAATAATTGTGATAATTGTAACAACCTCTTTTCATACATTCAGTGATTTGCATGTATTTCCCCTTTTTAATGCTCAGAACAGCTCAATGAAGTAGAGATGAGGAGAGGAACACTGAGTATTTATGGCGCTTGCCTAAGGCCACATAGTTCCATGCCAGTAGAGCTGGGAGTGTGAGCCTGCTCTTTGTTGACACTGGTGTTGTGGAGGGCCATGTCCTACAGCACTACTTTGTAGGTCCAGTTGGGAAGAAAGAGAAGTCCAGAGCAATTGTAAGACAGTATTCCTGCCTCCCTGGAGTTGATTTTATTGAGAAAACAAGGCAAACTCTTAGCAGAAAGTTGCGAGTGTTGTAAGATTCAGGTGTGCGTGTGTGTGTGTGTGTGTGTGTGTGTGTGTGTTGGTAGGGGTGGGTTGCTTCACTAGGGGGAAATACTTTCGCTTTTCTGTCATACTTTGTATTCCACTCAAGAGGTAAAGTCTCAGGGAAGAGTCTGATTGGCTGAGTTGGGGTCATGTACCTACCTATTGGACAGAAATGTGGGGCATCATGATTTGACTGCCAGTCACACCAAGGCTGTACACACTGGAGCAAAGGAAATCTATGTGCTGTTAAAAGTAAATAAAACTTATTAGAGGAAGTTGAAAATTAACATACACCTATTATGAAGGACACTAATTGTAATGCTTTGAGACTTCTAAGCTCACTGTTGTGAGTCTCCGTAGAGCAAAATAGGTGGCATTGCCTTGTGGTGGGACTGAGGGCTTGGGAGGGAGTGACTTGTCCATGCTTCATAGATCACCTGTGCCTGGCAAAGGAGGAGCTGGGGTACGTCCAAGAAAACCAGACAAGTGCTACCTACAGGATGGAGGCAGATAGGTCATGGCTCAGGGCAGGGAGAAGGTGGGAGTTTTGAACAGCTTCCTGGCTAGGATGGGTCAACACTAGCTCCTGCCCAGAAACTCTGGATCCCAGCTTAGCCATAGAACTTATTGTGACTCTTGCTTTCTATGAAGGTTCTGGTCCAAAAAGGCAAGAGATGACCATGAGCTGGGACTCCAAGTGAGCAGTGTAGGTTGAAAGATCTGGTTCTAGAACCCAGGAGAAGAGCAGAGCTTCCTCTAACCTGCAAATTTGTGAGCAGCCTGAAATGTTGGGGCCTAGAACTTTGGGAACAAAGCTTCAAAGTCTCTCTTCATTTAAGCAAATACCCTGAGTACAAATTTATTTTTTTCCCTACCGTCCTGGGTGGGTCAGAGACCAAGAGGTTTTGTTTCAATGCTAGTCCTACCATTTACTACCTGCAAGCTTACACAGAACTCTCTGGATGTCATTGTATACCAGTAAGGTTGGGTTAAACAATAAAAAAGTAAAACAATATTAATAAATGTTAATGAGCAACACTGTCCTAAGTGCTTTCAGTAAATGATAGTTACCTGACCTGAAGATTTGAGCTCTTTCTATCATAGTGTGACATTTCCCTGGCCAGCTCATGGACTCATCTCTCAGGGACTACATTTCCCAGCCTTCCTTGCATATAAGTGGATTTGTATTCCAATATGACTTTATTTGCAAAGATAGACATAGGGCTGAGTTTGACCCATGACCTCAGCCCATAGTATAGACAATGTTTATATATCTTTTTTCTGGATTTGTGTACCATTTATGAATGACTTATTCAGTAACATTTACTAACCTGCATGTACCATGTGTGAGAATGTGACAGGGTCCTGGATTGTACTGTTAAATTCCTCTGACCAGCTTTGCACAGTGGTAGTTTTGTAGCCAATGAGGTTTATTCAAGGTGTAATTATTGCTAATCAAATTCTTCTAACCAGTATTTATTGATTCCTTCTGTGTGCCTGGCACTAAGTTCTTTTGGAATATGGCTGCAGACAACAGAGATTGTGGCTTTGCTCTGAAGTCTTACATTTTGGTGGATATGGCTGACACAGGTGGACCCAAGTGCCAGACAACATGAAGAACAGGCATCTCTGGAAACAAAGAACCCTGGGAAATGATAGAAGAATTTTGAAACCCAAAGATCATCACAGCTAGTCTTTGACTGGGAACACCTACTTTGAACTGTTTTGTGATCATGACGGAAAGTTTCATCATGCCATGTTACTGAAACTGTGGCAGTTTTCACTGTAAATAGCATCACCCTAATTAATAAAGTGCTTTATGCATCTCATCTAAAATTCCCAAAGGTATGAAAATTTGGACTCTAATCAATCCATTTTTACTGATGATGAAGCTAAATGTCAGAGAGATTTGGACAAATCACTTGTCTGAAGTCACACAGCAATTGAATTAAATAGCCTGAACCCTAACCCCCGGAAGTCAGTCTCTGAAGCCCACGCTTTTGACCATTGCATTTGTTAGTCAAGGGCTCCATTGGCTCTGATTCTGATTGATACATAACCCAGCCTTCCTGTCTGGTTCATGAGGTAGAACTTGTGAGGCAGCAGGGCACAGTTCTGTCCTGAACTTATATTAATGGAATAAGACAGGATTTCCCTAGGCAAGGCCCTGGAGGCCAGAGGCCAGGCAGTGAAGGGCACTCTGCCTGCTTTTCCTGGGCCTAGGGGATTATTGCCTGCAGAACAGAGCAGGGCCGAATGCCCCAGACCCCAAATCTTTCCTAGATGGTGGGTGAGAGATGGAAGGGCCTTCAGGATACCTTATCAGTTCCTGCTTCCTGGAAAATGTTTTTCCTTGCAGGACGCTGAGGTGCCTCTCTCTTTGTAGCCAACATGTCCAATACTGACAGGCTAAAACTGCTCGCTTGCTTTTAAGTGTCAGGAGATGTAAATAGTTTTAGTCTTCAGTGGTTTCTGATTGAATATCCTTTTGAAGTAATGATAGCTATAATTTAAAGCAACAGTTACCATATTTTCCTTGCTGGCTGACTTTCTTTGAAGCACTAAGTATAAATCTGCTTAAAATCTTAAAATAGCTATAGTTCTGTCTCAATATTCTACCAGGAGCCAGAGAGATTCAGCCTCTAATTGCCATCATCTGTAACTAATATGAGCGGAGCAGCAGGCCCATGACAAGGTGGGTAGGAGAATTACTCTGACATGGGCAGGAAGGTAGAGGCAGAGACGTGGTCTCCCTCTGGGGATCTTGGCTCTGCTTGGAGTTCGGAAGAAACCCATTGTGAAATTAGGACCAAATGGGCTCAGGGCTCTTGGAGACTTGCAGGACACTCTTCCCAGCCCCTTTCCAGAAGGCTGGGGTGGAGATTGAGGGGCATCTTGCTGCAGGAAGTCAGAAAGCTACAAGGTAGGTGGGGCCCCAGTCCTAGCCAAGGCGATTCCCAGGCACTGGTTTATGCACCAGGAGGGAAATTTCAAAGGTGAGTAGGGCTGCTGCAGAGACTCCAGCATGGGTAATTCCCAACTGGGAGGAACAATGTGCAACCACTTCTGCTACACACCAGCAAATATATTTCTAATGCAGTGCAGATTTTGAGTTGGGAGTGTTTTTATTCATGCATAAGTATTTACTCATTCAACAAATCCTGACTGCATTCCTCCATATGCCAGGCAGCGACCAAGACAAAAGTCCCAGAACTCACAGGCTTGAGTCAGCACAGCTGGGAGGAAGCAGGTGGTGTTGCATGCTGGGGAGGAAAACAAGGCAAGGAAGGAGGTAGGGCGTACCAGGGTACAGTCTGATGAAGTCTTGTCAGTAACAAGGTGTTGTAAAGTGTGGCATTCAGTGGCACTTCTCCAATCTTATTTTTTCTGTTTTTTTTTTTTTTTTTTTTTTTTGTGGTACCAGGGATTGAACTCAGGACCTTGCACTTGCCAGACCAATCTCATCTTTTGTATAGACTTTTAAATTAAAAGTGTCTGAGTAAAGCCGCAGAGTCCCATGTTCCAGAATGGTGGCAGCAGCCACACCAGGTTCCAGAATGGCGCCGGCATGGAGAAATTATTCCTCCAAATCAGGGTCTGAGTGCTCAGCCATCCAGGCAATCAACCCCTACAGCCAAGAGAGAAGAAAGCCTGGCTACTGCTACAGCTGGCAGCAGCCCTTGGCATCATCCACGTGGTGATTGTTTTAGGCCCATTCAGAATGCAGGAGTGCTGAGGTTAAGAAGGCTTCCACCTCGACTTCAGAAGAAGGCCTGGGAGGCCAGGCAGTGTGGCCCTGAGAGGGCAGTGTGTGAAGCAAAAGGGAGAAACCTATTTAGTGGAAACCCCAGAAGTTTGGAAAGCCAGGAATGTGGATCATCTAAGGGAAACTGCAAGGAGGGAGCAAAGCCGGCCTAAGAGAGACACCATGGGAGCTACCACTAGGAGTGCTGTAGGGGTGGAGCCATGTAAGTCCTTCGGAGCTCACAACTCAGAGAAGATTGCTTCGGATGTCCTACATGGGACTGCAGGACTTAATGTTTGTCCTGCTGAATTTTGGACTTATGTTGGTCCCAATGCCTGGTGTCCTGCTGTGTGTACCTTTTGGAATGGTAATGTTTATCTTGTGTCTTTGAATGATGCAAGTGTTTAAGTTTTCATTTGTACAGGGGCTCACAGTTGAAAGTATGCCTTGGATCTTGGAGGAGACTTGGGACTTGGACTTTTCAACAATGCTGAAACTGTTGGGACTTTGGCAACTCAGAGATGGACTAGAATGGCTTTTGCATAAAGGGAAGTGCATGAGTCCTTGGGGGTCCAGGGAGGGAATGTTATGGTTTGTGTCTAGTTGCCCCCAAAGCCTCATGCAGTCTTTGGGCGGCTTCTGGAGTTTGTAATTGGTTATTGTGGGTGTGGTTGCTGCACCTGCCCTGGGACAGGTAATGTGCATTACAATGTAAGGTGAGAAGAGAAGCTAGCTGCCTGAGCTGCTGCTACCGCTCCCTGGCGCTCTTGCTCTTTGCCCCTGCATGAAAGGTTGCTCTCTGCCCTGTGCTGCTCTGCCTTGGAGCCAGCTGAATATGGACTGAAACCTCCAGTAACCGTGAGCTAAATAAATCTTTCCTTCCTTAAAAAAAGTGTCTGAGTAGTATTTATATATTTAAGCATTCTAAAAATGTCTTACTGGGAAACATCCACAAGGGTGGGCAGTATTTATTATTGAGTACCAGGACTGCGAGTCATTCTTAACTACTTCTCCTACACACTTATATGTTCCTAAATCCCTATGATAAAGATGTATACACTTTAGGGAAACGTGATAATTGGATATGGAAATCCCTCAGTAAATTCAAAGCAGAATTACCATATGACTCAGCAATTCTACTGCCCAGGATATTTTCAAAAGAGTTGAAAATAGTGTACAAATAAAAGCTTATACACAGTGTCACCAGTCACAAAGGTCAAAAAATAGAAACAATTCAAATGTCCATCAATGTTGAATGGAGAAATAATACATGGTATATCCATATAATATGGAATAGTATTTAGCTATGAAAAGGAATGTAATACAAACACAGAGTAGATAATAAATGAACGCCTAAACGTCTAAGAGTTGTAGAAGGCCTTGTAGTACATAATTTCATTTCTATCAAATGCCCAGAATAGGCAAAACCACAGAGCAGGAAGCAGGTCAGAAGTTGCGTGAGGCTTAGGGGAAAGGAAACAGGTAACATCTGCTTAATGGGTATGAGGTTTCGTTTTGGGGTGGTCTGTAAGCTAGGTAAAGATGATAGCTGTATAGCATTGTAAATGGAGTGAGTGGGACAGAATTTGCACACTTTAGTATGGTGAGAGTGACAAATTTTGTGGAACTTCAATGCAATAAAAATGTGATATTGGGCGTACTGCTGGGAAGTCTGGTGGCTGGCTCTGCCTGGTAAGGGGTACCTAAGGCATCCTTGCCAGGTAACCATGGTAACAAGTGCAGGTGGTCCTTCACAGAGGGCCTGTTATGATTTTTTTTTTTTTTTCGGAACCGGGGATTGAACTCAGGTCCTTGCGCTTTCCAGTGAAACGCTTATTCCACCGATCCATCTCCCCGGCCCCTGTCATAACTTTATCAAACTACCTCCTGGATGCCAGGCAGGGAGCCCAGGAGTGAGTGATCTCAGGCCTGCTCTGTGGAAGGAAGCTCCAGGGGGAGCTGGCCCAGGCAGGATGGGCAGGGCACAGAGGCAGCTGTGTGGCTCTGGCTGCCCCAGGCTGAGGACACAGATGTCAGGAGAGGATGGGCAGCCAGGCTGGGAGGCCAGGCCAGGTGGGTGATGGGAGTTAGCTGGGAAACGAGCTGGGTAGCTTTGGAGCCCATTAAGGGATTAGCGATTTTCCACAGAGGATCCACAGGGAGGGCTATCTGGGCACAAATAACCTGTTTCCCTCAACCTGAGCGTTCCTGTCCTCCTCAGCAGAAGTTACCATGCATTTTAGGGTGGTGGAAGTCAAGCTGGCTTTCACACTAAGAAGGGTGGGAGAGATGGCCCCTTTCTGTCACTGGGTGCAGGTGGGCCAGCCCTTTCCTTCATACCTGCCAACTGGTGTCACCTCCCTAGGAGCCCAGGAATCTGCTCCGCAATGCCACCACTCATGTCCTCCCCTGGGACTCTGCTTAGGTCTCAAGGCTCACTGGAGTCTTTCTGGGTCACATTTTCAGGCAAAATACACACAGAGCAAGGTCCAACAACCTGTCACCCTTGCTCTATTCTCTGCTATTTCCCCAACAGGAAAGGGCAAGGGCTGGCGCCAGTAGATGTGGTGGTCAGCTTCCAGGCGCAGTGGAGCGGGTGCCTGCACTACCCCATGAGAAGCCTCCCTGGCCAATGCCCAGAGGGCAGCCCCCTTCCCCGGTCTCCCCAACACCCAGCTGGTACCTCCTGGCTCCCAAGCCCTTCTTCAGTGCATTGTGTCCTCACCCCAGCACCCCTGTGAGGTGTGCTAAACTGCCACAACCCTTAGCTAAAGTTAGATGGCATTCGCTTGTTCTATGGCCACGCAGGACTGCAAGGGTTTCAAGTCCAGACTCAGCTCAGGCTCATCGCCTCAATCATTTGGGCAGAGATGTCACTGTAACATTGATTGGGGTGAGTGTCATGATGGGGCAGGCCAGGCACAGCCTAGCAGCGCCTCAGAGGGACCCACTGCTCAGCACTGTAAGGGGGTCTCTGGGCAGCAAGGTGGAGCCTGGGGAGAGAGGTAGAGCCATATGGCAGGAAGGTGCTAAGCTTTAGGTGCCATACTGTCCCAAACCATGCCCTCCTGCGCTGCTTAATAAAAAATGTGGCAAGTCACCCTGCCTCCTGTGCCTCAAGTTCCTTGTGTTCCAAATAAGAATAATATAAGAATGAGAACAAGACAGGTGCCTGGACCAGAGCAAGTGAACACAGCACACTGTGTGCTGGCCAGTCCCAGAGGTGCAGGTGGGGAGGGACTAGGGTGGAGCGGGAGGCTGGCTCAGCAGGAGCCCCCCACCCCCAGGGGGAGAAGAGCTTGACATTGCAGAGATAAACTCTAAGGAGCTCTGCAATTGCCTACACACCAGGCCACTCCAGCGGCAGGGAACTGAGGAGGGGAAGGGGATTAACAAGTGGAGGGGTGAAGAAAATGCCCTGAGGCCTGGGGGGACATTCAGCTCTGTCCCAAAGACTGGTATTCTGTCACCAAATCAGGTTAGGTGTGCTGAATTTGAGAGAGCATGGGAAGCAGGTGTGACATTTGAGGGTGTGGCTTACAGTTAATTGATGTCAGCTTTCCTGTCACTTATATATGTTACTCATTTCAATTGCCCTTCATAGCAAGAACAGAACTAATTACAAAGGTAGCCTATTTCCTGGTAACCATTATTCAGGTAATAAGTGTTAATAAAAACAAACTATTATTCAAAAGTGATCACAGAACAACTGAAAATATAGACTAAGGATAAGAAGCATAGGACTGGTTTTTTTTTTAATTTTTATTTATTTATTTATTTGAGAGAGAGAGAGAGAGAGAGAGAGAGAGAGAGAGAGAGGTGTGTGTGGCCAGCTCAGCCCACCAGGGGGCGGGGCTGGCTGGCATGTGGTGCTGGGGGATTGAACCGTGGTCCCTGATGCTTTGCTAAGCTTGTTCCAAGTAGGTGCTTTAGACCACTGAGCCATCTCTCCAGCCCAGGACTGGTTTCTTACTTACTATACGAAACCCCAAACTTTTATTTTATAGAAAAGCAAACTATAGTTTCAGGAGACAGCACTATGGGAAGTTTTGTTACATAGACAAGTCCACTTAGGCGTCTGATTCCGGCTGTCTCACCCGGGATGGATGCATTCACATAATGGGCTATGTGTGAGCCCTTTCAGCAATCTACAATAGAGCTACTTATCTAAGTAATTAAAAAAAATTGTGAACTGTCTCATTGCTATTTGTTTCTCAATAAAATTATGGAAAAAAATATTGTGCCTCTTTAGAGAATTTGTTAAACTTAATGTGAAAAAGTTGCCCAACTAGAAGAGGCAAAGCAAACTTCCTGCTTCCTTTAAGATAGATTCTTCAGGGGCTGGGGAGATAGCTTAGTAGGATAAGAGCTTGCCTGGCAGGTGCAAGAGCCTGAGTTCAATCCCTGGTTCCACAAAAAGATAATAATAATAATAATAATAATAATAATAATAATGATAATAATAATAATATAAAATAGGTTCTTCACTTCCACATCCTGAGTTCTTGGGACAGGTTATTACAATGTAGTGTCAGGAGGGCACTGTAGCTGACTTTTTCTACAGAATGATCTTTAGAAAGGAATGATGATTTCCTCTCTTAAGTGAGGGTGATGTTTCCCCACATATACTTTATGGTCAGTGAGTTTGGGAGTCAAGCACCCCAGCAAAAATAAACATGCCTCTTTGATGTAGGCTTTATCAGGGCCTGTAATGTGCTGTGGAGCTTGGGTATTCTGGGGGAGGATCCTGGCATATAGTATTTCAGACACTTATGTAGCTTGCAGAACTGTGTATTTTTTTTATCAAAGGTCCTCAGCCCTGAAAGCTAATTTATCTGAACTAGAGGTGAGCATGTGTGCATGGGGGAGTGGTCTTCAGTGTCTTAAGGATCCGCCCCTTCCCTCTTTTTCCATCCCGAGGCACAACTGAGGGCACTCTCAGGTCTTGGATACCTTCTGCAGGACCAGGGAGCAGTGGGAATCCTCTCACAGCAGGCGGTGGAAAGACAGGTGTGAGCCAGCCCCTGAGGTCCTGACACCTCTGTGGAGCCCATGGGTGTGGCCAGTGGTGCTGTGGCTGCCTTCTCCTGGAGGGCTAGGGTCATCACTGCAAATGGCCCTCAAGGGAGGGGGATCCTAACTGACTCACTGCTAGGAAAATGCTCCCCAAATTGTCCCAAAGTGCTATAGGGACAGAGGAACATTTTGGATACATTGTTATTAGTATATGTTTGTGAAACAGAATAAATATATTTATGGTGGAAACTTGTTTGTTCACTTCTTTCAGGAAAGATTGGCTGTGTAGTAGCCATGCAGGCAGTGACAAGTGATCATGGTGACATGTGACAGTGAGTACAGGTGGCCCAGCCAGCACCCATCATCTCTTCCTGACAGAGAACTCTAATCACTGAGGACAGTGGGGTGGCAGCTAAAAGGCTGTGTTTCCCTATATCGCTTATAATAATGTAACCAGATGTAACTAGTAGCCAACGAGATGCAAATGGAAGTTGTTGAGAGAAGCCTCCAGGATGTCTCCAAAGGAAAGTCACATCTGAGTAAGGCCTTTCTGTCTTTATTTGTTTTTTGTATTTTTAGGGAAGGGTCTACAGGGTGTTCAGGGCCTTACTACTAGATTGGATTTGTAGTGATCCGCCTGTTTACAGCATCCCAAGAGCTGGGATTACAGGCACGTACTGCCATGCCCAGTCTCAATTGCTGCCTCAGCGTGCCCTGGGAGCGGGGCTTGCAGGCAGATCCAGAGATCAAACTCCTGGCCCCTGTGCCCGCTTGCAGGCACTTTAATCCACTGAGCTATTTGGCTGGCCCTTCTGTCTTTTTTTCTCCTGGAACATGAATGTGATGATGGGAGCATCAGGAACCACCACAGCTCAGGAAGCAGATGGAAATACCACGCCAAGATGGAAGAGTGCAAGGATGCAAGGAGCTCGCTTCCCAGTGATCACAGCGTCTCAGTGCCACCCTGGATTTTCCTGCCCTGAATGCTTTTATGTGAATGTCCATTTACATTGATGGTTATAACTGAGATGTATTGACTTATGATTGACATGTTGTTTACCTGCTATTGTTTACTCCTTTTTCTCCTGTGTTTAATTGTTTGCCCTATTTAGTGGGTTCCTTCCATTCTCGTTTATGGAGTTCTGATCATTTTGGTCCCTCTCTAGAACATCTTTAGTAGTCTGTGTAGAGCTGGCTTTGTCATCATGAAATTCTTTAGTTGTTCTTTGTCATGGAAGTATTTCACTTCTCCATCAAACTTGAGAGTTTTGCAGGGTATGGTAGACTGGGCTGGAATTTGTTTTCATAGAGGACTTGAAGTACTCTGCTCCATGTTCTTCTTGCCTTCATGGTTTGTGAAGAGAAGTCTGCTGTTATTTTGATGGGTTTTCCTTTAAATGTGATCTGTTATATAGTTCTTACTTTATCTTGGTCTTAACCATCCAGCAGAAAAGTATAATAACGAGGTTTGAAAAGTAAAACCATATTAATATGCTGAGCTGTAAATGGCCCAAGTCAACAACTTCTGACATTGCCAGTCGTATGGATAACCCAGTACTATTATGGACTATTGGAGTATACAGGATTATTTTACTGAATTCACGCACCTACAATATTTAAATGGCAATGAAATATCCTTCTCTGACAAAACTAAACAAAAAAAGAGGATACAAATGAAGGACCATTTTGTATCTGTATATACAAATAGGATAGATATACAGCTACTTTCTACTAATTCAAAGAGATGAAAGATTTGTACAAATAGTGTTTAGACAGGATATCATGTCTGCATCTTGTACTATGAATAATCACTATGAAGATAACAATATGTAATGTATTAATTATTGAAACTGTCCTATTAATCAGTTTTGAGACTGTCTCATTGCTATTTGTTTCTCAATAAAATTTAAAAAATAAAATAAAATAAAAATTTGAAAAAACAGAAAAAAAATGAATGTCCACAACCTATTTTACATTTCACTTATTTTGCATTTTCTGTGCCGTGCATTTGGATCTGCTCCTTCCTGACACACAGCACTTGGGTGAGGATGGGGATCCAATTGTGTGAAGCTGTGGATGCTGCTCCAACCTTGCTTGTGATTGCAGGATATTGGAAACACTAAATGCACATGCATGACAGTGGTTCAGTGATCGTGGTGCCCACCCAGTGGAGAGTAGTGCGGCTGTGGAAGAGGGTGAGGGTGCTCTCTATGGGCTTCTGCATGGGGACGGGAAGCACTGCTGCACAGTAGTAGAAGAATGCTTCTTGTGAAAGAAAGGAGGAAGCATAAGAAGGTATACCTGCATCTGCTTATTGTTCAAAGCACACTGAAAGACTGAAGCAGAAGCTGATGAGATTCTAGGGGCAGGTGGATTACTGCTGAAGCAGAGAGGGCTGGGGAGTGGCGCTTCTCTGGGGCACTGTTTCTGTACAGGTACTGAAAACAGGAGGGAAAGAGAGCAGGGCAGGGAGGGTAGGAAGGGAGGAGGGAGGAAGAAAGGAAAGAAAGTCA
Source organism: Octodon degus (assembly GCF_000260255.1). Classification (NCBI taxonomy): domain Eukaryota; kingdom Metazoa; phylum Chordata; class Mammalia; order Rodentia; family Octodontidae; genus Octodon; species Octodon degus. The sequence goes on along the minus strand of NW_004524661.1, from coordinate 1,741,120 downwards.
AGGAGGATATGGAAAACAATCCTAAACTGGGAAGCAAGTAGAAAGAAATGGAATGTATTTCAGATGGAACACACTTTCCTCTCACTGGAAGGAGCATGAGGGATGCTCACCCCAGTGTTTCATGAAGGGCAGAAGAACCCTAATGAGCCTGAGGTGTGGTTGGACAATAAGCTTGTGTTCTGAAGATGGGTAGATCAGCAGTTCTAAAAACATGGTGCATTCTGGGATTGGGTAAATAGGTGAATATATTGTGTAAATGGTAGCTAGGTTTTTCATCCAAGAGAAGTGAATTACAGATACGGAAAAGAGGAAGAGCTAACCATGAGTGCTGCGGTATTGAACTGGAACTGGAGATACCCTTGGGTTTTAGCATGTATCTGTCTATGTTCCTGTACAGTGTTTGTGTACAGTGTGCATATATGTACACATATATACTTGTACTAGCATACACACTAGTATATGAATTTTGTATAAAGATCTTTGTATATATCCATTTATGTCTAACTTTGTATGTATATGTGTATTTCTATATCTATTGAAAGGAAAACATGGTAAGATCTTCCTGTGTGGGACATCTGGGTAAAAAGTTTATGGGAATTCTTTGCATGCAATTCTTGCAAAATTTGGTACATCTGAAATTATCTCATAGTAAAAAAGTGAAAAGAAGGCAAAGCAGAGGGCCCATGACAGCTGATGCGGGGATGTGGCCTGGGTCCTGCTGGCCCAGGCCTGGTGTTCTTTCTTATCCTGGTCTCCTCCTGGCCCAGCATGGATCATCCTAGGAACAACCAGTCAGGGCATTGCTGGGAAGACGCGTACCTTAAGCTCCTCTCCTTTACCCTCAGGTGGGATCCTGAGTGGGGTGTAGGGAGCAGGAAGAGAGGGAAGGGGCCCCTCAGTGGACCAAGTGCATGCTTAGGCAAGCTTAGGGATCAGGGTTTGGTCCCCTGAACCACATGCCATGTCAGCCCCACCCCTGGGAGCACTAAGCAGGCCACCAAGAGTGTGCATGGTGACACATGCCTGTAATCCCAGTGCTTGGGAGGTTGAGACAGGAGAATCACTATGAATCCAACCTATGTAGTTAGATCCTGTACCAAATACATTAAAAAATAAAAATAAAAATAATTAGCAGTGGTGTCAGACAGAGCTGGACTCGGAACTTCACCTGGCCTTGGGCTTCAGTTACCACCTGCACAGTGTCCGTGAGAAAAGCCTTGATCTCACTGAATAGCACTGAGGATTAGAGGAGGCAGCCATGTAGATGTTTCACAGAGCATAACACATTTTTTGTCATAAAGGCCAATAACCATAGGTGTGACAGACCCTCATTTATTTTTGGAATGTTTCTGTTAATAAATTATTAATTTCAACTTTATGAGTTTTATTATATTAAGTAATGAATGCTTATTGGAAAAAAATGCCAAACCATAAAATCTTGCATTTGAATATTTATTGATTATTTATAAAAAAGCATCAAAATGTTTAACATCAACTGGTCTTTGGTGTGCAAAATTTTCAAAAGAACAGCAGAAATAAATTTGTGCATGAGCTACAATGAAAATTTCCGTAGCACTCTACAAAAATAATCTTTATTTCAACTATCACACCCAAGGCAGGCTGCAGACAGTCTGCAGACAGTGCTCCATACACGTGTTGCACTGACAGCACATGGGTTTGGTTTCCTGGGCTTTTTATAGGACATGCTTCCCATCTTTCTGGTCTTGCTGTTTGGCAATAATATAATATTACACATTATATTATGCAATGTGTAGTTAACAGAAGCATAAAATAAAGTGTTCAACTCTTATTGTGCGTTTAGAATAGACATTAACATTTTCACATCATAAGCAAGCTGTGTACTTGCTTACAAAACCCACCAGAAATAAATTCCTATTTGAACTACAGTGGAAATACCAATATCACACTACAGAAGAGTTTTTGTTCAATTATCCCATCTGAATAATCACACAATAAGATGTCGATAAAATAACTTGTTAAATATGAGTGAGTGCTTCGAACATTTTCACATCAGCTGTGTATTTGTTAACAGAACATCAGAAATAAAAACCTATGTGAGCTACTTTTGAAATGAACAGAAGTTTACTACAGCAATAATATTTGCTTCAACTGTCACACCTTAGGCAGTCTTCACACACAACAACTGTGTGTTTCACCCACACGTCTTATTTACACTGACAGCACATGTGCTTAGCTTGCCTTTCTTATGTGGCAGGCCAGTCTTGTGACCTCCCTTCTCTTCCTGTTTTGTCAGGAGATTCCTACTATGCTGTAGAACATACATTTAGCAGGGAAAGAAGATATTAACAAAATAAAATAGCAAATGTGTAAGGAGTTCTTAGACTAGACATAATCATCTTTGCATCACCTGTTTACTTGCATACAAAACCTAAGAAATAACATCAGATATAAAATCTTATGTGAACTACAGTGAAAATACCAATGGAACTCCACAACAAAAATAAGCTTTGCTTCAATTGTTACACCAAAAACAGTCTTCACACATGAATATACAAGTGTTGCTTACACTGATAGCACGTATGATTTTTTTTTTCTTATCCTTTCTTGTAAGGTACTGTTGATGTCTTGTTTGGTTTTCCTATTGTTGCTGTAGGTCTTCATGTTGCTGCATCTGTCTCCTTGCCTGTCAGCTCACATGTGTGGTCCACAATTTTTTTGTGTATTTCCTTGTGAAGAAGCATTTGGTTTTTCACTGCTGTAAATTATCTTTTAAGAGCTCCAGTTCCAATCTTTTAAGAAAAATTCTCTGGTATTTTGCACTTGTTATGTTTTTATAAGCTATCAAACAACTTATTCCACACATATTTAGGATTGAGAAAAACACAACTTTTGGCCAATGCTTTGTGTTTCAAGTAATAGCTCATCGACATCTCAGCTTTTTGTTTTGTTTCAGAAAGTTTCCATCTTACGCTTCCATTTGTAAGGTTTCCTTCTCAATATTTTCATCATAGTAAAATGTTGGCATCAGCAGTACCAGTTTGTTTTTCTTTGACATGTACAAGGCCAATGTAAATCTTTCTGAAATCCAGAGATTATATTATATAATTCTCTGTTTTCCAATTGCATCATTTCATTTGGAATTTCTGCTTTGTTCCTGTGTACAGTTCCTGCACTGGCCAACTTGTGCTTTGTTAGCAAATGTAACATCAGCTGGAAACCAAGTGTTGAATGTCACATTCTGATTAGTTTGGGAGATGGGAGCAATATGCCTGTTCACAATGTCATTTGGTTTATTAATATACAAATAAGGACCTGATGACTGGTCTTTTCATCTATGCCATATTTGGACTCATCACTTTTCCATAAGTCTTTTGCATTTCTGTGATTACCATGATAAATCCCTAAGTACAGCAGACCTATGATTGTGTTCAGTTCAGCTAGTGAGGTGTCAACATAAATACATATTTTAATTTGGCTGATGGTTCATACAAAATGTTTTATTTGCATTTCAGCCTTTGATTATTTCATAGCATTTTGTAGCATTTCATTTGTTACAATTTCCAACACTGAATGGCAGTGCTGGCATTTTGTCTGATGTTTCATCCCTGTCAAGACCTCCACTATGTTTTCAGATCTAGTTCTAATAGTAGATCTTTCCATTTGGTTGTGTGGCCACTTTGCAGCACTTCAACTGGTCAAATAGATACTCACATCGCTATTTACTTCTCATCTGAATCAAGGAGGTCTGCGTTCATGTGTCTGCATAAGTTGGTTCTTGCTCCATTTCACTGTCATAGGAACTTTTGTTCACATGGCCAATGTCAAGCTCACCAACATTATCACCATCCACCCACACCACTCTTCTGTTATGAAAACTTGTATTTTGCTATAATGGATCATCTTCATCCTCCATGCACGAGTAGTCTGATGAATCACTTTTGACCTCCAAAATTTGCAAATCTGGTTTTCCATGTGCCATTGCACTGAACTGGGCTATCTCTACCAGAATAATCAAAAGAAACTTTTAAAAAACAAGTTCTAGAGTGATGTGGGTATATAATACCTTTGTGATACTTAGGTAAATATATGCAAAACTAGTTAGATGGAGCATTACATGGGGGTCAATTCTGGTTTGACGTTTTTGCACACATGCACACACCTTGCCTTTCATTGTACCAAGTGGGTAGACACAAAGATTATTTTCTGTATCTCTCAGTGTGGCTACTGAGATTCACAGCTAGATACTTTTTCACTAAAGTAAACATTTACAGTAGAACAATAAGGGATATGTTTGTGGAACTCAGTGTTATGAATACTTACGTTCAATCTTTTATATGGATATGTGTTTTTATTCTTATAGTACATACCTAGGAGTCAACTTTCTACTTTTTGTCAACTCTTACTATTTTCTGATTTTAAAAAAATTATCCAGGGGTTTGAGAAGATAGCTCAGTAGAATAAACGCTTGCCTGGCAAGTGCAGGGTTGAGTTCAATTCCCAGTACTGAGTTCAATCCTAAGTACCACCAAAAAAAAAAAAAAAAATCCAAACAAGTGGACATGAAATAGCATCTCACTGGGGTTGTGATTTGCATTTTTCTGACTGGCCATTTGTATATCATTTTTGTAGAAATGTCCATTCTTATACTTTGCCCATTTTAAGTTGGGTTATTTATGTTTTATCAATGAGTTGTAATAGTTCATTGAGTATTCTAGATATAATGCCTTTATCAGCTATGTAATGTGCAAATTTTTGTTTGCATTCTGTTGGATATTCTTTTCTTTTCTTTTTTTTAATGTACTTTGTTGTTGCAGGTCTCACTACACAGCTCGGATTCATAGTGATTCTTCTGTTTGCAGCCTCCTCAGCACTGGGGTTACAGGCATGCAGCACACGCTCATGGTTAAGTGACCAGCTCAGCCTGTCCTGGAGGCGGCACTGGTGCAGCATGTGGTGCTGGGGATTGAACCGTACTCCCTGCACTTGCTGAAGTTTGCCTAAGCAGGCGCTTTAGTCCACTGAGCTATCTTGTTGGCCCCCCTTTCAGTTACGTTTATGATACATTTTGAGTTAATTTTTGAGTATGGTGGGAGGAAGAGATTCAATTTCATTTTGCTGTATGTGGACATTCAGTTATCTCTGGTTTTAAAAAGTTTCAGAGGGTGATTTGTGCTGTTTTGAGATCCCTGTATCCTCTTTCCTACTCTGGCTTTTCTCTGGGGCCTTCTGGACATTTCCATTTCTCAAGAGCTTATTTGTCACTGCCTGGTATAACTGGAGGCCTCACAACCCTATCTGTTGTGGTCCTGTTGAGGTTCCAAATGCTAAATCTTTTAAATGCTATACTTATATATAGGTGTTTTATGGAGCATTCTCAGGAATGAAAGTGCTGATGTCAATTTATAGATGTCCCATAACATGTTACTAATAAGCATGTCATGTACCTCCAGGGGCATTACTAGTGCAAGGAGAAATGCCATTTTTTTCTATAACTATCACACCAGTTAGGACAGGAAGGATAGTGCATGTTGACTCAGAATGAGCATAGCAGTTACTCAGGAGCTTCTACACCAAAGACCTCAGAGGCTGTAAGAAAAGAATATTCCACTGTGGTTTCTACACTGGCCAACCTGTCATCCATCTTTTGCTCCTATCACAAATGTCCCAAGGACCATTTGTGGAGATTAGAGGGCTTGAATTACACAGAATGAACAGAAGAGATCTGGATGAGTCTCCACTCTATGTCCCTCTGGGGAGACAGCCTTAGTCTCCCTTTGCACAATGAGTATTTTTAGGATAGAGGGACCTCTCTCTTTCCTGGGAGGTTGAACAGTGTTGTGACTGTCAGACTTTGCAGATCAGTCTTCCTGGAGTGTACTATTCTCCAGTGGAAGTCCCCTGGGCCACTGTGAAGTCCTCTGCTTACCTGTTAGCTGTAGTTCTGCTTGCACCAGCCTTCTGTCTCCTCCCTCCCCCATCCACTCTGCTCAGCCCCTCTCTCCTGCAGTGTCTTGGTTCCACATTTCTGGATAATTATATTTTTGGCAATGGCTCTCGTGTGTGCTGTAGAGCAAGCAGTCAAGTTGGTGGCCTCTTCCCAAGTACTATTTCCAGCTGGGCCATGCCATCCTGTTCTTCTGATGTATTCCAGGACACAAAAGGTCAGGGGCCCTCTTGGGAGGACGGATCTGGGGTGGAGACCTGTTGGCATGAGTGCTATATGGACAAAATCAAAAGGAGAATCTTAGGAAAATTATGGAGAGCATATGACACATACCCCAGGCCAAACCTCACTGACTGACCTCATAAATGGCCCCAACTGTGCCTTAATATTTCTGTGGGAATCAGGAGGGGCTGAGTATATATTTAGAGTGCTCAGGTGTGGCAGGAAGAGGTTACCAGACAACTAAAAATAGAGTGGCTGCTAGTTCAAAGCACACTCCTGTACTGTCTTTGCATGTGAAAACACGATGCCAAGTTCTTGTCATGCGGCAAACCTGAACACAGGCAAATTCTTACTCTCTTTTGTAGTGAATCCACTTTTATAATTGAATTTGAACTGTTAATAATATTTAATAACTCTTAAACTATTTTAATAAAAGCATTTTTGTAATTGTAACATTGAGTTGTCCTTATTCTATAAAACATTTGCAAGTGGACTTTCTAAAGCGCTACAGAATAACTTCAGGAAAAGTTTAACTTTATTGTTGAATTCCAAAGTAGCAGTACTTTTGGTGACTCTCTATTGAATATGTACTGATACTTGACCGGTGCCGAGCTGGTCCCCAGCACCCACATGTATCTGTGCTCAGGTGCAAATGTGAAAGAGAAAGAGAACTGGAGCGACAGTGAACTATAGGCAAAACGTTCAGTTCTGAAGTTCTAGTGATTTCAAGCAAAACATGGGCCTCTTGAAACTCTCCCCCTCCATCCTTGTCCATCTTAACTTTGCTGCCTCTGCGGGAGTCCAGTGTTTGCCTGCCCCATGTACTCCAGCTTCAGGAATCAATGCACTAAGAACTCTATGGCACCTAATAACATCGCAGCAAGTTTCAAGGCCTTAGGATAAATAGGGTCTAAAATTATCTATTTATCTGTAGCTACTTCAGGGAAAATTGGATTTATTATAAGACTAGCAGAAAAACACTGTGGAAGAAGAGGAAATCTCCTGTATGTTTAAGATAAACTAAACTCCTGTGGACAGCCACTCTGACCTCAGATCTTCAAGGTATGGGTCTCTTCTAGAACTATGTGCCACGATGTGCAATCTGGGGAAGCTGTGGCACATTCCATGTCCATTCCAGTCCATGACTTGACAGAGACGTTAGTGCTGTGCGGTTGGCTGGTTCTGGTTTCAGCCTTTGCTCAGTCCCCACCCCTGCATGGCTGTCTTTGGTGAGATGACTGAGTGTGTCCCCTTCTCACTTGCCTCCCAACCTCATCATAGATCTTTTCCCTCTTCACTACCACTCTCCTTCTGCAGCAGAGTAGACACCCGTGATTAAGATCACCATGCATTTCTGATAGTTTAAGCACCCTTACATTTTCCAAGGAAACGCTTCTTCTTGCCGTGCCCATGGCCACTGCGATTGGTGCTGCCATGAACACATGACCCAAGCTGAGCCAATCAGAGGACTTTGCTAGGATTTGACAATAGACACTGGACAAACAAACACTACTTCTTTCCCTTCGGATTACCAGCTCTAAGGTCATGGGCGCAGACATCATGGTGACTCTGCTTGCCATCCAGAGAAGTCTGAGAGAAGATGAACACTGAAGCAAACCTGGAAGGAACAAGGACGTACTGATGATGCTCTCAGATGCCTGGGCTGCTTTCTACTTTACATGAATTACCTACCTTATTAAGTCTTTGTGAGATTTGAGTTAAAGCATATGAAGGCTAGATATTATTATGTATTCTTCCATTGTTTTCTTCATTTTCAGGAACACCCTGAGCCAGAACAACCTGACTAAGCTACTCTTGAATTTCCAATGCATAGAAACTAAGATTAAATACTGCTTGTTGTATTATCCTGCTAGGATTTGGGATACTTTGATGCACAACTATAGATATTTAATGCAGTGTCTTAATGTGTGACTCCTGCTAAAGTAGACCATTATTTGATTATTATTATTATTATTATTATTATTAGTTTGATCATTATTTTTGGTGAAACATTATTTGTGAAGTCTACGATTACTCACTGAGCACTTATGTGGTGCAGGTGCCACGCCCAATGCCTTCATAGATTATTACCTCAATGAAAACCTTCTGTATGCTATAATTTGGTGCTTCAGTGTCCTCCAAAAGGCTGAGCAGTAATGGCTTTGTCCCCAGAATGGCACTATGGGAGGCAGGGAAACTTTCACTTGGTGGGGTTAATAGAAGGCCTTCAGGTCATTGGGGCTGTGGCTCAGACTCCTCTCTCTTTTATGTCCTAGCCTCCAATGAGTGGTTCTGTTTTAAGATGTGTTCCTACCCACAGTCCTAAAGGTAACGATGCTGGCTGATCATGGACAGAAACCTCCAGAATTATGAAGCAAAATAAACCTTTCCTCACTCCATGCTGATCGTCTTGGGCATTTGTGATAGCGCCATGGTGCTGACTAACATACTCGTGGTCCTGTGGAGCTGGCACCATGGCTACATTCCTGGTACTGCAGAGCTTTTGTAACAGAGGCCCTGGAACCACACGGCCTGGGCCAAATCCTGTCTCAGCCTTTTGTTGGGGATATAGGTTGAATTAGTCACATCTCAGTAAGCATCAGTTTTTGCAGTTGCGAAATGGGGAGAACAGCAGTAACTATCTCCTAGGACCTTATGAAAATTGATTGAATTCCTGCATGTGCTCAGCATCATCAGTCTGCTCAGTAGGTGCTGGATGGTAGAAAGGTTGACAGTGAGGCTCAGAGTAGCTGAGGTGATTTGCTCAGGGGGCTGTAGCTGGCAAGCAGTGGTGCTGGAATGCAGCCTCCTGGAATCTCAGTGTCCTGAGGATGGTGCTGCCAATGAAAAATATGTGCAAGCCATTTATGTAAAACAAAAAAATCAGTGTATTAAGAGGTAAAAGTAAAATTAAGTTTAATAAATTATCTTACTTTTTCCCATAATTTTATTGAGAAACAAATAGCAATGAGACAGTTTCCTACCAAACTGGTAGGACAATTTCAAAAATTAACACATTGCATACATTCTTCCTAGTTGTTATTTGCTGTACAAGATGTGGACATGATAACCTATTTACAAACACTATTAGAACAAATCCCTCTATTCATTAAGAGAATGTAATGATATATCTATCTTAATCATTTTGAATACACAGATAAAAAATGGACATTCATCTATATCCCCTTTTTTGTTTAGTTCTGTCATTTGAATATTATAAGTGTGTTAACTCAGCAAAATATTCTAAAAGAGTCCAGTGGTCCATAATGGTATTGGGTCCTCCTCTTGACTGGCAATGTCAGAAATTGTTGACTTGAGTCCCTTACAGCTCAACGTAACAGCATGGCTTTACTTCTTATACTTCATTTTTAAACTTTTATGCTGGAAGGTTAAGACAAAGATAAAGCAAGACCTATGCAACAAGAGTTGTAGCTTTTGGATCTGATAAGGTCAGTCAAATCCCCTCAGGATTTATCCTGAGATCCTGTACCTCAGATTGTAGATCCTTTGTCAGTGTCAGCCATGTGGATGAGTCACGGCCATTGCTTGGGCAATGTGCTTTCTGTGAAAGCCTGAGAAAATGTTTTCTTTCCATGTGACTCTCCTTAGGCACACTCTACATCATTGATCACTTTCATGACAGTGGCAAGCCATACAGTTATATGTAGAAGATGGGCAAGGCAATGATCCTGAGAATCTTCAGAAGATCTTTGAATCTAGCAGTTAGTTGTAAAGATTCTCACCCTGACTGACTATGTATACTGACACCTGTGAACTAAGCAACTGCACTGAAGATGGCAATTTGTAATAGTAGGTTCATGCTTGGAGTGCCTGTCATTCTAGTCTTCTGAACATGGGCTGCTTGTCATGACATGCCAGTTGCTGCTGTGCTGTCTCTCAGGTAGATGATCGGTCAAAAAGAAGGGGATAGTGAATGAAGGCAGGAGACAGGAAAAGGAATGTTGTGGGACTGTCCTGCTTCAAGGTTGTATATGGTTAGATTTGTGGACTTATATGTAAACATAAGAATTATATAATTTTTTATGCCTATTTTAAAAATATTTTCTAATTTTCAAATGTTTTTTCATCATATTCTATAGGGACTTAAAATTCAACATATCAAAACTTCATGAAAAATAACTGTTTCATGTTATGCCTAAGATGTTTGATATTCAGACAGATAGTGAGGTTAAGCTTAAGAGCCTAGGTTGTATGGTAATAACAATAAGTTTGTCTTCTGGAGGGTTAGCAACCTAAGTTTGCAGACCAAAATTAGAGAAAAAGGAGGGCTGCAAGGAAAGCCAACATTTTGGCCCTAGCCTTCTAAGGTCAATTAAGACTCAGGACATATGAGAACTTGTACTGTAACGTCATGTAACTCGGTAGTGTCCCAAATTTTCTGATCAAGGAGATTATGGGGCCAAAGAGGAAAGTGATCGATGATGTAGAGTGTGCCTAAGGAGAGTCACATGGAGAGAAAACATTCTCTCAGGCTTTCACAGAGAGCACATTGGCCATGGCTGGGGCACATATTTCATTGGGGCATCCTGAGGACAGGACACCTCCTACTTTAATCTGCAGCTGTGTCCCCCACATTCGGTCAAAAATGAAGACATGCATCTGGAGAGAGACTTCAATGTCTGTGTTTGTAGCAAACTCTGGGCTGCTGATGGTGGTTCAGGGGCCACATGTGGAGTAGCACAGATCCAGAAGTAGGAGCAGGCTTTTTCCTGCCGACATGGATGGCTAAATCTTGATGTATACACATTAGAGTGAAGGTCCTTCCATGAGAACTGAAGATAAGGAGGAATTTATAAAGGGACAGAGATCCTCACCCTGTCCTGTATGTATTAAAAAAATAAAATAAAACCGTGCTCAGTGGCATGACTGTAATTCTAGAACTCTAGAAAGCTGAGGCAGGAAGATTGCAAGTTCAAGCCCAGCTTGAGATATTTAGCAATTTAGAGAGACAGTCTCAAAATAAATAAATAAATAAATAAATAAATAAATAAATACTGAGGATATGGTGAGCAGTGATATCCTGGATTCAATCCTAGCATCACAAACAGCAAAAAGCAAAGCAAGAGCACACCTTAGCAAATTGAAGGTTAGCCCTCTGTCATGGCCACAGTGGGAGTGGATGGGATGCAGTGAGAACCTCTGCAGCCTGCAGCTGCCCATGACCTTGGCCCATCCAAGAGGGTCAGGCCAGGAACATCAGGTAGGCCAGGTAGCAGCGTGCATGGGGAGGAGGCAGGGCCCTGACCTCCAGATCCAGACTCCTAACATGGCGGGAGAGCCCAGCGCAGACAGATGCATGGCCTGGGCCTGGGGTCAGGCAGACCTGAGTCAGACTACTGACTCTATCATGCTCTGGCTGTGTTGCACCCAGATTTACCTGTCTATAAAATGAGGTCAACAATGCCTATCTCCTAAGGTGGCCATTATGGTTAACAAATATAGTTTATTAGGTCATTATTGTGTACCAGGCAAATCATTATGCAGATTCATTGTTCTTTGTATGGATGAACTTGTAATTCTCTTAACAGCCTAGGAGAAAGATATTATAGTAATTACTCTTCATGCATAAGGGTAGAACAAAGCTCAGAGAGGCACAGGTAGTTCTCCAATGTCACATGATTAGGGAGCGATGGAGCCAGGATTCGAACCAAAGAGCATCTGAGTCCTGCTTCTTGGACCACCACATGTGAGGTGTGTCATCCAGCACATAAAAATGTTTTGTGAGATTTAGAGTTTGGATATTAAGCAACCCCACAAAGGTTCATGGGTTAAAGGTTTGGTCCTCAGCTAATGGCACCATGGAGAGTTGGTGGAATTTTCAAGAGGTGAGGCCTGGTGGGAGGAAGTGTGATCCCTGTGGGCTTGACCTGGAAGGGGATGTAGAAGCCACCTCTTCTTCTTGTAGCCATTAGGTAAGTAGCTCTGTTCCACCCTCCGAGCCCACTGCAATATGCTGCCCCAAAGTGACAGTACCAAGCAATTATGGGTTGAGTCTCTGAAACCATGAGCTAAAATAAATCTCTCTTCCTTTTACATTATTCAACCTCAGTATTTTGTCACAAGATAAGCTAACAGCAAGTATCTGTGGGTGTCCACTGAATGAATCATTTTTAATGCTAGAGAAGTTAGTATCTGCCTGTCTCTTTCTTCTCCCAAAGGCATTTTAGTTACTTAAAAACAAGAGAAAAAGGGTTTTGTAGAGCTTGTACATTAACAGAGCCCAAAGGGAGCATTCTTCCTGTAGTGGATCCCAACCTACCAGATCCTTCTCCTGACGTAACCACTTTCAGGAGCCTCTCACGCAAACAAATATACCATACAATATGGGGCCTAATGGGTATTTTAGTTCCACTCTATGGAGTGGATGTTATGCCATGCTTCTAGAAGTTTCTCAATACCCTCCATCCCCTCTGTTCTTTTCTCTAGGCTCTAGTTCCTCATTTGTGAGAGACATGATATAGCTTGGGCCGGTGAGATAGCTCAGCAGACTACAGTGCCTGCTTCAGCAGACTTAGGCAAAGTGCAGGGACTGCAGTTTGATCCCCAGTACCACATGGTAGGCTAGCCCCACCCTCAGGGTGGGCTCAGCCAGAGTCCAGGTGTGATGGAGCCCGCCTGTAATCCCAGTGCTGGAGAGGCTGAAAGCAGAAGGAGCACCAGGAGTATGAGCTGCGTGCGTAGTGAGATCCTGCAACAACCAAATACTTTTTTTTTTTTTTTTTTTTTTGGCGGAACTGGGGATTAAACTCAGGCCCTTGTGCTTGCCAGGGAAGTGCTTATTCCACTGAGCCATCTCCCTGGCCCCAAATACATTTTTTATAAAAAGGTCTCTTCCCTCAGGAGGCTGTGAACAAGAAATAAAATGCAGGAAAAGTGCTTAGCACTTAACTCCATTTTATTTTATTTTACACAGGGCAAGGAAGTTGGAACTAAAACGGCCTTCACAGGCCATGCAGGCTGACACCATGTCCTACAGGGACAAAATTTCCTGTCAGTGTTTGTCTATAATCATGAACCACTCACCCTCAGGTAGGATAGGAGGAAGACAAGAGCAAGCCAAAATATGGACAAAGAAAACTTCAAAGCCACCCTAACAAATAGAAACTGAGTCCTTCCATCAAGCAATCCAGGCCGCTGACTCTCCTCTTCCACAGATCTCAGCAGCTCCCAGGTCGACACCATCTGGTTTCACGTACAAATTTTCCTTGATATCCCAGTGCCCAAAAAATAGGACCACAGAAAAGAATCGTGTGGGTCTGGTTGACATGGAGCCTCTAGATCCCATGCTACGGAGATAAATAATGTACAGAGCCCGTGATGCTGCTCTGTTGAGTGTGGGCTTCTTACTCCCAAGGTGTGAGGTAAGGGAACAAAGTTGGACTGCTAAATGTGCAGAGCTATGACTGCAGGGGTGCAGCAGAGGGCTGGGCAGAGGTTGGGCAGGCTGCACAGGCCTCCCTCTCCATAGGCCCCAGCCTGGTGAGCATTCCAGAGACCCACCATCCAGGGGGGCGCCTCTGCCTCGCACTAGCATGGATCCACTTCTCCCCTCCTGGCCGTCAAAATCGCATGTAAAAAAATAACATTAGACTAATAGTAACATTTTTTATCTGCACACATTTTTACCACCATTTAAAAGATTTTTTTTTGGTACA
>NW_004524661.1:1691746-1727106 GCF_000260255.1 Octodon degus | reverse complement strand
AGGGAAGAGAGAGAGAGAGAGAGACAGAGAGAGAGAGAGCCAGAGCCACAAGAGGCAGTGAAGCTCTGCTTTGCTGCTTTGTCAGGGAGAAGAAAATAAAGAGAAATCAGCCCAGCTTCAAAGGGCGCATTTCCATAATTGCCCTGTAACTTTGGCAAAATAAATCTGAGCGGCTGAGAGAAGCGCAATCTGCCAGATGAGTGCACTCCAAAGGCCCCGAGGGCTGCGGGCCACTTGTTAGCGGCCCTGTGCAGGGAGAGAATGCAGGGCTCGCCACTCTCACAAAGCCATGAAGTCACAGCCTTCCCTGGCCAGGCCAGCTGATCAGACCTGCCCCTGCCTTTGTCTCCCTCCTGCTCGCTGACCTAGGAGACACACACACAGACACACACACACACACACACACACACACACACACACACACCCCTAGGTAAAACAAGCAAGCAAGTAAATAAACAGGCCCATTTATTCGCAGAGCAAAGCTGGCAGCAGCTAGCTAGTGGCTGGAGGTAACTAGGATGCAAACAACAACTGGCCTCCAATCTTCAAGAATGTTTGATCACCGACCCCTGAAGTCCAAATCCAGGGAGAAAGACCCAACCTCGCAGACACAGTCCTCTTCGGGGCTCACTCTCTCCCTTTCACCTTCGCCTGGAGAAAGTTCCACCGACAGACCTCATCTGAGATCCATTCTGTCGTTTTCTCAGGCTTGAAGAGTTTCCTGTTGGCTGTCTCTCACCCTCACTTCCTCCTTCTAAGGCCAAGATTTGAAAGAACAAAAATGCTCCATTTAGCAACCTGTTTTAATATTTCTCTCAACAAAGCTGTGGATTCTTGGAGAAAACACTTGGTGTGATCATCCCAGACACCTTTCCCTCTTCAAGCCCAGAGTTCTTGAGCCTCAGCATGACTGACATCCTAGCCTGGATGACTTTCCAGCCAGAATGCTTCTCATCATGACCTGATGGCTGGTGAGACCAGGTGTGTTCAAAGTGCTTACTGGATCAGATCATTCCGTATGGTGGAACACTGTCTGGTGTCTTCTAGGACCTTTAGCAGTGTCCCTAGCTTGTACCCAAGAGGCATCAGTGGCACACTCATGCTGGTGAGCTCTAGATATTGTTGCACATGTGTCCAGGGTGAAAGGGGAGACAGAATTGTCTAGCTGAGGACCTGTACTCTATTCCCAACACCTCTCCCAGCTGTGCCCTCCCTGAGAAACTGATACGATTTTAGTGGCTTCTACTTAGAGGAGAAGAGCTTCAGAGGGGCTTCAGCTTCCTTGGAGAAGCAGGAGCCACATAAAAACTCAGTTGGCCACACAACAGGTGGGCATTTTTAATGTGGTCAAGCTGGTTTGCTGGGTCAGATGACAGTGGCCAATTATAACCAAGAGGACTATCCAGAAAGTACAGGAGGCCCTAAGACCCCACAATGACCTTTGAACACACGCTTCTCTATGCCTGATCCTGCAAACTATTGGATTTGTATGAATGCTTGTGTAAATTCATCTAATACACCTTCTTTATTTTCAGGATGTTGAAAAGGGGGCCTAGAGGGAGGATGAGATTTATTCTTACTCACATTAAAGGAAGTGCAAAACACAGGCATACATTTTACACACCTCTATCCAGTAATTACCTGTTTTTGATGGATAGGAGAGGTGAGAACCTGTAGTCAAGAATTCTAGGATTTAGAGTACATTTCCAGAAAGATACGAACATTTAGGCCCAAATTGTGCCACTGACAAAATTCTCAGGAAACCAAACCAAACAAACAAATACATAGAAAATGAGGTCCACTTCCTTCTTATGCAAACATTTAATTATTCTGGCTAACTTTCAAAAATAGTGGAGGCTTAGGCTTCCATGGGCTCCAAGTCACCAGAGAATGCCAGCCTGCCACCTCCTCACTCCTCACCTGGCAGGTGCATGCTCCTCTGCGCCCAGCCCCTGGGCCTCCTTTCCAAGGTACCTGTTCCTTCCTCATTGCCCTGAAAATGAATTCAACTGGAAACCATTAACACACTGTCCCCGTGGTGGATGGTCACTTAGGGAGAGTCCTTGCTTCTCCTTTGGCTCCCAGGCCCTGTGATGTGGTTCCTTCCTCCCCCAGCTCTGTGCAGATAATGAGGGAAGCAGTGCGGCACACTCCTTCCTCTGACCTAATTGATTATCCCTATACACCTCCAGTGCTTTGCATAACCAACCCCGACAGCAGAAACCCCTTCCTGGCGGGTGATTGACATATTTTATTTCTAATTGAAGCTTAATCAGGACCAAATATACCCATATTCATTCTCCCTCCCCAGTACGTTCCTTTCATACTTTAAAGACCAACCATAAGGGATGGAAGCAATTTTTGGGGTCCCCAAGAAGGTGAGGATTAAGGGGGAGATCCTGGGAAACAGAAAAATGAGGCTGCTGTCACTGGTGAGATGTGAAGATTGGCACAGGGAAGCTGCCTGCTCTTCCTTTGCTGAAAAGCTGAAACTGTTGTGTTTTGATGAGATGATACTGAGCTCAACTTATGGCCATCTGAAGAATCCAAATATTGTATGCGAGAATAGGAGAAGACATCCCCTAGTCAGGTCACCCCTAGGTTTATGCCAGCTCTCCCCTGGTACCTACATTTGCTCCTGTTGCATTGGTGTAGAGTTGATCTCATCCAAGGATCGTTATCCCTGGAATGTGATGGTTGGAGAAGCTGACTCAAATTTAGTGTCCCCTGGCAAGAGCCTGAGACCTTCATCAGCCCTCTCCAAGCTCACACATGCCTCTGCATGCTCATCCCCTCGGTAAGGGCAGGCTGCCTAATTTCTGTGGATATGACCACGTTCACAGTCTTCTCTCCAGGTCGTTCTGGGTTTGCAGAAGATCCTGAGCTGCCCCAAGGCAGACCCCTCACCTTTCTGGCTAATAGGAGGTTGTGCAGAGTACTGTCAGGAGCATGTGCAGTGGGGCTCAGGATCCAGAAGGCTGTAACAGAATTAGCATCGGGCACACTTTGCTCTCATGGTCACTAACATCACCTGCCCAGTGGGCAGCCTGCTCCTCACTCTTTAGAAGAGAAAGGGCACAGAGAATTTAATTATCTGCCCAGAGTTTCGCAGAAAGTAACTGGGGAAGCTGGGTGTGAGCCGTAGGGAAGTCTGTGAGGCTGCCCTGGGGAGTGTCTGGGGCGTAGATCCTGTCAGGATAATCATTCTTCTAACAGGAAGACTGATCCTGGTGCCAGAGTCTCAGCTTCAGGGTCCTACCGGAGACTGTTGAAAATCTCTTACCATGGGCAGAACCAGCTCCACTTTGGGGGGCTGCTGTGTGCATGAGTGCAGTGAGACCTCAGTCTTCACGTGCAATGGAGCTGAACCCAAAGGACATCTTAACAACAAGCAGGGAAAGGAGGAGTCCTCCCAGATGTCACCTGCAGGAGCCTGGATGCAGGATGCCCTTGCCAAGGGTCTGTCTCCATGTCACCAGCCCTGAGCGTGCAAGTGATCCACGGGTCGACACCCCATTCCCACTCACCCCTGGCCACTTTCCGAAGGCCCCAGTCTCTGTTTGTGTCCCCAGGGCCGCAGCGCTGGCAGCTCTGCCTGCGTTGCCCTGTCCTTGTCAGACTGCCCAGCTCCCTCCAAGCATAGAAAGTGGACGGGATTATTCTGTGCCTTGTTCCAGTGCTTCGGGTGTGCAAGCTCTTCCCACACTTCCTGGGAGCCCACAAGATGCTAGGTGTCAGGCTACTTCCTAACTGAAGAAAAGTGATGCAGAAAGACTCCTTCGTTTGGTACCCGGGGGCGTCACTCTTGCAGGCACCCCCACAACGTCTTCAAGTCAAGGGAGCAGGACCGGCAGGCGCACTGAACGAGGAATGAGGACGAGGACAGCATGACGCTGGTCCGCGGAGCCTGGCTGCCGAGGCCGCGGAGGCCAGGCGCCGAGCGGCCCTTTCGTCCTGTAGAGGGAGCTCCAGCCCCAAATTTCCCAGTTCCCTCCCCTGGCCCGCCTCTCCCCCCTCCCCCCCGCAGGCAGCCGGAGTCGGGGTTGGGAAGAAGGTGCAGGCGGACATCACGAAGCCGGCGGCGCGAAGCTGCCCCTTCAAGGGCAGGCGGGCACGCAGGGAGAGCCCTTTACCTCTCATTCCATCGTGCGCACGGCTCCTCGGAAAGGATGGTTCCCCAGGCTCGTCTCGGCCCGTGTCTGCCTCACCGCCAGGGTGCAGCGAAAGTGGAAAGGACAAGCTGGGCCTAAACAGCCCCTTTTGCTCAAGACTGGGAAGACCTCAGAGGTGTGCGTCAAAGAGTAGGAACGGAGCGTGGTGAGAAGAAGCTCCCCGGCATAGCCTCTGTGCCTAGACGCTCCCCCAAGTCCTGCTCCGGCCCTAGAGAAGGCCCCAAGGCCTCGCAGTGGCTCCCTCGGATGGACCGAGGAGTGGGCCCCGGGTTCGCAGCTCCTAGCAGGGAATCTTGCTCAGATTTCCCTCCAGTCTCTGCCTCATTTCTGAGACGGCTAAACTGCTGCACAGCTTCATCCCGAGGGCCACCTCAGTCCCGCCTCTGTTGCCTCCTCCGACATTGCTGTCCCTCACCACAGGATCGGGTCTCACCCTTCTTTCCTAATGGTTTGGGAAATACTTCTACTGGGTTGGGGGGGGGGGGCGGGCAACAGAAACCAAAACCAAAGAACCACCAAACAGAGCCTTCCCTGGGCAAACAGGCCGGTTGTATAGTCAAAGTGGCAACAGCTCATTTATTTAGCCAAAAATAGATACTTTCTTGTACAATTTGGTTCACACATATGTACATTTATCTGTATATACAAAGATTTCAGATACGCTTATTCTCATTGGGCCCCTCCCCCATCAAGCGAGCAAACACACCTCACCATCCCAGCGAATGTGGGGTGGCACAGAAGCGACTGGGGGAGCTCTGAGGGGGACTGGTTTTATTTCTTTTTCTTTCTTTTAAAGTAAATTTTCTTTTTAAGTATTCATACACGGACATGCTTACAAGTCGTTAACTATACAGAGGGTTTTGGTTTTTTTCTTTACAATTATTACAACGATTTAAAAACTGTGTTTTTAAACAAAACAAAACTAGGATGAGGAGAGAGCCGATAAGACCAGAGCGGCGTCCAGGTGGTTCTGGGCCCTGGAAGAGAGAGACAGTGGTAGCAAAGAAGGTGAGATTTAGGAAGGCCGAGCCTCCTAGGGCTTCGAGACCCTCCCTGGGATGGGACCAGGGGCAAGGAAGCCTCTCAATGTAAAAGAGTGCTCAGGTGTGGATGGATGTTCGTGCTGAGGTTTAACCACAGGACGGGCAGGTGGCTTCGGGGCCGTGGTCGGGGCCGGAAGGTGGTGGGCATCACAGAGCGGCCACTTGCTTCAGGGCATCTTGGCCCAGTCAGGCTCGGGTGGGAGAGCAAGTAGTTTCTGGGTCGCAAGAAGTGATGGAGTAAGTTTTGTTCCCCCTTTAGAAATGCTTCCCAGCCCCGTTCCCCCTTGGGGTAAAGACCCGGGTTGAATTTGGCTTTGCGTTCCGGATGCTCCCTCCTGCCCTGTCTCCCGCCCCTTCCCCAAGGCGTCTTACCGCCTGGGCACTGGCTGGAAAGCTGTCTTGAGTAACTTTTTCTCCACTTCCAAGGCACTACAGCGATCTGCAGGGAGCGAAGGAAGAAACAGGAGGGCCTTTAGAAAGCTCGGCTCGGCACCGGTCGCAGTAGCAGAGAGCAAACTCCCTTCTGCTCCCGCAGCCCGAGCGCGATCCCGACCTCCCCCCCTCTGAGCCCAACGGGCCGCAGTCACCTGCTCCGCCCTCCGCCTCCGAGGGTCTAGCGTAGGCAGCTGCTGCCGGGTGGCCCGCAGCTCCGGGGAGTCCCAGCAGGTGCTGAGGGGCCGAGCTAAGCAGGGAGAGCGGGTGCGGGCGCGGGCCGGACGGCGGACCTGGGAAGGGCCGGTTGGTCCAAGCGGGGAATTTGCCCAGCGGCGCTGAGACGAGTCTGTGAGCGGCGGCGGCGGCAACGGCCGGAGAGAGCTGCAGGGCTGGGGGTGCGACGGCGGCCCCGGGAGGGGAGCCCCCTGCGCCGGAAGGCGAGCGGCGCGGGTTGTCTGGGCTTGTGGCCGTCTCGGCCAGGGACCAGATTTTGGGTTTCTGCAAGGTGGAGGAAGGAGCTGGTGCTGGAACACAGGGGTCCAAGCCAGGGGGAGGCGAGGGTGGAGACGGTGGAGCTGCGGCTACTTGCGGCGGCGCTGGGGCCAAGCTCAGGACGGGTAGCGGCCGCTCCTCCAACCCCTCGGAGCTGTCTTCAGAGTCGCTATTTTTGGAGTCCGAAACGGGTCCCAAGCCGAGGTCGCCATCCCTCCTTGCTGCCCCAGACAAGGCCATCTCAGGCCCGGCACCCGCGCCATCTAAATTTTCCAAATCGATCTCCTCATCCTCGTCGTCTGCCAGGCCCTCGCCCCCCGTGTCCTCCTCCTCCCCCGCGAGCTCCTCCTCCAGCTCCAGCTCGCGTTTGCCATCCTCCTCGTCCTCTTCCTCGTCTTCCTCCTCCCTCTCGCTCCCATAAGCGTTGCCCTCCTCGTCGGTGCGGCTGCGGGGCGCCCACGTCATCTTGTTCTCCTTCTTGAGTCTCCGGCGCGCGTTGGCGAACCAGGTGGACACCTGGGTGAGGGTCATCTTGGTGATGATGGCCAGCATGATCTTCTCGCCCTTGGTGGGGTAGGGGTTCTTGCGGTGCTCGTTGAGCCAGGCCTTGAGCGTGCTGGTGCTCTCCCGGGTGGCATTCTTGGGACGGGATGGGTCCCCGAACTGGTACTGGCCGTAGGGGTAGAAGGCCGGGTGCGGGTGCGGAAACGCGGTGGCCGCGGCCGGATGCTGCACCCCGGGGCTGTCTTTCAGCTCATACTGCGCGCCCTGTATGCACATGGGAAAGGAAGGGGACACGCGTGGTGGAAGCGCGGGTGAGCTTCAGCTGTCGCTGCCTCCACCCTCTTGGCCCGGACCCGCAGAGTCTAGTCCCGCGCGCTCACCTCACCCAGCGTCCCTGCTCTAACCCCTCCTTCCCGGATTCGTCCGGCTCTTACCAGCTGCGGGAAGATGGGCAGTTCCGTGGCGTAGGGCAGGAAGGCGCCGTAGCTTTGGGCAGCCGCCGCTGCCGCCGCGGCCGCGGCATAGGGCGCTCCGTACACAGACGAGAGCACGTTGGAAAGGGACCCGGAGGCCGCCAGCTCCGAGGCCCCGGCTCCTGGGCCGCCTCGGGCCCCCGCGCTGCTGCCCCCGCCGGCAGAGCGCTCAGGCGGGTAGAGCGGGCGGATGTACTGGTATCCGAGCTGGGGGAAGGACATGGTGGCCCGCGGGGCACCGACGGAGAGGGGGCCCGGCCCCCGGGGCCGCCCTGCTCAGCGCCGCCCGCGGGCTCCGGCGCGCATCGGGGGCTGGGCCGAGCTTGGGCCGCGCTGCCTCCCGCGCTGCGCTGCTCTCAGCGTTTGCCTATTGATCTGCTCCGCGGCGGCGGCGGCGGCGGCGGCGGCGGCGGCGAGGAGCCAGGTCAGGTCCGAACAGATTGGCGGAGATTCCCCGGGCTCCGGGCTCTGATTGACATTTCCACGGGGCCGCAAGCCCCTCCTCTCCGCGCTGCGCTCCCTCCTTTCCGCAGCCGGACGGCCTGTGCCAGCGCCGCGCTTCGCACTGCCCTCCTCTCCCCAGCAGTGTCGCGCCTGGCTTCCTTTCGCCCTCCTCTACTTTTCACGCCCCCTCCTCTCTCTTCCTCTCCCCTCCCCTCGCTGCGTCTCTCTTCCCCCCCAGGATCGCTTCCGCTCCTCGGGAGCTGTCCCTGTCCTGGACACTAGCAAACTCTCCTCTTTTCTTCTTTGCCCCCTTTCTCACTATTGCCTTTTGTCCTCTTTTTTGTTCTCTTCACTTTTTCTTCTCTCACGCCTCTTTTCCGTTCCTCTCTCTACTCCCAATACTCTTTCTTCCACCTTCCTGCTCTCCGTGCCCAGGATTCGGGCAGCCTAAAGTTGTGGACACTTTGGGAGCTGCGCGGGGGTGTGTGTCCTAGTCTGTTTGTCCGTCCCCGCCCTTCCACCCCTCCCTCGCCCTTCCCTAAATCTCAGGTCTGACGTCGCGCCCTCTTATTCGACTTTTCCTCGCGTCTCCTTCCCGAGTCGCCAATCGCCAGGGCGCCTTCCAGGCGAGGCCGCCCACCCCCACGGATAAGCGCGCCGGGCGGGGCGCGGTGGGGCGGGGGCCCGGCGCAGCGAGTCCTTGCCCGCCTCCTCCCGCCGCGCCCGAGGGAGGAGGAGAGACGCGGGCACGCGGTTTAGGACCGGGTCAGCTCGCCCCTCCCAGCTTCCCGCTCCTCGGAGCCTCTGCTCCCGCCGCAGCGATAGGCCGGGATCTGGCCGGACCTTGCTTGGGCCAAGGGAGGCTCGGGGCTCTACCGCGCCCGGGTGCGCTTCTCAGCTCGCACTTCGCGACTGCCGGCCACTCTCCGTGGCTAAGCGACGAAGCTGAAAGAGTGAGCAGGGGTGAGGGAACGCGTCCTAAATGACGACTTTAAAGGCCATCCCACTGCCCAGGGCGTGGGGTGACAGCGTCCTACCTGAAAGCCTAACCGTGCTAGTTTGCCACATTTGACGTCTCACCAGTGTCCGGATGCGATACCCTTACTAGAAATGGCGATCTCTGCTCCGGGCCAAAGGGTGGACGCTCTGGAGGTCTTGGGGAAACGCGAAGAGTTAGTAAAGACTGAAAGCTTGTAGTAGGGGAGGAGAGAGAACCAGAAGGTTGGGGCCCCGGTAACTTTCAGATAGCACTGGGAGAAGTTTCTATGCTGGCCTTTTCGTCTGCTGAAATCCTTCCTCTCAGAACCTTTTGCTCCGCTCCCTGTTTCTTTCTGGTGCCAACCCGTTTTCCTTTTGCAAGGATCCTTCCACCGCCAGGGGTGGGGGAGGGGAACCAAGACTTTTGGTTTTACTAATGGTAGGCAATTTCCTAAATCATACTTGGAATATTAGTATCTAAGCGCCCACCTTCGCGGATTGCAGCGTGCAGTCGAGAGCGGCATTGAAACGCCGGGAATTGCTGCGGATCCGGGCTAAAAGCTTTTAGGCCGGCGCGGGGACCCACGCGCGGGACAGGCCCGCGGCGGGCGTGCCCTAGGGACAGTTTGGGGGCGGCGACTCTCCAGTGGAGTGGCCTGCTTCAGCTCAGAGGAAACCAGGCGCCCAGCACTGATTGATGGAGGAATTGAATCCGAATTCCACCAGAGTGGAGAGCTTCAAGGGTCTTGGCCAGGCTGTCTGGTCACAGCTGCTGTGGGGAGCACAGTTCGGGCAGGACAGCGTTTCTTCCGCTCCTGCCTTGGACACTCAGTTTTAATCTCACACTCCACTTCTTGCCACTTTCTCCTCACTGGTCTGTGCCTCCAGCAGATTTGAAGTGAAGAAAGTTAAGTGGGGGTGGGGATGTCAAAGGAAGTTTGGGGACGATCAGGTTTAGCGTTCCATAGTGCGGAAGAGTCCTCCCAAATTGAATTTGAGCTGCTTCCCTCTCCTCTCTACACCTGCCTCCGCGGGATGCTGCGCACTGGCTTTAGGGGAACCTAGCCAGAGGAGGCAACTTCAGGGGCGGCTCTGGCCTTGCAATGTGTCCCCGCAGCTTGATTTCGTTTCCAGCTAAACCTCTCAGAGCGTGTCCTAGAAAGTCTTAGGTTCACCTTCGCATCAGCAATCTGAGTTTTAAAAAATTCTGAGTTCATCGTGGGAAGGTAACATTACTTTGAGCTTCGACAGCCCTGCGTTCCTAAACTTTGCACAAAATGGTGGCACCAGATGAGGTGGGGATGATAGCAAGATTCCAGGTGGGAGAATGGGCTGCGCTGATATAAATGCCTGGGTGAAACGCTTGGTATTTGAATCAGTTCTTCCAGAGGAAAAGAAAACAAAAAGAAGAGAGAGGAGGAGGAGGAGGAGGAAAAAGAAGAAAAAAGCAGAGGAGAGGAAAGGAAAGGAAAGGAAAGGAAAGGAGAGGAGAGGAGAGGAGAGGAGAGGAGAGGAGAGGAGAGAGAGAGAGAAAGAGCAAATCATGAGTCTCAGAGATGCTCTTTCTGCATTAACCAGTTTATCGACCAGGCTGCATCAGGTTACAGGCAGCAGGAAAGAGGATGGGAAAGGGCCAAGCCCTACTCAAGAACCAGTCAAGCCAGCTAGGGGCCATCTCTGGCCCAGAGTGTGAACCTCCAGACCTAGACTTGAACCCCGAACCTCACTTGCTTAGATCTCTCCAGGTTCCTTAGGCCCCAAGCAAAAATAGCCTCTCCTCCCCTAGCCTCCTGCTGGGAACAGCCTTGGCCTGGTCTTCAGATTCGTACCCCAAGCATGGGCTCAGCGTCCTGGGGATCCAAGCTTGGACCTGGTGTTGGTCCCTCAATAGGACCCGGCCAGGCCAGTGCAGCCCAAATCTGAATTGAACTCGCGGTCCTCCGAACCATTTCCAAGGAGTTTTAATCCAAGAGATTAAGTCAAAGTGACCCTCTGCCCGGCAAGGAAAAGCAGGTGCGCTGGAAGTTGGTTTGGGAAAGCCACGCGTGCTTTAACGCGCTGCAAACAGCTCCTCCATTTCTTCTTCCAACATTTCCAGCACACAAAGCACCTTAGAGGCTCGCTGAGGACGCTCTCTGAACTCAGCCAGGGCTCAGACAGTGCGCGGAAACGGTGTCCACCGAACACGCGTGGCGCGCACAATGAGCCACTACCCGACGTGTTCTCAGGCCCCGAGGCCCGACAAGTTCGGGAGCCGCGTCGCGCGCTGCAGGCAAACCCAGAGCCACCAGCACCCTTTTCAGCCCTCTTCGCCAGGCCCCGCGGAGCGCGCAGGTCCCTGTTGGGGAGTGGGGGTGGGGAGCCTCTGCAGCTCAGTCTCCCAGCCGAAGCCCACCAAACGTCCTGTCCTCCGAGGCCCCAGGCCCCGGCGGCGGTGCAGGTGCTATCCCTTGGCTTCGTGCAGACGCCGCGGCGCGCTCCCCCCTTCCCCGCCCCCCGCGCTCGGGTTACAGGTTAATGAAATGCTCGTTTTCCTCAGTCATTTGTTTTGTTTTCCTGCAAAGTTCTGATAAGTAGCTAACCAACGAAGCTTGTAATTACAATCTTACAGAAACCGGGCCGATCTGTATATAAATCTCACCATCCAATTACAAGATGTAATAATTTTGCACTCAAGCTGGTAATGAGGTCTAATACTCGTGCATGCGATAATCCCCCCTGGATGCTGGCTTGATCAGATGTTGGCTTTGTAATTAGACGGGCAGAAAATCATTATTTCATGTTCAAATAGAAAATGAGGTTGGTGGGAAGTTAATTTCTCTCCGCTCTGTGAAGCGTAGACAAGAATTTAATGATTTAATTACAGTTGTAAGCCCTTTCCATGAGACTTAAATTGAGCTGAGAATATTTTTTTCCTTCTCTCGCTTTCTCTCTCCCTCTCTCCCTTTCTCGTTCTCTCTCTCTCCGCTATTAACAGCGGCGCGGGCTCCCGTTTGAGTGGCCTGGCAGACGCACCGCGAGGGATTCAGACTTGGCAAGGAATCCAGACTCGCAGCATCCTAGGAGGCCAGGGGCCGAAGAGCCACCCGGGAACGCGCCGCTGCTCGCTACTAGACGCCAGGTCCTGGGAGACCTTCCCTGGGTCCGGACAAGTGTCGGAAACTTCGGGCTAAACTTTGCCAACTTCATGTTCGGCGTGGTGGAAGAGGCCGTCGGCCCGAATGCCTGCTTCGACAGAGGGCCCGGAGGCTTAGGGTGGACCCCAGGCTAGGCCTACACCCCCGGAGCGGCAGGGGCGCCCACGGAGACGCAAGGTAGCTTAGTCCGGCTGCTCCCCTCGCCGCCCCTGCGACTCCGGAACCTGGCTCACTACTGAGGGTGTCCTAGAGCGCACAGCGCCAGAAACAATGGCCCGGATGGAAAATCCAGACCCTTAGCGAGAAAGATTTCATTTTCCTTTAACCTTCTCACCTGCCCAGCAGTTTCGCCGCCCTCATTTTCTTTGTTTTACTCCTCCATCTGCCTATCCCTGCGCTTTCTGTGTATTTGATTTCTATTTCATTCATTTTTCTCTCTCCTTCGTTCCCTGCCTCTTTTTTGTACGTTTTCCTCAGGATCACTGTTTAGTTCACATTTCTGAATTCTGTCCCACAACCCATTTTGTGTCCCTTTATACCTCTCCCCAGCTGCGATGGTGTCCTTTTCCTCACCTGCACGTCCTTTCTTTCTTTCCCCCTGTCTTTCATCCTAACCCTTTCCAAGTTCCTTCCTAGGTTCCTTGGTCTCTCTCTGGCTTTCCTCTTCTTTCTCTTTCCAAGATCTGTCCCCCATCCCGTGGATCGGTCTCCCCGCGGCCCCTCCTTGTCCATCTTGGGAGATGAATATGTCGCCTTATTGGATGCCGAGGCCAGAGCTGGGTGATGGGGCTCGGCCAGCGCTGGGCATTTTCTTCATGCATATTGAGAATATGGTAATGAGTGCCTTTGCATTGTTGCATGGAAATGCTGCGTTTCCTGCAGCAGTTTGGAGCAGGGGAGGTTGGTAGGGGTCCAGGACAGCCCAGAAATGGGTGCCAGGGTCCAGCAGCCATTCCTCAAGGGACTCACAAGATCTAGGGTTCTGGGGAGGAAATGACTCTTCCAGTGCCGGACTTGCCTGGCCTTCCCGCTTCTCCACAAAGACCGGTGGAGCTCCCCTCCTCAGAGCCTCCTCAGGGGAATTCCGGCTTCACTTGCTCGCCGAAATTCATCAGTGCCCCTTACCCACCGGCGTCTGAGCTCCTCCCCCGATGTTAAGAGACATGCCATGCGGCGCCATCAGGAAATTAGTGCCTGACGACTTCGTTGAATGGCCATAAATTGTTTGCGATTCTCAGCTACACATCTCGGGATCAAACAGGGCTTCATTGAGTACCCTGCCCCTTTGGCTCCTCATTAATCTTAGAGGGCACCCTGGTACCACTTGGCTTGGGAAGGTTGCAGTCAGGTCCTTGGCAGTTGAGCCCTATGGCTTCTGGGCTCAGCAAGAAGGACAGAGTTGCCTGGATCCATGGAGAACGAATCTTTCTGGCTGCCCTCAGAGGAGCTAAGAAGACATGACCCAAAGCTGCCTTGCAAAAAAGATGAAGGTCCATGAAAGTCAGGGGGCAAAGTCTGCCCTGAGTTCCAAGGAACCAGAGTGAAAGAACTCGGAAGCCCAGGTTCTAGACACAGCCTAGCAGACCTCTGGACCCAGAGAACTTTTCATTTATCTCCTTTTTCTCTTCCTACTAATATATTAGGGAGTCCCAGAACTTCTGATTCCAATGTCAAATATAAAGATCCGGTCCTGTCTAGTATTGTTTGGGGTCAAGCTTCCCCAACATCCAGCCTTCTACTGTCACCTTTACTATGACTGATTGAAGAATTTCACCTAAATTGTCATTTTAAAAACTCAAATATGTTTTTAGAAAGAAAATCTGATACTACTACTACTACTACTACTACTACTACTACTACTGCACCTGTCAACCGACAAGTGGCTCTTGCCAAAAAAGTAAATGCTGAAAGATGAACAGCTAAAACCAGCCACTGTTAATACCCATGCTTGCTTGGGAAAGAGGGCTAGGGGTTCAAGTGGGTGCATCTCATTAGCAAGTGGTGGAGGTGTTAATCATGAACCTCAGAGGAAAAGGATGTTTTGTACTATTCAGAGTTAATTTAATTCTCTGTCCTCTCACTTCCAAAAATCTTTTGTGAACCCCAAGAACTGCTGTAGGATTTTTCCACAACACTCTCTCTTATAAAAATTGTGAGATGAAAACATAACATGTTGCAAAACTAATATTATTTACCAGTAATTGTGTTAAACATTCTGCAGTGGCATCACATTCAGAGCTCACAATGGGCTCGCAAGAGGCAGGACAATCAGGCGTCAAGTATGGATGTCCATCGAACAGGGCATCCAGCAGCCCAGGGGCCCAAGGGGGCCTGAAGTCACCTTTTCTGTGCTCATCAAATTGTGTCTTAATTTAAAGCTACGCTGGCGGGGCGCGGGGGGGGGGAAGAGTCTCTTTCTTTAATTGGTGCCATTTTGGTGCAAACTTGGGTGTGACTGAGTTCTAACCTTAGAGATTGGAAAAGAGAGGCTTACAGAAATCAGCCCAGCTGGAACCCTGTCTGGTATTCTCAACTGTGAGCAAGATCAGGTCTTCAGAGTCTAGAAAGGCAGTGGTAGGTGCTGGAAGAATAGTCTTTCCTTTGCCAGGTGCTGGGGACAATAAAGGATTCCAGATTCCGCTTTACTTCAATCCTCGCATTTATGCAAATGTTTGGAGAGGGTCGGATGGGTACAACTGGGGTTAAGGACCCATTATCTCTACTAGGCCAAGCGGGGGAGGAGGGTGTTCTGGGTGCTTCAGCCTAACAGTAGGAGTCTGGATACATTTTTGTTGTTGTTGTTTTGTTTTTTACCTTTTTAAGAGTGTTTAATCAAAAAAGTTTGAGCTGCAGTTCCAGGCTAGAACTCTACTTTGTTCTCATCTGCACTGCTTGAGAATTTCACATTCTGAGAGGAACTGTATGGCACAAGAAGTAGTCAGTCATGAGTAAACTCTGTTCTGTTTTGGCCTCCTTCATAGGGGGGTGATTTGCTTAAATTGTTTGAATTTTATTTGACAATCTCACTAAATATTTAGATCTCAGGGTGCTTGTGACAACTAGGAAAGCTAGGTTTGTTAGCCCTGGTTTGCATCCTGTGCTGGGGAGTGGACTAGGACATTGACACACGGCTTCTCCTCTGTGAAGTAAGTGGCACAGCAGGGGCTGAGAGCAGGACATGCATGTCCGTCTTTCTTGCCTTTTTTTCTCCAGGTCTCTCCTGCTTTCCTGGTGGCTGTTTCTGCCAGCTGGGGTTAGGTTGAGGACAGATTTCCAGCAGTCCCAGGAAACTAACTCTCTCTCTTCTTCCAGGTGGTCCAGGAATCACAGAAGGAGACTGGAGAGAGACAAGAAAGGCTGGTCTAGAAGCTGAAATAAGTAGGAATCCCCAATCTTTTCTGATTTTTAAATTTTTTTTCTTCTAGTGCTTGGGATTGAACCAGGAGTGCTCTACTGTTGGTGTACCTCTCTTACCCTTTTTATTTGATTTTTTTTTATTTTGAGAAAAAGTCTCACTCATTTGTCCGGGCTTACTTTGAACTTGTGATCCTTCTGTGTCAGTCTCCTGAGTAGCTGGAATTGTTGGGCTGTGTGGTGACCATCTCAATAAACTGTGGTTCTTCCCTCTTTGCCTTCATTCCTTTTCTCTTTGCCAACAATGCAAACAGCTCTGCAGACAGTGCCCTCCCCAAATTCTGTGCTCAGTAGAATATAAATCTGTTAGGAAATAGGGATTGTGCAGATGTCATTTGCTGGAGTGTCGTCTTGTATTTCAATAGGCAGGATCTTAATCCAATATGACTAGTGTTCTAGTAAGAAAAGATGCACTTGGGGATACAGGGAAGACAACAGCCACAGGAAGAGGGCAGCTGAGACTGGAAGGATGTGGCTACAAGCCAAGGAGTGCCAAGGAGAAATGTCAACGCTAGCAGCTAGAGAGAGGCAACTCTAGAAGCTAGAGAGAAGCAAGGATGGCTTGTCCTCAGGAGAGCACAGGCCTGTCTACATCTTAGTTTCACATTCTAGCTCCAGAACCCTGAAAAAAATGCATTTTTGTCACTTCAGGCTACCTGAAGAAGAACAGCAAGTACAAAGGACAACTGGTAGACCCTGAGCTTCATGTGTTTGGTTCGTCTGTACTTAGACTGCATATTGATATTTACTTGGTGATGTCACTAAACCTGGAGAATTAATCTAGGAAACCTTGCTGAACTTACAAGTGGTGAGCATATCATATGAGCATATGAGTACACTGTCTCTTCCCAAGAACAAAGGTGAGTGATGAAATTCTGCCCTTCGGCCTGATGCCTCCTTCCTGCATTCCAACCATATGTGTTCCCTGAGGCCACTAATGGGCATAAAATGTAGGCCCCGGTTTTCTGCTGTGTCCATTTCACTTTCTCCCTGAGTTCTTCAGTGGGAAGGACTTGAAATTAGGTTGAGCTCCACAGGGTTCTTGTCTATTACTTGCTGGTTCCTAGCCCTTGGATTATACCATGCAAGAGAGATAACTTTGCCTAACTCCACAGGTTGCAAAGTGAACTTCCAGGCTGTGTTTGTTCCTTTATTAAACTAGACCTTTGTTTTTCTAAAACAGAAGTTATACAAAGGCCTTCCAGGGCCAACACCTACATGTTCTGATCATGTTGCTTCAATTCTTGCATCCTTGGGTTAGCTGGCTTTTCCCCCAGTAACACAGCTCAGACATTTCTAGCTGCTCGTCACCCAGGTTGTATATTGCCTAGAGCTGGAACTTCTGCTGTCTTCACCTCAGGACCCAGGTTAGTGAAGTTGCTTCCTCTCAAGTGTTGCTGATGTCCTGACTAAGGGCAAGTGAGCATGGTGAGTGGCATACTGGTCTGGACGTCAAGGCCAACATCATGTGGCCATGCTTGAGGCTGCAGCACAGGAAACCTTGCTTGCTGCAGGGAGGGGCACTCTGGGGGCTGCCCCTTGTGTGCCCCCTTGAGTCCTTCCAGCCTGTCATCCTAGTCCAGCCACTTTGAGCAGGTCCATCCTAATGTCACTCATGACATCCCTCTTGCTTTTCTGCTGCATTGGCCTGAGATGTTGGCAGACCCCACACATGTATCACCTGCAGGGAGGTGGTACCTTTGTGCCACCCTTGCCAAAGGAGCAGGAACCAATGGCTCAGTGCTTCTCCTTCATTCCCTAGGAAGATATTTTGAGATGCTACAAATGTCTCAGAAGGTCCTGGCACATTCAGCACTGATAGCAGTGATCAGTCCAATGACATCTATGTGTAGCTTCCCTCTAATCTTCTGTTACTCTCTGAGATCATCCCCCCCAATACACACACAAAATCCCACTTGCACATAGCCCTTTGTAGGCAGGATCCAATATAGGAAGAAAGAGCTCAGACAGGACATTAATTGGTGATGGAATCTATCGGTTTAACTTTTCAAAGTTAGGAGATTTAATATAAAACCTGTATCTCCTTCCTACTCTTTCTTCCACTTCTCCCTTTCTTTCCTTCAGAAACTGTGGATCAAACCCCAGCTATCATACAAGCACTCTTCCACAGAGCTGTATGCACAGCCTTAAACTGTCAAGTTAGAGCTTTTCTTGAAAAGTCCAGTCTGGCAGCCCCAAATGCACTCCTGGGAAGCCTACACAAGTGTGAACATAGGAAGGGCAGGAGCTCCCGAGATGAGACCCACATGCGCCCCACTGACCACATGTGCCCTCTGAGGGAAAGCTCTTCATTTTTCATGTCGCTTGCCTGGCTTTAGTGCACATTTGAGTTTTTAAAACTTTTTATTATAGGGACTGTTGGTTGAGCTATGCATTTATTGTTCTTGGACTACTTTTTTACTATCCAAAGACTCTACTTTTTTTGTTTTGTTTTCTTTGTTTTATTACAAAGTTTCAATGGAAAAAAATTATACTGGTGGTGCCAGGAGGACAGAGATAGTGTAAGTCTTGTCACCACTGTATCCTTACTGCTTAGCCTAGGTCTGGTATACAGTAGGTGCCTAAAAATTGTCGTCGTCGTTGTCTTCTTCTTCTTCTTCCTTTTCCTCTTCTTCTCCCATCTCCTTCCTCCTTCTTCCTTCTTCCTGAGGATCAAACCCCTGGCCCCTGGGCTTGCTTTCAGGCACTTTAATCCACTGAGCTATTTGGCCGGCCCTTGGCTTCTTTTCGACATGCTCTGTCTGGTTATCCCTTCTTGAATGCGTAGCTGCTATTTCAGGAGGATGCTCAGGCAGCAGAGAGAGGACTGCATGGAAAGGCTACCAATCAGGGGGGTGGGCTTGGAAGGAGACACTCTAGTCTCACATCTGTCTTCAGGTGACTAATGCCTGGCTACCCATCAACTGCAGCAGTGGTTCATGAAAGTCACTGTGTCAGAGGCATTAGTTAAGCTGCCCTTGGATTCCTGACCCACAGAAACAGTGAAGTGGTAATGATTTGTTGTTTGAAGTCAGGGGCTGGTAAACGTCTATGCATGGGATTTGTGAATAAAATTGCATTGGAATCTAGTTATGCACATTATTATACATAGTGTCTATAGATGTTTTTGTACTATAAAAGAAGTAGCTGTTTAGTAGAAAACTATATGGCTCGTAAGTAGTATAGTTTTATTATCTAGCATTTTAGGGAAAAACTTTGCCCATGCCTGGTATAATTTGCCAAGTTTTGAAATAAGTGCTATCTAGCAATATGTAACTAGTGTGGCTTTCATATCTAGAACAATGAGCTTCCTAGACTTGCATGTCTTGAGATAGGGTTGCTCATTTCAGTTTAGCTTAATTTAATGGATATTAACTGAGCACCTATCATATACCAGACATAGACTTGATAGTATTTAGAAGCTGCATTTGTTCCATCGTCTTGCCTCCTTCAACATTTTCTCATTTTGTCGCATGCTATAGGTGGGCAAAGGATTTGTGGATTTAAATGAGATTCAGAGTTTGGAATTCACAGCACGGTCTTAGGAAAACAATGGAGAACAGTGTCATGGAAGCTGAGAAGAGAGAAGGATGACATTTACTTCCTGTGTCCATGCACTGTCATACTTATTGGGTCTTTCTGTCCCACCTTCCTGTCCCAGGACCCCAAATGGCCTGCCATCCTCTCTACAATCAATGACCAAATGGGTTAAGTGTGACACTGTAGGGACCACCTGAACTCCTGAATTCTATTCTGAGAATTCCCAGGCTGTGCTCCTGATTCAGTAGCTGCACGGCACCAGGCTAAGCCCTTCAGTTCTTATGACTGCTAGCTGCCCTTCCTCATAGGCTTGTCATGTTAGTGAAGAAGGAAAATGACTGCTTTCTAGAACAACACTTCTGGCCTGATCCAGAAAAGGTGATCAGTGATGCTGGATACCAACTGAGTGGTGCGACCAGGCATGGGAAGAGTATGTAGCAGCAATGAGCCTCAGGCCCCAGGCAGTCTGCTTGTATAAGTATTGCTCATCCTAACTCTGTAGCGGTGCGTGCAGCCAGACCTTCTGGGTTGAAGTCCAGCCTCATTTCTCACCAACTGTGTGGTGTTGAGCGAATGATGCTCTTCTCCATGCCTTAGTGTGCTCCTCTGTGATGACAGCTCCTGCCTCATAGCATTTCAGTGCGGATGAGCCAACACAGAATGTGTTAGAATAATGCCTTGTACCTAAAAGGGCTCCCAAATATTAAAAAAGGTGACCCTAGTCTAGGGACCCAAAGAATCTGCTCAGGGAAGATCACGCTAATGGCAGAACATACATTTGATGTTTAGGCGGAGCAGCCCCTGGGCTCCAGGCTCCAGCGCAGGCCCTGTGTGTACAGCCCAGGCTGGCTTTGTATACAGAACCCCTTGCTTGAAAGTGTTCTGCGCTTAGGTTAATACTCTGGTCACCATCTCAAAATTTTTAAATAGATGTTGGAAAGGGAGTCCGCTTTTTCTCTTTGTCTTAGCCCCAGTGGTAGGTATAAGTGGTCCTGCACATAGAGCTGGGTTCTGCAAAGCCAGCTCCTCAAGAGCTCATGCACTGCTGAGAGGAAGAGGGGTTCAGCATTACATTGCAAAGTGATGGGCTTTCTGGGGAGCACAGGGCCTTGGCATGTGCTGCTTGGTGGGGTGGAAGCATCCAAGGAGAACTGCTTGAGGCTGCAAAGAACACCACAGCCATCAAACCCCCTGGGAGGAAAGCTGGGTCTCCTGATATGTCCAGGGAAGGGAATGCGACTTGGATTTATTTTCTGCAAGAGGCATGAGGTCTTGAATTCTCAAATATTTTTGAAACCTTTGGAAAATCCCACTTTAATCACTGATGACAGTTTGACATTTTTCCAGCTGTTTAGAAGCAGTAGACAAGTCAAGTCTCTTAGCAGGGCACAGGCTGCCATGCTGGGAAATGTGTGGGTTCTGACCTCCCTCCCTCCCTGGAGCCTTGCGGCTTTGAGGAGAAAGGAAGAGAAAAAAACCAAATCCAGGGTCTTTCAGTGTTCATGGCAAGCCATGCTATGCGCATTTGGGGATTTCCTCCTCAGGGGAAATCATCACCAGACAGCTTTTCCCCCCTCTTCTTAGATCAGCGGGCTCACTTCCTTCTCACCAGGACACCACTGTAGTAGCTTCTGCTTCTTTCTGTCACCAAACCCTCCTCTTAGTTTGCAACGTTGTTTTAGTGGCTCAACTGGCACCAGTGAGTCCCCTTTACTTCTCCCCCTGTGTCTTGCACATGCAACCTGGACATGGGTGTGAGCTATATGAGCTGGCCTGTTGGTTCACCACATGTGCTCAAAAACCAGCTCGGCTTCTTATACTCTGGGGAGAGTTGAGGAGGTGACATGGCCTTTCTGTGCCTCTGTTTCTCCATCTGTGAAATGGCATCAGGAGAAGATGACTTGGTACATATGAAGTGCTTATAAACTAATTAAGTGCTCAGATGCATGAATGTGTGTTTAATAGATTTTAAAAGCACCTGTCCTGTCCTTAGGATGCATGGAGTAGCACTACCGCCACTGTCATATTGCTATCTATAAAGCTAACAGCTGTGTAGCAGTATGTCATAGGTGTGGTCTTAAATCCCTTATAAATATTACTTAATTTAAACCCTAAAACATTTTATAGGATAGTGACTACTGTCTCCTTCATTTTACAGATGAAGAAAAGTAAGGCACAGAAAGACTAAATCATTTGCCTGAAGTCACCCAGAAAGTAAATGAGAGGGCCAGGATTCACACTCAGGAAACCAGCTTAAGAGTCCCCCCCCCAAAAAAAAAAATGAGTCCTCCCACTATGAACCACTGTGCTCTGCTAACATATGTAATTCATGCCTTGGAATTCATGATTTTTTTCTTTTTCAGTAGAATTTCTGCTTTGTACAAAGAACGCCACCTACAGATGCACAAACTGCGTATAATAAAGCGTAGAAGCCTCACATTTTCATAATGTGAGAGCACCCGTGTGACCATTCTGCAAACCCAGAAGCAGACAGTCACAGCCCTGCAGAAGCCCCTTCTAGTCATTTCTGCACTGTGAGGGCAGCCCAGGGCTCAGTGCCCAGCAGTGTAGACCAGCCAGGCCTATCTCTGTACTTTCTGAAAATGGAACCATGTAGGATGTGCTCATTCAGTTCTGCCTTCTTTTGCCTGACATGACATTTGTGATATCTCTCTGCCTGCCGCCTGAGGCTATAGAGTTGAGCTCGTGACGGCATACATAGGGGCCCACGTAGAGCTCGGCCAGTTACTCCATCGCTGACGGACATGAGGGGAGTTTTCAGGGGCAGTGCTTCTGGGAACATCCTGGGGTGTGCTTCCTGTGGATAACTGCTTGCATTTCTGGGGTCTCTGGGAAGGGAATCTTGGGGTCAGAGTGGACATGAGTGTCTGGGATCAATAAATACTGCAAAACAGTTTGCCATCTTTTTCCTGGACATCAATCAGTGGTGTTGCAGGGTATACATTTTGCAAATGGTTTCTCTTTCTGGCCATCAACTGGGAAATTACACACATTTGGACCTGGTAGAAGACTGATTCATCAGGGCAAGCCAGGGGCTTATTAATGGTATTATGTTAAACATCTCACCTTTCTTTAGTTTTGGCAGGATATTCTCTTCTTATAAGAGAGGTGAAAGGGCAGACCATGCAGGTTTCATTATGTCACTGATAAAAGCTGTAAGGACAGGACACAGCTAAAATTTGTCAGAGCTAAATCTTGGAAGCAACCCAAATGCCCACAAACTGAGGAATGGATAAAGAAGATGTGATATTTTTGCACAATAGAGTATAATTCAGCTATCATAAAGGCTAAACTTGAGGTTTTTATTAGTAAATGGATGCAACTAGTCTCTAGTTTCACATGCTTAAGTGAAACAAATCAGACCTGCATGTGCAAACATATTGTCTCCTTAGTGTAAGAACCTGAAAGAGAAAATAAAATGTGAAGGGTACAATAGATACTGTGAAAAGGGAATGGATGTGTTCAGAAGGAAGGAATTACTGAGATGAGGAGAAGGATAGGAGAGCTGCTAGGGGAAAAATATATATTTATGTATGTAAGCAGGATGGCTTGGAGAATTGTACTGTGGATTTCTGCTGGTCTGTGGAAAGGAGAGGCTAATGCTTAATTTTTCTTTTGTCTTTTTTCCCTTTTCCTCTCTTCTTAGTTTCTTACCTGATTGTATTTTTGGACTTTTTATGTATTTAGTACAGGGTCTCACTACATGGCAGTCCTCCTGTTTTCAGCCTCCCAAGTGCTGGGATTCCAGGCACGCACCACCACGCCCAGTCTGTATCACTGTGTCAGCATGCCCCAGGGGCGGGGCTGGCACGGCACACTGGGGATCAAACCCCTGTCCCTGTGTCTGCCTAAGAAGGCGCTTTAATCCACTGAGCTATCTGGCCGTCTTCTTAATTTCTTGTAGCCATTTTTTTCTTTCTTCTTTCAATTTTGCATACATATATTTTGCAATCTGAACAACTATTTTGAAGACAACACTATGAAATGTAACAAAAACTTTCAAATTCATATTATTTTGTCTAGTGAAATTTTTTATCACTTGTAATTTTTTCTGTGTTAATACTCTTTTGTACTCTCTTTAAAAAATTAAAAAAAAAAATAAGTGCTGGCCAAATAGCTCAGCAGAATTAAAGCATCTGCAAGCAGGTGTAGGGGCCGGGGGTTCAATCCCTGGGCCTGCTGTGCCAGCCCTGCCCCAGGGGTGCACTGAGACTGCAGTTGAGACTGGGTGTGGTGGCACAGGCCTGTAACCCCAGCTTTTGGGAGATTGTAAATAGGTAGATCACTATGAGTCCGATCTAGTAGTGAGACCCTGGACACCCTGTAGACCCTTCCCTAAAAATACAAAAAAAAAAAAAAAAAAAAAAAAAAGTCCTATAAAGACAACACAAAACAGGGGGACTGAGGCCCATTCCATGGCCCAGGGGGTGGGAGCTCAGCATGCATCCCTGGAGATCCCCCAAATCCTCAGTGCGGGATCCAGTGGTTTATCTGCCAGTACCATGGAGCTCTCTGTGTGTCAACATCCATGCACTGGGGCTCAGGAAACAGAGTAGCATACAAGAGCAGCTGGAGTATGCCCTCTCTGAGCCTATATTCATTGGAGGGGACACAGATACACACATGGACACAATCACATTTAAAAGATTACTCTCACAGTGTGATGGCAACCGAGAAAGAAAAACAAAGCCAGGGCAAGGGGCAAATGAGTGCTCGGGAGGAGATCAGGAGTGGAAGCAGTGCAGGGAAAGCTGTTGCAGGCTGCAGTGCATGGGTTGGAAATACCCGTAGAGTGGGACAGCCTCAGATTGTGTGGCCCTGTGCACATCTTTTAAGGCTCTGCTGTTGCTGTCTTAAAAAGTCTTAATAATTTTTGAACCAAGAGGACCTTGGGCCACAAGAATCACTCGTTGGTTCTGTTGGGTTGTTGTGGAAGTGGAGGAATCTTCTGTCCCTTCATCAGAAGGGGTGAAGAAACTGCATCATAGCCTGCTCTAGCAGCTAAGGAATGAGAGTGTTCTCGTTTCCTCTGGGCCCTCCTCCCCTTTCACTTCTCTGCATCCCACAGGTTTGGAACCTGGTGCCAAAGCTTAGATGACAGCAAATGGAGATCCACGAGGAGCAGTCACTTTGGATATGGCTTCCAAATCTTGTGGTTGACCTCACTGGAATCCCACTGATGACATTAGGTCTTTCTCCATTGTCCAGGCCACAAAGAAGGCAGGCAGGCAGGCAGGAAGGCAGGCAGGCAGGAAGGAAGAAAGAAAGCATTTTCAAAGAAGAGACTGCCCAAGGACCGGGCCCTTGCATTTCCCTCCCTTCCAGGAGGAAAGTTTAAACCTTTATCACAGGCAGAGCCTCTCCAAGGCAGCTCTGGGGAGGTGGATGGGCGGTGACCTGGGTCTTCTCTGTTGTGACTTGATGCTCAGCTCTTTCATCAAGTCTAGCTGAGGACTAGGGGCTGCTGCTGAAGAGGTGAGATGCCATCATTTTCAGGAGCTTGTTCACCAGGATGTCTCCTGCACGCCTAACTTGTGGCTCCCGAGGCACCCACCTCTCCTGTTCCAGTAAACTCCTTGCACCCAGGTTCTTTTTACAGGGTCTGCTTTTTGGGAACCCAAACTGGGATGCTCCCTTGTGATTTGGATCTGCTGTCCAGTCCCAGAAACCATTGGCCTGCCTGCTAGGTTCCTCATTTGCAACTCTGAATGAACTTTTAAAGTATGAACTGGGCTGGTGAGATAGCTCCGTGGACTAAATGCCTGCTTAAGCAAGCACAGAGACCAAGGTTCGATCCCATGTACCACATGTCTTGCCAGCCCCACCCCTGAGTGTCTGAGCCAGTGAGCCAGTCTGAGAGTAGTGGTGCATGCCTGTAATCCCAGCACTGGGGAGAATGAAAACAGGAGGATCACCATGAGTTTGAGCAATCCAGTAAGACACTGTACAAAAAAAAAAAAAAAAAAAAAATTGAGTGACTTAGCTCAAATTTACTTGAAAACTTGAGCTAAGTCACTCTACCTCTCAGAGACACAGCTTTTCTACCCATTAGAGGAGGCTAACAACACCCACACCCCACGGTTATGCAGCATCACATGGATGGCATGTCTAAGGCTGGGGTGCTGACACCCACTCTAGTGAGCATGTGCTATCTGCACGCTCAAACCCCACCCCATTTCGAGGAACAGCACCTCACCAAGTCTTTCCAGCCCCAGGCTTTGTTTTGGGATGACACATATCTTTCTTGGCTCCAATGAAGGACATGAGGACCAGGCTGTGGTAATAAGTGTAGTTTTTGCCACAAGACATATTGATGTTTGATAGATTCCAAATTGAGCAAAAAACTCAAATTAGTCACAGGATACCACATTCCATTGCTATTGTTGTGTTTTACTTGAAAACAAGAAGTTTCTTCCTGTGTCCAGCAGCTGCATTGGTGGGATCAGGGTGGAGCTGAGGCTGGCGATCTTTCCACAAGAAGCAGCTCAGTTGGATAAGGAGCATTGAGAAAGGCAGAACCGAGATGCATGGGGAAAAAGGAGAGGCAGGGAGCGAACCTGAGGACATTCTTAGCCCTCACTGGAGGTCCCAGATGTAGCCATGCTTGAAACTCATGCTGTGTCCCCATTTGCCCGAGTCAGATTGCATTGAGTATTTATTTCTTCAAGGCCCACCAAATCCATCCAGTAAAATATTGGAAGGCTAATGTTTGACTAAATATTTCTAATGCTGTCTCTCCAGCTAGATTGTGAAGTCCCCCAAAGGCAGGAGTGGGGCTCTATGCTGTGGTCAGTAGATAACTACTAAATGGTGAATGGACAGAATTGTGGATGCAGTGAGGTGGAGGGAGCAAAGGGACTGGGGCGGGGAGTCACCTGCCTCACAGGCCTCTGGCAGCCTGTGTTACAGGCAAAGGCCACATGAGTGGGTTTGAATGGGAAAGATAGGTGTTAAGTCACACCAGGAATAGTGTATCAGCTGTATGTGTAGGGAGCAGGGGCATGTGCCATATACGCTACTTCTAGGGATTGATCAGAAGCATCAATCTTCTCTGCGGCAGTCACTTGGAGCTCAGAGGTCTCATACACGCCATGGGAGAAGTGGGGAGGGTGCTTCTCAGCCCCAGAGAGATGCTGGAGGGGCCGGTGGGATTGGAGCAGCACCGAGGAGGATGCCGGGAGCAGGGGCTGGGGCTGGGCATGGGAGGGGTCAGGATACCTGCGCGGAGGAGGGAGGAGCAGAGGCCTGGAGGACGCACGGCCCCAACTTGGCTAGCTATTCCTTCACAGGGCTTGGGACAGAAGAAACGAAAGCTGTTATACCCGCAGAACCCCGAGCATGTCCAGCCAGCCCCATTCTCTGATTTAAGCCAGCTGCTCTGCTGGGCTTCTCGCTCTGTGAGCAGGACCCCTGAGAGAGGGAAGACACCCCTGTTCCAGTTATTACCATAAATACAGTGCCCCGCGCACAGCGAGTGCATAACATCTCTTATTCTTGAACCCAGATGCGAGCTAGGACCCTACGTGGCCCATCTTACCTGTGTTGTATTTAGAGAAACAGAGTCCAAACTCACAACTGTATATAAGTTTAAAAGGATTCTCCTCTTGTGAACCCCAAAACACTTCATGCGGTGGACGTTTCACTCCAGGGAGCTCCTTCCTGAGCCCCTGCGCGCTTCTCGTCCCCATCCCGCCGCTCCCGGAGGCCCGCTGTCATTGCCTCCGAGTCTGCTCCTCGTCTCAGCCCGCGTGGCGTTTCCTCTTCCTCCTTTCCACATGTCACACTTTATGGCCTCTCTGCCAGATGTCCTTGGTATTTGTGCTCTGGCCAAAGACAGTAGAAAGACTGAAGAACTTGAAGGCACTTCGCCTCCCCGCCCTTCCTCATTCTTCACCGAGGAATTCACACACGGATTTGCGTGGCTGGGTCTGTGGAGCCTGGGTCCTCCTCTTGCCCATGTGCGGCTTTGAACACTTCATGGAGATATTTGGAAATTCAGTCTCCACCTGAATAAACTAAGGAAGGGAGTATGAAATTCTCATCTCAGAGAGTAGCTGCGGTTCAAAACATGTATTTATTGTTTGTTAGTACTTGTTTACAGTATGTATTCACATTTACCTAAGTAGATATATGTATTTAACCTATCTTCATTCTTTTTATTCTCCTTTCCCTCCTTATCTTCCTTTCTTTGTCTCTTGATCCTCTTCCCATTTGCAAAAGACCTATCTCCCTGTTTCCTCTTGTCTCTTATTTTTTAAAAATTATTTGTATTTTGAGTTTCTCATATAAGAGAAGTTATGATATTTAAGCTTGGGTGTCTGATATGTTTCGCTTAAT
Source organism: Octodon degus (assembly GCF_000260255.1). NCBI lineage: Eukaryota > Metazoa > Chordata > Mammalia > Rodentia > Octodontidae > Octodon > Octodon degus. The sequence continues at coordinate 1,700,116 of NW_004524661.1, read as the reverse complement.
CTTATGGTCTCAAGATGCATCTGTTTTCCTACAAATATCCCACATGAATCCCTCTTTCGGGTAGAGTAGCAAGTACTCCATTGTATATAAATACTACATTTTCCAGTTCCACTCATCTGCTGATGGATATGGGCTGCCTCCAAGGTTTAGATATTACGAGTTGTGCTGCTAGAAAGAGTTAATTCATTTGGATGCTGCGACACACAGGACCCGATTGGGGCTAAACACTAATAAGGGGTTGTTTCCTCCTCTTCCTTCTTATTTACTATTTTTGTTTTTATCAGTATCGTTGTATGAGCTCCGGAAGTAGTCTGCCTGGATTCCGATCTTGGCTCTATAACTTGAGTCCAGGTCAGTTGCTTAACTTCCTCTGTAAAATAGAGTTAGTGATAGCATCTACCTCTTAGAATTTTTATGAGGATTAAATAATTTAATACTATACAGTGTTAGATTACATAGAAGTCATGTACTTCCAACATGTGTTAATCAGTTTTGTTCGATGTAGAGATAGGGGAAAATCAGGATTGGAAACCAGTTCTGTTTACAGTGTCTATGTCTACCTCTACCCTCCGCCTCTGCTCCACAGGCTTGCTGTGGAACCACTCGAAGTTACAAAAATGTTCCCTTCCTCTGTTCCCAAAACTGAGTGTGAAATCGGGTGGAGAGATTCACCTACCTGTGTTTGTAGCAGCATTATTGAGGACAGAGGGAGGAGGGAAGCAACAGGGGGATTCATCCACGGCTGAATGGATAAGCCAGTTGAGAGGAGATCTAGCCATAAGGTGGAATTCTATACAGCCTAAAGGAACAAAATCCTATTAGGTTCTGCCAGGTGGATACTAATTGACATAAACCAGCACAAAAGGAGACGGACGGTATGAGTCCACTTAGGTGAGGTGTTAGAGGACTGAGCTGAATTCATAGATGCAAAGCAGTAGGCATCAGGCACTTGGAAATGGAAAGAGTTGTTTTTTGGGTGTGGGGTTTCAGTTTATTTTCCTTTTGGGAGGAATTTCCGGAGATGGGTGGTGATGCTGGTTTCATGGCAGTGTGAATACTTGGTGCTGAACTGTAGACTAAAAGCATGCCAAGCCAGGCATGGCGATGTGTACCTCAAACACCAGAACTGTGGGAGGCTGAGGCAGGAGGATCACAAGATTCAGCTCAGAGCCTGTCTCAAAAGCAAACTAAAGAACAAAAAAGCTGAGGATGAAGCTCACTGTGAAGAGCTTGTGTTCAATCCTTAGTACTAAGAAATCAAAACAATCAGACAAGCATATTTAAGATGGCAAACTACGTGGAATATGTATTTTAGCATCCACAATAAGTACTGGAAAACAGTTCCCCAAGCTGCCTCAAGGATGAGTGGTGACCCAGTGTGATTTCCCTGTGTCCTTCTGTTCTTCTGGGGACAATGGTTGCTGCTCAGCAGCTCTGTCTCTAGCTATGCCCTGGCCTTGTGGGACTGTGATGGTGTCAGTGACAGACCAGACCACTTGCTGGGTGGGCGCAGCCAAGACCTCTCATCCTCCTGGAGGGGAAAGGCAAGGCGAAGGAGTGGTGTCCGGAGCACACAGCTCAGGCTTCCCAAAGACATTTAAGAGTCATCCGTTCTGAAAATACTGGGGCAAAGACTGATTTTATTATTAGCTGATGTTGCTCCTCTGCAAAGAGGATGTGTGGTGCTTTTGTTTCTGCCCCTATTGTCTACTGGGTGGGAGGGTGTTGTTGGGGACCCCTGACTCTGTCCTCCACTGTCTCAAAGCTTGAAAAATGGCTTGGCGTGGTTCATGGAGGGTCCCAAGGTGAGCAGAGACTTTATCTCAGATAGAGAAGACACTACAGTGACGAGTGGATAAAGTGTTTTTTTTTTCGTTTCTTTCTTTTTTTTTTTTTTTTTAATTTTTGTAGCTGATTTACTAATGCTTGTTGAAATTCTTGTAGGAGAAGTTTTGTGATTTTCCCTGGCCAGTGGGTGAAAGGACCTGTGTTAGCTGAAATCGCTTCCTCAGAACAGCCAAGCAGCCTTGATTGGAAATCTACGAAAGTGACTGCAATCTGGAACTTCAAAACAGAGGGGGGCTGACCAGCAAATTGACTTTTTTTCTTTTACCACCCCCCTCTCTTTCTCTTCTGGCTTCATTTTTCTGCTTGTCTTTCTAGGATTCCTCGTCCCATTTCTCTCTGCCAAGCTATTTCTGTTTCTTACTTAAAAGCCCAGTTCAAACTTCTAGGCCTTTAGGGAACTAGGATTATTTCTGATTAAAACCCTGCCTTCTCCTAGACGCCCTCCCCCAAAAGAAGATCCTGTAGCGATGGCAGATGTGTGAGTAGTTAGTTCCTTTGGGAAATCAAGAGGAGCAGGTGCACAGGATGGGACAGGAGTGTGGACGGGGGACAAGCAGGCGAAACAAGCAGGGTGGGAGAAGCAGTGCAGGGTGAGGGTCCTGCGACCCAGGGGACGGAGAGCTGCCTCTCCTGTGTGCTCCCCACCCTGCTGGGTGATGGTGGCCCTGCAGGTCTTACCTCTGAGTTCTCCTGGGGAGAATGCTAAGGGGGAGAATTCTCCTGGGGAGAATGCTAAGGGGGTCTCTTGAAGTGTGCAAAGAGCTCCAGAGCGGGCAAGAAAGATATGCTGGAGTCAAGGATGAGTCCATCCCAGTGACTGAAAGAAGCTGTGTGGAGCTGCCACCATGCACATGCTGCAGAGTGGGGGTCAGGGGGTGGGCGGGTGCCCATGTTGATCTTTTGAGGCCCCAGGATCTGAAAAGGACAGAGACTTCAGAACTTGCAACTAGTAAGGTGTGAGAGAATTCCTCCAGGGCTGGATAGACTGCTGTGCTCCTTCAGTGACTTTGGAGTTTGTGTCTAGCAAAATGCTCTGATTTGGGTGCTTCTGCTGTACCCAGGCCCCACAACACCTCCCCAGCCTGCAGGGCAGGTGACATCCACAGATAAGGCCATGACCAGGACCGCAATTGTTGCTGGGAGCAGGACCCTTATGGAGACTGTGCAGTCAGACCCCATCATGGACTTGAAGTCTCTGGGCTGTGACCACTGCCCAAATATGGCACCTGGTTTTTTAAACTATGTTAAATTATTTTTGTTTTGGATTCCTAGATGTTACTGAGAGTTGAAAGAAAGGATTTTTAGAAAGTTCCATCTTATTGGCGAGGGATGAGAGGAGTTTCTAGTCAAGTTGAAATGTCTGTATATTACAATCTGCCTTCCTATCCAAGGGGTTCAATATTTATGGATTCAAAACACTTGGGAATTCTAAGGTCAATTAAGACTCAGGACATATGAGAACTTGTACTGTAACATCATGTACCTTGGTAGTGTCCCAAATTTTCTGATCAAGAAGATTATGGGGCCAAAGAGGAAAGTGATCGATGACGTAGAGTGTGCCTAAGGAGAGTCACATGGGGAGAAGACACTCTCTCAGGCTTTCACAGAGAGCACATTGGCCAAGCAATGGCCGTGACTAATCCACATGGCTGCACTGACAAAGGTTCTACAATCTGAGGTACAGGATCTCAGGATAAATCCTAAGGGCATTTCACTGACCTTCTCAGACCAAAAAGCTATAACTCTTGTTGCATAGGTCCTACTTTACCTTGGTCTTAACCATCCAGTAGAAAAGTATGAAGACGAAATATAGGAAATAAAGCCATGCTGTTATGTTGAGCTGTGGGGAATCAGGTCAATAATTTCTGACATTGCCAGTTAAACAGAAGACCCAATGCTATTATGGGCTACTGGACTCTTTTAGAATATTTTGCTGAGTTTACACACCTATAATATTCAATAACAGAACTTAGAAAAAATGGGGTATACTGATGAATGTCCATTTTGTATCTGTGTATTCAAAGTGGTTAGGATAGATATATAGTTGCATTCTCTTAATGAATAGAATGATTTGTTCTAATGGTGTTTGTAAATAGGATCACAAGTCCACTTCTTGTACAGCAATTAACCACTAAGAAGAATATATGCAGTGTATTATTTGTTGAAACTGTACTTCCTATTTGAGTTGAAACTGTCTCATTGCTATCTGTTTATCAATAAAACTTTGAAAAAAAAGAAAGAAATGTAGCTACTTTCTCTTAATTCAATGAGCAGAAAGATTTTCAATGATAGTGTTTGGACAGGATATCATGTCTGTACCTTCCACTATGAATAACCACTACAAAGACAGCAATATGCAATGTATTAATTATTGAAACTCTCCTACTAATCAGTTTTGGACACGCACAGGGCTGAGTAAGCATGCATTGAACCCATGAGATAACTTCTTTCATTCTCTTTTCCATTTAAAACTCTGAAGACATTTTTGACTTTACTCATTCCTTTTGAACTATATTAGTTTAAAAGAAATATTAAAACAGGAGAAATATTGTGAAAAAAAAACACTTGGGAAATATGTGCTTGTACTAGACATGTACAGATTTTTGTCTTAAAAACTTTGCAACATTGAGATTGAACTTAGCCCATTTATACTGAGCTATAACCCTCAGCCATTTTGTTATATTTTATTTTAAGGCAGGGTCTGGCTAAGTTGCTGAATTGCCCAAGTTGGACTCCGAACCTGTAATTTTCTTGCCTTGTCCTCCAGAGGGATGGGATTACAGACACATGCTTCCATGCCTGGTATATGTGGGGAAGTTTTTGTTGTCATTGCTCCTAAAGCAATGCGGTGCAGTAACCTTCAGATGTGAGTAGAGTCTATGACAATACTATTGCCATTTTACATAAAGGACTGGAGCACCTGTGGGGTTTGATGTCTGTGTGAAATCCTGGAACCAACCCTGAAGAATACTGAGCGATCACTGGGTGTCTGGGTGATTGTGTATGTATGATTGCATAGACACACCATATGTTTAGTTATAGTATACCTAGTCTATGTAAATCCTATACTATATTATACTATATACACTATATTACACACACTATACTATATTATATGCAAATACTATACATTGAGTGTTTCTTAGGTCCCTCGCATGGACTTGCCTCTGCATAGGGTATAGTTGAACGCAGAAATATCCTGCAGCAGAAGCAGCTGGTACACCACACACATCTCCAGTGTCTAGTTCAGAGGTCACACACAGCCTCTGTGGATGCTCTGTGGACAATGACTTTCTACTCAGCATCACATGCTTGGCTGGAGGGCTCTTCCTGCGAGGAGCATGCTTAGACTGCAGGTGACACAGCCATAGACCCCTCCAGGAGCTGCCGTCAGCCACTGAGTGCCAGAAGTGGTAAATAAAGGCCCTGCCTCTCCCACACTTCGTGGATTGCTCTGACAAGTGCTCTCAAGCTCCGTGGTGGGGGTCAATGAGACCAACCCCCAGCCACTCACCTGGCCACACAACCATTACCCACCTAGGGTAGGCTCTCCACTCCTTTACCAGGCTTCCCGAGTCATCATGTTGGCCCAGGAGACTTAAATTATTTTTCTTCTTATTATCGAAGTAATTGTGGAGGATTAGAAATAAGTTGGCTCATAGAAAGTGATTGTTGTTTTAGACATCAGATTCTTGGCATATCAGCCATAATCACTGTCAACAGTTTGTTGAGCATTCTTCCATGCTTTAACAAAGATAACAATTTTTATTATGAAGATGGAACCATATAATAATGTTCTGTTACTTCTTCCCATTTAGTGTACATACGCTGAGCCCCTACGGACACACAGTGACAGGCACAGTAAGGGCCCCTGGCTCAGCAGGTAGTGGGACCATTCCCACGGTGTTCCTCCAAAGCAGAGCAGGGACAGCATTAGCAGATGCCCACCATATGAAGGAATGGTGCTAGCAGTGAGCAGCGCCTCCTGGATCCTCTGCTTGGCAGCAGCTCCAGCTCAGCATCCACAGCCACTGTGCCCACCAGAGCCTTGGATGAGCTCAGACTCCCACCATGTGACACAGCCTGCTGAGCCAGCCCTGGCCCTGGGGGGCAGCCCAAGAGCCTGTGAGGACATCTCCGCTCATCCCTGCATCTCCCTCCGTGCCTGCCTCCAAGGGCTGCCACCGCTTTAAGAGTTCCATAAATGCTGATAATTGCTGCATTAAACTTCAGTTTATTATTTTCTCTGGGTGCAGGTATGTGGATGATATGAGGCCTCACTGCATTTACATACAAATTGAAGATTTTTATTAATCAGTCCAGTACCAGGAATCCAACGTTAACAGTCCATCAGGTCCTTAAATACATTTGGTGACATTTTTACCATGCATTAGCATGATAGGGCAAGGCGAATATAATGTACCAATGATTGCTTTTCCATTGAAAGCACAAACGGTTTCATTTTTCCTGTCATCTCAAATAAGTGTTAAAGAGGGTTTGGAGGCTGTTGTGTCCATGCCGTATGCTCGGGACTTACAAACACTGATGAGCGCATTAAATAACCATTAGCGTCTGGGCCTGGACCGCAGCAACGTCCCTCCTCTTCAGAATTTATTCTTTGATTTAAAGTGAAGGCAATCTGTGGTTGCTTTCATAAAGTCCTGGGGCCCCTCCATTCTCCCTCCAACAAAATGCATTACAACAGTAATTTTATGACTGTTAAAATAACTGTCGTTAACAAGCACTTAATTAAAATGTACAATAAATAGCCGACTGCAGTCTTATCTGCTCTCTGGAGCGGCCTCGGCCCGAGACTGCAATGCCCAGGCCTGCTGTTGCCCAGCTTGTTTGCAGATTAATTGCTTTTCAAGCTGGCAGGAGTTGCCTCTTCAGCAGCCAGATCGTAAATGACCAGATAGGGACTTTATCAATCAGGCAAGTATGTCTGTGACCACAGGTGGATGGGAAGGAGGGCTGGCGAGCTGTCGGAGGACTCAGTTTGGAGAGGTGGCATTGTTGGCCAAGGAGGGGGTGGCCAGAGTGGACACCAGTGGAAGTGGCAATGGTGAAACCCCAGACTTGTGAGACCTAATGGGCTACCCTGCTTCAGGCCTCCTTTGAAACATCTCTGGCATAATGTTTATTTTGATGATAAAAATGACAAGAATAACCCTGTACTGGGTTCTTTTATTTACTAGATTATTAAACTTTTTACCAGCTTACCTCACAACTTACCAGTTTGTTATTATTAGGATTCTTATTTGTAGATGAGGAAACTGAGGTTCCTAACTAGACTAACACAGCTCCAAGTCGCCTGGCTGGAATTCAAATGCAGGCAACCTTGCTCTATGCCAGGGACACTTAACCATTGTAGTGTGTGTCTCTTGGTAGATGCGAATTTATCTGGTGCCTGTCCAGTGCTGGGGGTTGTGCTAAACTCTACACAGGCATTCATTCTTTTAGTAAACATATACTTTGAGAAAAATCTTTATTTATTTGCTACAAGATCTTGCTATGTAGCTTGGACTGCATGAGCCACCACATCTGGTTTTGGTGGCCTGTACAGCATGCCCGGGGTTCCAGGGCTGGCTCAGCATGTGGTACTGGGGATCAAACTCAGGTCTTTGCACTTGCCAGGCAGGCACTTAGACCGCTGAACTATCTTCCCAGCTCTCAATTTTATTTTTAACAAGGAAAGCTCACACCCGAATAATTTAGGAGGCAATGATAGTTTTCTTGAGCAGTTAAATGTTTTGACCAAATTCCTATTTAGAATTTGACCAAATAGAGAAGTAGTTGTCTCTCTGTGTCTGTGGGTTCTGCCTCCATGGATTCAACTATTGGGTGATCAAACGTATTTGAAAAAATTACATCTATACTGAACATGTACAAACTTTCTTGTCATTATACTCTAAACAATATGGCACAAGAACTTATATAGCATTTATATTAGGTATTATAAACAACCTTGAGGGGATTTCAAATACACAGGAGGATGTATGTAAGCTATATGCAAGTATTATTGCCATTTTACATGGGGAACCTGAACATTCTGGGGAGACTGGAGCTGATCCCCTGAGGGTGCTGAAGGAAGACCGTGTTGGTGTGTGTGATGTTTGCATCTCAGGCTGGGGAGAGCTTTGGTAATAAAATAAATGTAGGCAGCAGAACGGTCAGACCAGGTACTGGGCCACATCCCTTGGCCCAGGAATGCATGAGACTCCTACTAATGCCCAAGCTTTATGCATATAGATCCATCCCAGCCTCACAAATAAGGGGAGCCCAGCCAAAGAACTGATCTAGAGACCACCGCAAACACAAAGTCAGCTGTAGGGTGGGGTGAGGAGGAGGGAAGTGCTTCCAATCTCGGCATCTCAGATGATGTTTAGCTGAGGTTTCTATCTGGCTATTATTTAAACAAACATAGAAGATGAAGGTGAACATTTCAGTGAGGAGGTTTGAACCCCATCAGCAAACAGGGAAGCTCAGCTGGAAGGAGGGTGCTGTGTGTGTGTGTGTGTG
>NW_004524661.1:1688400-1691646 GCF_000260255.1 Octodon degus | reverse complement strand
ACAGAGAGAGAGAGAGAGAGAGAGAGAGAGAGAGAGAGAGAGAGAGAGAGAGACATTTGCATCAGATTCCTGCAGGGGCAGAAACACCCAAATGTGGAGTGAATATGCGCAGCCATTTGTTGGTGTGAAGGCCTGGGAAGGAGTTGTGTGGCCCCTACACATGTGCAGAGGGTCACATCCTCGGTGGCCAGTGTCTCCTGTGCATTCATTAAAGAGCCAGCTTAGTGTCCCATGGCTAGAGAGTGACAGCACCATTTATATAGCAGGAAGAGCTGTACCCAGGCATGCGCCATCCTGATTTATTTTGATTAACTTGTTAGGAGTCTGCTAGCTAAGTGTGCTGTTTTTACAGAGCAGCCTCTTGGCTGATTTTTTTTCTGCATTCTCTGGCTTTGTTTCTCCTGCAACTCACCTCAAGGAAGTGTGAGATAGCAGGGCAGGAAGAGCAGAACCTGTGGTTGGGTCCATAAACCTGGGGCAAGCTTAGTTGTGTCAGTCTGGGTAAATTACTGCCTTGCTGAGCTCTGCCTTCCTTTTTGGTCAAAAGGGGATGATTTCCATTTCTCAGCATTGTTGGGAGCATTAAAGAAAAGCAAGGGCCTGGTGAGGGAACTTTGTGTTGGACGCAGACTTCATCCTGTGCTTGGAGCAAGGCTATCACTCTAGAAGAAAAGCCTGGGAGTCTCTTGTGTTGGGAACTTTGGACAAGTGCTAAGGGCTTAGGCCACAGATGGAGAAACGCTTCGTACCATAGGCACTGGGAACATCACAGAATGAGTTGAATTGCCAGGGGCTGGAGAGAGGTCAGAATGGGAAGATATTGTTTTGTAGGTGTGGAATTTTAGGTTGGAAGAACATGAAAAAAGTTACTTAAAAATGGTTAAAATGGTCAATTTTGTGTTGCATATGGTTTACCATAATGAAACCAAAATCCAAAATCCAAAAGATGGCTGACTTCCTATAGAAAGCTTAGGGAAGCAATGGCATCAAACCAGATCACCAGAACTCTTTCCTTCGTTTGTCTGTCTGTCCTGTCCTCCTGTCCTGTCCTGTCCTGTCTGTCTGTCCTGCCTGTCTGTCTGTCTGTCCTATCCTGTCTGTCTTGTCCTGTTTGTCTGTCTGTCTTGTCCTGTCCTGTCTGTCTGTCTCTGTTTGTCTGTCTGTCTGCCCCTCTCAGACTTTTCCCCCCTTTCCCTCCCCTCCCTACCTGTATGAGGGATAGAACTCAATACCTCATGCAGGACTGGGGAGATAGCTCAGTGGCATAAAAGTCTTCCTGGCCAACACACAGTCCCGAGTTAGATTGCTGGGACTAAAAAAAAACAAAAACAAAAACAAAAAAAAAGTCTTTCCAAGAGTACCTCATGCAAACTTCACAGGCATTATCAGCTCCTCACACTTACTTTTTTTTCCTTTTTTTTTATTTTTTTTTTTTTTAGATATCTATCAATCATCTATCTGTGTGTCTGTCATCCCTATATTTGCGTCTGCTCACCACAGGTATGGTATGCATGTTTGAGGAAGTTGCCTATACACAGAGTGTCAGATAAGCACTGTTTTAATGACCTATGCTGTCTGTAGCACTGAGCCCCTGGTGTGTGTTGGGAGGAAAGGTACACAGGAAGGTGAGCCACAGGACAGCTGGAAGCCTGGGTGGGAGCATCGAGGTCAAGAAGGTATTGTCATTTTCACATAAGCTTTTGCTGCTTTTTGTGACTGCTTACCTTGTCTTTCAAGGTTCCGATGACAACTCAGGATTACCTGGAGCAGGAGTTCAACATCCTGGTTCTTTACAGTCATTCAATACCCTACCCTTCCCCCCAACCCCAAGCTAATTAAATGAGAGTCTCTGCAGGACCAAGTCTGGACTTTGCAAGTTTCCAAAGTGTCCCTAATGTGTGACCAACTAAACACTACTGATGAAAGCGAAAGAGCCCTTACCTATCAATCCCTTGTCTCTAGAATGGGCTTAAGAAATTCTAAATTCTGTATTAAGACTCAGCCAAAGTGTTGTCACCTATAGGAAGGCCTCCTTGGCCTTCCTCCTCAGCTAAGAAGGTTGAAAGAAGCACTGAAATAGCATCTGACATCAGTCTGACGTCAGCTGATCTCAGAATTTGTTAGGTTTTTCATAGCACAACTTGAAAGGTTTTGGGAGAGTCAACTTTGTGCTCAAAGGCAGCCAGACTGGAATCAGACAGTGGGGCTGCCTGCCACAGGTGGCAGGTGAAGTACAAGATGGGAGGTGACCCTGGTCCCAGCCACCTCAGCTCTGGATGTGAACAGGACATTGTAGCCAACACCCCAGCCTAGCCAGTGACCACAGAGCCAATGTGGAGCTTTCTACTGCAGCCTGGTCTGATGAAGGGTCATGTGTTGATGTTTCTCTCTGCAGTTAAGTTTTGCCTCTAATTTATATTTTAATTTTAACATTTGGACAATGTTCTGGTCAGATTGGAAAGATCTACAGAAAGAACATATTATTCCCACCAAAATCGAAACATCAAAAATTGGTTGTTTCTAAGAATGAGCCCCCTTCTTTTTTCATATCATACTTAATCTGTGAAAAGCACCAGCCTATCAGAGGCCTGAACTTGCCCCATTTTACAGAATGGCCCCCTTGGACCAGTCAGGAGAGGCTGTATTGGAATGTGGTTAAAAAATAACCCTTCATGTCACTGGCTTTTCAGGCCACTGACACTTCATGCCCAACCCAGTTTGATGAACAAGCCTGAGGTGAGAAGGAGGGAGACACGATTCCCTGTCATTTGTCACATAGATCTTCGGGACAAGGGTGACTCTTTTACCTTATATCATTGCTGTCCTCATATCAGGCTTCTGGGGTTCCTCATATCTAGAATGAGAGACCTAGAGATTTCAGTCTGCTCTTGCCTCTGGCCGTGACTACGCACCTCATCGAGGAATTCCAGTCCTGTGCGTGTCAGGAAGTAGGTTCTGATGACCTGGGACAACCTGCTCAGACCTAGTCTTTATCTTTTTGTCTTTTTATAGGGCTCCCTCCCCCAGATCCAGTGCATTTGTTCTGCTGGGGAACACCCCAAAGCAGGTTTTTACAAAGAACTCATCCGATTCTCTTGAGGGGCGATGTGGTACAGTCATTAGAATACAGTTTCTAAAACCAGGCATTCTGAAAGAAGAAATACAAATAGAAAGATATAATACAAGGAAAGGGAAGGCAGGATCTCAAGGTCTAACAAATCAAGAGAGGGAAAGGAGATGAGCTAG
>NW_004524661.1:1632802-1686985 GCF_000260255.1 Octodon degus | reverse complement strand
AAAAAAATAAAAAATAAAACCAGGCATTCTGGGTTTGAATATAGCTCCAAGTCAATGTTCCACCATTTCTGACCTTAAGTTTCTCAAGTGTAAAACAGGGACAATGATAACACATCTGTCTGTCTGTGTGTCTGTCTATCTGTCTCTATCTAAATATCTATCAATTATCTATCTGTGTGTCTGTCATCCCTATATTTGCGTCTGCTCACCACAGGTATGGTATGCATGTTTGAGGAAGTTGCCTATACACAGAGTGTCAGATAAGCACTGTTTTAATGACCTATGCTGTCTGTAGCACTGAGCCCCTGGTGTGTGTTGGGAGGAAAGGTACACAGGAAGGTGAGCCACAGGACAGCTGGAAGCCTGGGTGGGAGCATCAAGGTCAAGAAGGTATTGTCATTTTCACATAAGTTTTTGCTGCTTTTTGTGACTGCTTACTGATCTGCCATCTTCATCACGCTTTATGAAACAAACGCATGACCACAGTCGGCATGGTCCCATACCTACCCATTTCTTTGGGAGGATGGCCCAGGCAGGAAGGGGGCTTTCTCTAAGTTTCTAGCATCTCTGGAGAAGCTGTCCTCACAGAGCAGCCTGGCTCACCATAGAGGCAGAAAGCATGAGGAGGCTTTGAATTCTTTAATTCTTTCTCTGCTGATGATTTGTTATGACCTTGGGCCACGATGTTCTCTTACTCTGTACAAAGGGAATTGCAATGTCTACCTTGCAAGGTGGTCCGGAGGCTTTAATGATATGATGTAAGCAAGCCCTTCAGCCTTGACCTGGCACATGATTCCTGGTGGCTTGTACTGCTCTCTTTATTACTGCTGAATAGTGGGGGCTCTGGGGTAGAGGAGTTTGGAGAGCTCCTCAAGGGCTGCTTCTGCAGGGCCTTGTAATCACTGGAGAGTTTAACTCTCCTAACGTCAATGGGGCTGCAATGACATGCAGAAACACCAAAATGACACCCAGGATTTGCAAGTAAATTTATGTCTACAGGCACTGATTGGGATCATTCCCAAAATATCAGGCCCTGATCTCTAGTGGTCTAGGGCTTATATGGGTTAAGCAACAGGAAGTACAGAGGCAGACTAGTGTGTCAATTGGGGATTGGTTCTTACAACATGCACCATAGAGACCAGCTGTGCATCACAGTGACCAGCCATTTCTAAGAACCAAAAGTAATAGGAACTATAACTAGAACTGTTACCTGGGAAATTAACAAGTTGAAGTATACTGCTGTGTGTGTGTGTGTGTGTGTGTGTGTGTGTGTGTGTGTATCTTCGGCTACATTTCCTCCCTCTTTCAGTTTCCCTGACAAATCTTTTCTGGGAATATTGCACATGAGACTTCTGAGATAAAGCACACTTAGAATGAGTAGATGTAATTTAGGCCTATCTGTTTTGTAACATTACTCTGGCAATGTAGGAGGGAGTTAATCTGATCTAGGAGAGTTTCCATTGTGCCTTGGACACCCATCAAATCTTGGTCAAGTGCTTGATTGATTGTTCTCTTCTTTTGGGGCAACTTTTCATAGTTCAATGCCAGTATACTTAGGAGGGGGGCAGAAAGGCAAGGACTGGGATAAGCAGCCTCAAAAGGTATAAAATTAAGGGGAATAATGCATTGAGATATGGAGTAATCCTGTCAATGATGTCCTTAGGCTTCAGCCATGTGTGGACTGGTCAGTATCCAGAGTGATCAGAGAAGAGCTTTGAGTGCGTTGTCGCTTCAGACTGAGCCTCGGAGGAGCTGTCCAGGTAAAGTCTCCAGTGGATCTAAGGCTGGATTTCTGAAACTTGTAGCGGTAGTTAATATGTACCTGGGATATATATGTGTGCAGGAATAAGGTATAGATTGTCTTTTAACTGTTTACAAGCTGTTTCTATAGGGTGATGTTTTATTTCTATGTAATCTATCTATATATAATATTATTATTATTATTATTATTATTATTATTATTTTGTATTTAGTATAGGGTCTAGCAGGTCTCACTACATATAGATCAGACTCTTAGAAATCCTCCTGTTTATGGTCTCCCAAGCACTGGGATTACAGGTGTGTGCCTCCACGCCCAGTCTTAATTGCCATCTCAGCTTGCCCTGGAGGCGGGGCTGACTATCTATAAATCTTTAAATGGGGAGTCCAGAGCTGAAGCCTGAGCTGGCTGCAGGGGTATAGATGTCAGAACTGCTGCTTGAGGTTGCAGAACAGATGGTGGGGGTAGGTCTTACTCTGATCTTTTGGGGTACCAGGTGAAGTTTTTCTGGCTCAGGATGATGTCAATTGGGTCCTTGGACAGGGTTTAGGCCTCTGGACTGGATTAGTGGTTTTTTTTTTTTTTATTTTAATTTTATGTACTGGGTCTCACTACACAGCTCAGACTTATAGTGATCCTCCCTGTTTAAGCCTCCCCAGCACTGGGATTATAGGCGTGTTCACCATGCCTTATCTTGGTGGCTAGTTTAGTATGCTGGGGTGAGGCTGTCACAGCATGCAGTACTGGGGAATCCAACCCAGGTCCTTGTGCTTGCCTAGGCAGGTACTTAGATCACTGAGGTATCTCCAACACCCCTGGACTGGATTATTTTGAGCACAAGTTTGTATCATTGGTGGCAGGTTTCCAACCAGCAGCAGGAAGCAATTTGCTGTGCAGATTATTCCTACAGGAGAGTTTTGGGTTAAATAGTTTTGTTCAAGGTGAGCACAGCATAACTAGGCTGTTGGACTTCATCTGAATCTGTCAGGGGGTCCAGTACAACATGTGGCACCTGGACAGTTGGGTCCTGATCTAAGGTGAGCTTGTCAGCTGTCTTGATCAGAAGGACAGTGGGCATTAGAGCAGAGAGGTAGCCTTAGTGGTTGAAACCAAGTATTTGTACACATAGGTCACTGGACGCTCTCAAAGGGCTGACAGTCTAAGTAAGCATCATTATTTTTGTAAACTCAAGAATCCAGATTCTAGACACCAATAACACCAAGAAATTTGTGGAGCTTCTTTTTTGCAACCAGTTTCTGTCAGAGATTTAGTGTTTTTCCAGCAGGCAGGTTGGTTGTCATTAATCAGAAGTATAGTGATATTTTGTGTTGGGAAACTAGTGCAGTCAGCTCTGAGGGCTTCTACAAAGAGTATAAACAAGTGTTTGAACCTCTGGGAGGTTGAGTCCAAGTCAGTAGACTTTTGAATTGATGTCTTTATTAAAACAAAGATTGGATGGCTGACAGGAGCCAATCAAAGGCAGAAGAAGGCACTTTTTAGGTCGAGGCAGGTGTACTAGCAGGCTGTGGGTGGCAGAAGACTGCAGGAACATATGTGGAGGGCAACCATGATGGTGTCAGCAGCTTGGAGATCTTGAGCTGGCTTTACAGGCGGGGGAGGGGGGAGAGTTGGATTTTTGCAGTTTGATAGTCTATAAACATTTTGTAGTTTTGAAGCCTCATTTTTGTTTTTCTTGGGGGACTGTGCTAGAACTGGAAGGGACAGAGAAACAGGCTGTCCTGGAGCCATATCTGTTTCTAGAGCTTCCCTAAAAACAGTGGGAGAGTTCCCCAACTCTTGTGGCAATTGAGCAATATAGTCCAAAAAGCATGTATGGGTTGGGAAGCCACAGAATTTAAGCTCATGGCTGTGTGTGGATGGCCCCAAGATCTTGCCCAAGGTGTTAAATAGTCTATCAGGCTGGTGTGTGGCTGGATGCCTGTTTGTACTTCCCATGACATCTGATAGCACAAGGATCATGGTAAGGTGGAACTTTTTGATAGAGGGAACTTTTGAATGCAGAGAATTCTGTTGTATTGTCTACTAGACAGGTCACAGGTTTGCTCCTGAATTTTGCAATGACTGCAGCTCTGAGGGGCCCAATTTGATTGAGCTCAGGCTGTTCTATCCATCCAGGCCTGACAGAGGAAGGAGAGGTTCAGGTTGAGGTGGACCTGGATAGTCAAGTTTCTTTGTGTCTTATACAGGGTAATTTATTTTTGCATCCATGGCCCCTATAACTCATAGCCAGAGGGTATAGTTGTGTATCAGACTGGATTTTCTTAATGACATCAAATTTTTTAAAATCAGGTTTCTGGGTAATAGTGGCTAATGGACTTTTTGCCCCCCTTTTTGATGTCTTTGAGAAGCACTCACTGGGTTGTTTTCAGGTGAAGTGACCTTTGGAAAGGCCCTGGGAAGTGACTTATCAGGGCAAGTTGCTTCTCAGGGCTAAGAGTCCAGTTTTTCCTTAGCCACATTTCCTTCAAAATGTGGCACTCAGAAGGAATTGCTGATTTTATCTTGGGTTGCTGTTAGATGACATCATCTGACCAGGACAGACATACCTGAGCATGGGGGTGGGGGACTCTGTGCCCCAGTGCAGGCAATGCTTAGCTGAAACCAGCTTAACTGGCTGGAAGTAGATGGAGTGGGGAGGAGAGCTTTAGGTGTTGGCAGCAACTGTGGCAGCCAATGGGAATGCCAAGGAAGAATTCTCAGGAAAAATGGGTATATTTTTTCTTTCTTTTCTTTGAGATGTAAAGAGTGGGCTTGTTTCATTTTTAACAACATAGATGCCTTTTTTTTTCCTGCAGTCAGGCACTGTGGGTTTTGACTAATTAATTTCTTTCTCTGACTTTCTACATGTGTGTCGTGTGCTCTTGCATAACAGCACACCAGACAAAGGGTAGCTGCCTTTCATAGAGGGAGAGACCATTGCCCACTTGGCATGACCCTCATGGGGATTGGGAGGGTTGAGGCCTCTGTTATGCTATGTATTGATCACCATGGAACTGTAGGTGAGGGCCCAATCAGCCACCACCACTTCCAATGCTTCCCAGTCTTGGTGCACAGACAGAGCAGCCTATTGCTGTGCTGCCCACTCCACGTACTCACACTGTCATTCAGCAGACACTCAGAAATTGAGCAGTCCAACTTGCCCTTCCCTTGAGGGTGTTCCTGACTAACAAGAGTTAATCAGACTCTGCTTCTGCTTGAACTGAACAGGACAGACAGAGAGACTAACTGGGGTGCCCCTGGGGGTCTTACCAGAATCAGGCAGACAAGTAGGCAGACAGACAGACAGACAGACAGACAGGCAGGCAGGCAGGCAGGCAGGCAGACTGTGATCTCCTCCCTTTGGGGTCCAATGTGAGCCACCGTGGCAGGGAGCCAGGAATCCTTTTCCAAACCTCTGAGGCAACTTAAGAAATCTCAAAGATACACTTTCCTATTGGGGCCTGGAGGGAGCTTTGCTTTGTCTGTGAGGACCACAACTGGTGACCAAAGAGGTCAGCATGGTTGGTCTTTGCAGCTGATGCACTAGGTATAACGACTGGCAGAAACACTGAAACGACACCCAGGATTTGGAGATAGATTTATTTACACTGATGGACACTGATCAGGATCATTTCCAAAATATCAGGTCCTAGTCTCTGGTGGTCTATATGAGATAAGTAAGTGGGAAGTACAGAAGCAGAATAGCTTGTCAATTGGGGATTGGTGCTTACACACTGCATCATGGTGACCAGCTGTTTATAAAAAAACAGAAGTAACAGGAAGTATAACCCGAACCTGGGCAGCTAACAAAATGAGGTACACTGGCTGGGGGCTGGGCACCGTCTGCTGCAGGACACAACTGAAGTTTTTAATCCAAGGGTCTGCACTGTGGAATGATCCCTCGGCTTTATTACAGAGAGTGGATTATTAATGGCTCTAAATAGGTATAGAAGGCATCCAGAAAAATATCCTGGATGATGGTGATGACTGTTGGGCGTAGAGAAAAATAGATTCATGAGATATTGTAACAGACCATGAATAGCAAATACATATCCAGGATTACTCTGGTGCTGTTCTCAGTATATGACACTATGTTCTCATTTAATCATGCAATGACTTTTGTCACAGGGTCTTCTATCAGTGAATCCCATTTTTAGAGGAAGAAATTCATCCTTGAAGTCTTGAGGCACCAAAAACTTAGACAACCTGCCCACAGTCACGTAGCTGGTGGGGCAGGAATTGAACATCCATAACCAGGAGGGCTGGCTTCGATGCTGACCTCTCAACAACTGTGTTTCCCTCTGATGATTGACTTGATCCACTGGAGTAGGTCAGTTGATCATGGTGATACCATAGAACAGCCACGGAAACCTCAGGGTCACACCCAAGTTGAGTATCACTTTTCTGAAATGCTTGATTCAGGAAGCACTTTGGATTTCAGATTTTTGAATATTTTTTATATAAAAAATCAGATACGTTGGGAAGGAGACCCAGGTCTAAACATGAAACTCATTTATGTCTCCTACACATCTTATAGATACAGCCCGAAGGTAATTTTACATCATTGCCTCAGCGCACCTGCATTTTGACTATGGCCCATTATATGAGAACAAGGCATGGAATGTTCTACCTGTGACATCATGTGGATTCTCAGAAAGCTTGAGATTTTGGGGCATTCTGGATTTTGCCATTTTGAATACCTGTTTTCATTTATTTGTGCTCAGAAGTCCCTGTGTTAACTGGGTGGCTCGGTGGCTCCGAGTTTGTCGGTAGAACTCTGTCACTGGTCTGTGGTCACCTTTGAGCCTTCACGGAGCTTTCCTTTCTGGATCAGGCTCCCTTCCATGTCAGTAGGGAGAGGTGGGCTGCATGTTGCTCCAGGAGACCAGCCCAGGCCTGTCCTGGGAATGCAGAGATGCAAGGGAGCCAGCTAAGACAGGAGCCACGGAATGAACGGAGCATTGCACTGAACTTGTGCTGGTGGCCGAAGCTGGTCCCTGGTCAGCTCATAATCCAGGAATAGAGAAATGAACCCCACCCTTTGGTGGGGTAAGAACACAGGTGTGGCAAAGGTGAGAAATGGGGCCACTTGGACTAATAATCTGCCGTGGGAGAGCATCACGCATAACTCTCGGAGGTTTCACTTGGGCAGCTCAGTGCGTGCTGTTACAAGTCCCTGAGAGGTGAAGCAGAAGGAAGGGTGGCTGGGAGGGGAAGCGGTGGACGGCGAGGCTCAGTGAGGCCAGGTGTCTGCCTCAAGTTGCACAGCTGCGTGAGCAGGGTACAGACTCCAGCTGTTCAGACCTGAATGTTACCTTAGGAGCACACAGCTGTGACTGTGTGCCAGTAAATGACTTTGCTGTGCATAAGTAATTACTCAGAAGAGCTTTATCGGAGCCATTCTGCACTCACTGCCCAGGTTTGCTGCCTCCTGCTTTCTGAGAAGGCTGTTTTCTGTTCGCATTCTCAGGTTTCTTTCCAAGAGCATCCCTGAAGGGGTTTCCTTCTTCACACTGCAGGAACTGAACAGCTGCTTTTCACCTCTAGGGAAGATCTGGTGTTGTTTCTGCAGGTGTGGGCCTCTGGGGACTGGAGCAGAGTGTGCTGCTGGGGCTCCGGGGTGCAGCCTCGCACAGAGCACTTTTGGTGCAGGGAGGGGCTGAGCCTCCTTCCAGTGTAACCACTGCAGGACAGTTCTTTCCAGACAGGGGCTTGATGGTGCACTCTGAGGGGCGACCATCAGTAACTCTGGCTTTTTTTAGAATGCCAGCCCCTGAATCCTCAAGGCCCATTCTTGAGACCCAGAAATATCATTAATTCCCCCAGTTGTGGGAAATGGATCCTCTCCTTGGGCCAAACTAACCCACGAGGCAGAACTTGTTTCCTCCGCATTTCAGATTTCTCAGGCTTGCTCCAAACTCTGAATTGCCTGCCTCTACCATATTGGCAATGGCTTCCCAGGGATCTGACTTCTCTCTGTTACCCTTCTCGGGGAAGGCTGAGGGAAGAGCATGGTGAGTAGTTGTTTCTCCAGGAAATGTTGTTGGTGTAGACCAGGAGGTAGCTGTAAACAGCAGCTGACAGCTCTTTCCAGAAAATCATCAGAACTGGTCTGAATTCTAACTGATCCATATCACTGTGGTTAATGTCAGTAAGTACTTACTATACCCCAAGCATAGTATCCAGGCTTCTCTTACTCTTCTTTTGCTTCCTGTCTGCAGAGGGAGGCTGTGGGCGTAAAGGCAGGGCTCTGCAGTCAACCAGGCCAAAATCTGAACCTGGAATTCTCTCCCCTCTGCTGATGCGTCATCAGAGGTCATCAGAGCACTTAGAAGTATGTACCTCAAGGGTCTGGCACACGGTGAGCTCCACGGTTAAATTCATTTTTGTGGTTGTTCAGGAGTCTGGGGTCTCTGAATACTCTGGGACCTTCTTCCTTCCCCTACCACCTTAATTTCTTCTTCCAATGCTCCTGGAGAAACTCCCTACCTTGCTAAGATGGGGAAAGATCACTTGCCCGTGGCTCACTCTGCCACCCAATAGGTGGATCTGAAGGCTGGGGCGGCTCATCCACAGGCACTCGTTTCCTCTGCAAATGATGTGTCAGCTGGTCAAGTGCAGCCTGAGCTGCGAGCTTCTGGGACCAGAGAGCCCAGGAGGGCTGGCTGTGTGCTAGGACTGCTTGTGGCACTGTCAAGGTCTCTGCTGGATGGCAAGCTGGTGGGCCCAGGTGTCTTTCCTCCCTCCTGGAAACTTCTACCTTGTGTAGGGCTGCTAACTGCCTAGTCTGCCATTCCTTCACAACTCCCTGAAGTTTATGTGCACCCAACTCCTGTTCCCATTAAAAGGTCATTCCAAGCAGATGCCCAAGTCTACAAAAATACATGCATACAAACAAAAATAGCAACAACCTACATCAAAACCAAACGAAATGAAAACCCACAGGCACAGGCCTTTCGCTGCTAGCATATTATCAGCGCTGGGCTCTGTGAGGTCTGGCCTGGTGAAAGCTGGTTTCCAGAACAAGGAAACCATGGAAATCCCCCAGTCACACCCCACCCTACCCCACCCCTGCCTGAGCCCTTGCCTTGGGGAGACTTGGCTCCTAATTTATTTTAGAATGTTTAATGGCTCAGTTTTCTGACTAAACAGATGAGTGAGTGTAAAAAACAAGGCAACAAGTAAACATAGGCTGTTGGAACAAAGAGAACAGCTGGTGGGATTGCTGGGAGAGCTATCCCAGGGTCATCTTGTAGGAGGCAAATTCCAATACAAAATTGTCTTGGGGCTAGAAAAGTCAGAACTGGGGCTGATTATGGCTTCTCCACTTACTGGCTTTGTTACCTGGGGGAAGTGACTTACTGTACAGCAATTTCCTTTCTCGTAAAATGAGGTAATGATGGTGCTTGTTGCACGGAATCTTTTTGCTGATGATGTGTGATAATACACGTAAAGTAATTAAATAATGTCCAACACATAGTGTGCCTAATTAATAATTCAAGTGGCAGTAAGCACAGCCTGACAAGTCAACAAACTGCAACCTTTGCTTTCTTCATCTGGAAACAGAGAAGCAGTCATACCTACATTCTAGGGATAGTCATAAAAACTGTAAAGTGAGGCAACATTGATAAAATTGTTAGCCCTGTAGTGGGATCTCAGTCAAATCTACCTTTCAACTTAGGCAGAACCCAAAGAACCAGAAAGTTTAAATGGCAAGATTGTTTGCTTAAGAAAAGCATGCATTATGTGGTTCAAAAATTTTATCTTTAATTAACATCTAAAAGTTATATCTATCATGCATAACAAGATGTTTTGATGTGATATATATGGGGAATGACCAGGTCAAGCTATTCACCATGCTCATTGCCTCACCTACTTGCTGTGTGTGTGCATCTGTGTGTGCTCACACTTTCACACCCACAGGCTAAGCATATTTAAAATGTAACTACTCTCAGAAATCTTCAAGCACACAATATTGTATATGATTGCCAACTATAATCATTATATTATTATGTGGGTTTCTTGAACTTATTCCTCTTGTTCAACTGAAATTGTGTATCCTTTGACCAACCCAACCTTTTCCCCAACTTTAAGTGTAGTAGGACCAATAGAAAAGTATTCAGTTCTTAAGGGTAGGACTTAGTGTTTTTGATAAATATTTCCTTGCCCTAGATCACGACAAGACATTCCCCAACTCACAGAAAGCTATACCACACTCCTTCCCAAAATACTCTTTCTCCTAGACCTGTACCCACTAGTTTTCATCTGTGATAACTATAGTTAATTTTTCCCATTCTAAACCCATAGTAATGGGATGTAAGAGTTATGTTCTTTCTTTGTGTCTGGCTTCTATGGGGCTAACAATTTTCAACGCTTCATCTTCAAACCTATCTATACAATTACAGTGCGCATAGAGTACATTGGCACCACTTTGAATGATACCAATAAAGCTTTCTCATACGTGTTTTTTCATGGATATGTGAACTCATTTTGGTAGATACAGACCATGTGTGGATTCGCTGTGTCACAGGTAGGGGTATGTTTAATTTCAATAAATCTTGTTAAACATTTCTGAAGTGGTTGTTCTCAAGTAACTTTTTGAATTTTTTAAAAAGGAGGAATTCCATATGAAAGATTTGCTAAGTAATCTAATCATCTACTTTGGAGAGGGAAGGAATGATACAAAAAGGCAGTAAGGAAAACATGGGCATCGATTTCAACTGTTGTGCTTTATATTTCAGAGTGACAGACACATGGGTATTCATTCTGTTAACCCATGAAATACTTCATATAAAGATTAAGATTTTCAGCCAGAAGAGGTGACACTACCTGTAATCTCAGTGAGTAGGGAGACTCCAGCAGGAAGATTGCAGGTTTGAGCCCAGCCAGAGCAATTTAGCGAAGCTCTGCCTTAAAATCAAACCCAGTCGAAGGCCTGGAATGTAGCTCAGAGGTCAGGCACTTTCCACAGGGTGGTTTAGGTTCAATACTGAGAAAAAAGTTGTCCATCTACCCTTTTGGAAAACCACACATCAAAAATGTTAATGGCGGTTATTTCTAAGAGGTAAGATCGTGAAGAAGATGGAACTCACTTCCAACATTATGGATTTCTGTAATGTGTGAATTTTAAGGAGTAAATGCTGCTTTTAAAAAACATAAGAAAAGGTTTGTGGGGAGATGAATTGGTAATCCATGTATGCTATATACGGTCATTCTATCATTTTGAAGCAAACAGCCCGATTTTGGGTAACTCCAACACAAGCTGACAGGAAGGTGGCTTTCTCTGATAGTCGGGGCAATTCCTCCTGAAAGGGTCAGCAAGAAAGGCAGGAAGGGGCCCAGTGATGATGCTCAGTTGGGGTCTTCCCAGGCCTACCATGGCCCTGCACTCAGCAAGACAAGAGGCCGGGTTAGGACTTGAACTCTGCAATCCTTGAAATTCCCCTCATTATCTCAAAGTCTGGATCCTAGTGGACCATTTAAAGACCAAGACACTCCTTTAATGAAAACTCTTAAAAAACAGACAGACCAATAAAAATCCTTCTGGGTTATGGCCCATTCACTCGGAGCCAAATGGTTTGCTCGTTAATACCTCTCCTCCTTTCTCCTTATGACCGATTAGCAGCTGTTAAGACCCAGCTCACCCTGGGAGGACGCTTATCTCTTCAGCAGCTGCCACAGCCATGAGGGCTTCAGGGACGTGGAAGTTCTCTTACCCATGGTGGATTTCCTCTCCATTCTCCTGGTGCCCAAAGTCACACTAGGGTTAGGTGCAGGGCAGGGGCTGCTTTCTGGGCAACAGTTCTGCCTGGGTCTCTCCGAGAGCACACTGGGGTCCGGGACAGGTTTAGGCAGATGGGTGTCTGCCAAGACCTCCCTGTGTTCTCCTTGTCCCAGGTGGGGCCTTCTTGGTATGGTGTCCTGTAGGTCATCGTCACAGTGTGCAGGTAAAATGTGACTCTCTCCCTCCCTCTCTCCTTCCCTTCCTTCCTTCCCCATATCCTGATACAGTGCTTTCTGTGCATCAGACCCTCAGCTGCACACTGCCACCATATTTTCTTCCCATCATAACATCATGAAAGTCATTGTAGCCATTTGCAGTCAGAACAATTGAAGCAAATAGAGTGAAGGCCAGCCGACTTATCTGAGGTCACATTTTGAGATGCTGCCAGAGCCAGAATCTTTACAGTGGCTCTGAGTTAAGTATCTTTAGTGATTCCAAGGGCTCAGAATGTCAA
Organism: Octodon degus; assembly: GCF_000260255.1. Classification (NCBI taxonomy): domain Eukaryota; kingdom Metazoa; phylum Chordata; class Mammalia; order Rodentia; family Octodontidae; genus Octodon; species Octodon degus. Next base: position 1,674,988 of record NW_004524661.1, on the reverse strand, counting down.
GATATGAACAAGGACAATGACCCTTCTGGCAAAGAACATTGCTTCTTGTACCCCAGCTAAGATAGCATTGCTGTACCTGGCTATGGAGTTTTACCTCTTCAGCAAATGCCTGCAGTGTTCTGGGTGCTTAGAATTTGTCATTGAGCTAAATGGACGTGTCCCCTACTCATGTAGTGTACACGGTAGGAGGCTGATTGAAAATTACAAAAGAAATAGTTGTAAAATAAGGAACAATGTAAGAGAAGCCTAAGACAGAGGTAGAGAAATTAAATACGGTGATAAAATGAGCTGGAGATAGGTTGTGCCTCTCAAAAAGCCCTGAGAGTTGAGAAGAAGTTGAACATGGGATAAAGTGGGTCCGGAAGCACAGAGCCTGCTGAGTTATGGCTGTTTGATCCCATCACCAATGGGAAGATTTGGGGCTAGGGAATAAAGTGATCTTCTATAAGGTTCCTCTAGCTGTTATGTGGACGTCAGAAATACATGTTTCAAAGCTGCTGAAGTGCAGGTAAAGGTGAGCAGACCACTGGCGGTGGAGGGGAAATGCAGAAAATCAGTCTCCGCCGGCTGCCGGGAGTAGGGTGACTGTGGCCAGCCTTGGAAAGCTGTGCTCTCTGACGAACAGCAGTTGGCAGAAGAGCAGTGCTATGTAGGCCCTGAGCCAAGCGCTAGACGGACACAGCGTCAGGCTGGGAAATGCAGGGGAGTGCCTGTTCCATGGGGCATTCTCTCTGTCCTCAGCTCCATCCTGGGCCCTTGGCATTGGTTATTTTATTGGTTTCTTCTTATGAAGAAGCTATTTTTTACCTCCACGGTGCCAGGCACTTTATCTGCCATGATGGCAACCTCATGGGCAGGCAGTGGCTTACAACAGTGATGGACAGAGTTCTAGGGCCAGGTGGTCCTTCCGGCCATGGGATCCCGTGGCAGTGACTTAACTTCTCTGTACTACAGTGTTCCCATCTTTGATCTTATCTGAGGATTGTTTAAGCTGCAGGTAACTGCAAGGACCAGACTGAACGACAAGGCAGTGTACCCTTTTCTATAACTGGATGGGGCTAGCTGGGCAGCCGCAGGGGCTGGGCTGGGTGGTGTAATGACTCCTCCACTCTTCCACCCCCGTGTCCGTGATGCTCTTAGGCTGGAGAAATGGTGATTGCTACAGCTGCCAGCATCATCCCTTCCAGGGGTGACAACATCCAGAGGAAGAGCTGGGCCCACTGTTTTAGAGCTCTTTCTCCAGAACTTCAGGATGGCTTTCTCAGAGTCACTGGCCAGAATGGGGTCTTATGTTTATTTATGAGCCCATGAGGAGGGTGAAATTACCTGCCCTGTTGTAGATCAAACAAGGGGTGTGGGGGAGGAGTGCAGAGCCGGGTGAAGTCCAGTCAGTCACTGTGGCCACTGTCTTCCATGAGTGGATTGCCCTAGAGATCCATGATCGGTTCTGGATATGGTGCTTGGCACATAGTGAGTGTGTATCAATTTTACCTCTGCAAGAGATTTACCTTACAAGACCAGACAGCTCAGTGACTGTGACATCAAAGCCAGCATTTTTATTTCCTGTGTGGCCTCTGGTCTGAGCCCTGTCTACATGACCAGGACTGAAGAAGTTACAGGCCGAGTTTGTGGCTAAGTCACTCAGCTCCCTGAGGGCAAAGCCTTGGCTTCCCAGCAGCCCCTCCTGCACCCTGTAGTTCTCAGACTGACCACGCTCAACATGATTTGGCCCTCCCCAAGGAGGTCCTCGCTGTCATTCTCAGCATTCCAGCCACCAGAGGCTGCATGGAATCCAGGAGACCCTTGTTCCTCACCTCCCAGGTCAGGATTACAGACACAGCCCCCTGCAGAGCCGTGTTACTCAACTCTGAGGAATTTCTGGGAAATTCAGAGGCCTTGAGGCCTTGCTCTGCCTGGAGCAGATCACCAGCCCTGAGCCCTCGGGCAAATTATATCGCCTTGCTGTCTCAATTTTCTTATCAGTGCAATGGGGTAATAAATCTCTTCCTCATAGGTCTGTTCTGGTGGTGAAATGAGATCACATGGCTGAAACACATGGCCCAGCAAGAAGGCATTTCTTGCCTTCAATCCATTCTTCTCTAGGGAGGTTATATTCTCATAAAAGTAACCATTTTATACTTTAAAGTCCAATGTCATGTAGTCCAGTCACAATGTCATGCAACTATCAACTCTAGTTCCCATTCTCAATACCTGTCCCACCAAAAATCCAGTACTGAGATGTCACTCCCTAGCCCTATCTGTACCCTAACCCTACCCTCTGTCTCTACAGATTTACCCATAGAGGTAGAATCTCACAATAAGTGGCCTTCTGTGTCTGGCTTCTTTCATCTGAAGGGAGGTGTTTTCAAGATCCATCCACGTTATAGGACATAGTAGCACTTTTCATCTATTTATTTGGTCCAGGGTCTCCCTATGCTGTTTGGACTTGTAACAATCCTCCTGTCTCAGCCTCCCCAGTGCTGGGCTTACAGGTGTGTGCCACCATACTCAGTTTCAGTGGCCAGCACGGCATGTGGTACTGGGATTGAACCTGGGTCCTTGTGCTTGCCAGGCAGATGCTTAGACTATCGAGCTATCTCCCCAGTCCAGGCATTTCTTATCTTATGGATATATTTCATTTAAAAATGTTTTCATCTCTTGCTGGGAGTTGTGGTTGTTCCCATCTTCTGTTTAATATGAATAATGTTATTAGGAATCTGTGCCTACATGAACTTGTTTGAGTGTCTGTTTTCAATTCTTTGGGACTTGTTCCTTGGAGAGGATTTTTGTTGGCTCCAGTCCAACTTGTTGAGGAGCTGCCAGACTCTTTTCCAGAAGGGTGGCACCATTGGATTTTCTTCTTGCAGCATCCCAGGTTTCGCTTCTCTGTGTCCTCACCAACTCTTGCTATTTTTCATACCCTTCTGGCTATGAAGTGGTGTCTTGTGGTTCCTCTTCCTCCAGTCATGCAAAAGGGAAGAATTTTACAGGCTTAATGACAGATGTTCCTGAGAAAGAGCCCTGCCACATGGGTGAGCTGTGGCCCATGCTGCCTGTCCTCAGATGTGGCCTACCAGCTCTCACCACCCCTCAACTCTGGCAGGGCAGATGCACCTCTCCCTTCTCCCACCCCTCCTTCATATGACCAGAGCTGAAACTCGGGGAAGGGATCCCTAATTCCAGATCTGCTTTCCATTCTTCCTAAGTAAGGAAAAGCCAACTTCCAAGATGCTTCTTGAAGATGTTAGGATGGCCTGATTCGGGTTCTGCACTTCCTACTCCTTGCTGCTGTCCCTGAGAAGGCAGTGAGGTGCAACTGCAGAGATTTGGGTGGAGCAAACACTTTGGGTCTCTCTCTCTTCTTCTCTCCTCCAGGCTGGTAATGAGTTCCTGTTTTGGAGGATGAAGAGATTCAGGCCACGCTTGGTATGGGGAGTCTCCCACAGTTACCTAGAAAGGGCCTGAGCTCATCTCTGTGACTCTCCTTTGAGGCCTTCTTTGGTGCATCTGGAAGCAGAAGAGGCACACCCTCCTTAGGGCTCTCCCTGTCTGCTGAACTTCTCTCCTGAGCATCAAGTCATTTGTACTCAGCACCAGTGTGGGGCTGGGGTTGGTCCCAGTCTCTGGTGTCTGGTCTGCAGGCTGCTTCTCTGTCTGTGTCCGAGAGAACCCCCTCCCCTACCATCACACTTCATCCTGCCCAGGGTGGAGGCTGGCTTGGGATTTCAAAGCCCCTGATCCTTCCCCTGCTGCTGGCCACTGTTGCCACACTCCAGGTGACCTAGAAGATGAAGTGCAATTAAAGAGACTCGGCAATTAAAGAACCTCACACACCTGTCCTGACGTGGGAGATTAGGAGCCAGTGGCCTGTGTGATAGGCCCCAGGCACTTCAGGCAATGGGCCCGAGTGGAAGCTCCAACACTGCACCTGTGACTTTGTGGGTCCCTTCAGCAAGGCAGGGGCTGTCAAATCTGAGTATTCTGGAACATGTTGCACCTTGAGAGCTTCCAGTAGTTCCTAACCCCATGGCTCCTGGGCTGGGATGTGCTGCAGTGCCCCGTCCTCCTCATCTAAGGACCCTGATGGATCAGTGCCTCTCCCCAAACTCAGCTCTTCCCTATTTATGAATAACACTTCCCATCCCTGGCTGCCTTCCTGCCCCACCCAAGGCCATGGCAGGGAGAGGTAAGATGAGTGGGACACAGGGAGGGAGGGGTGTGGCACAACCACTCTCCTTTTGCAATATCCAGAACCACCTCTCCCTGCTTTCTCCTGTCCCTTCCTTCCCATCCAGATCCCAGGGAGCAGGGCTATCCTTTAGCTATCTTTCTTCAGGGTGGCAGATCTAGCAGACTTAAGAGAAGGTGCTCTCAGGCCCTACCTGATGAGGTCTCAAAATATCATTCATCCCCACTGCCCTCTTTGAAAGCAACAGCTTCTTTCCCACACCATAGCAAATGTATTAGCTTTATGTATTTTTTTTTTTTTTGATGGTACCCAGGATTCCAGGCAAGCACTTATTCCACTGAGCCACCTCCCCAGCCTCAAGTGTATTAATTAAAAAAAAAATCATTTTGGTCATTGCGCTAGTGGGGCCTCCTAGAAAATATGCTGGCAGAGACAGTGAGAAGGAGAAATAGAGAAGAAACATCCACAGCCCTACCGTCCAGCATTAGCTACTTTTCTTCTTCATCATCATCATCATCATCATCATCATCATCATCATCATCATCTTCGTCATCATCATCATCTTCGTCATCTTCATCATCATCATCATCATCTTCTTCATCATCATCTTCGACATCATCATCATCATCTTCATTATCATCATCATCTTCGTCATCACCACCACAATCACTATTTGTTGAATATTTACTTTTTGTCAAATTCAGGGTTAAGACCTTTGCACGGGTAATTTTATTTCATATTTACAATAACCCTAGAAAGCAGATGTTCTTTGCATTGTAAGGATAAAGAGATGGAAGCCCAGAGCACAGTTATATAACTTGTCTAAGGCCACATAAGATTCAGTCCTCGAACCTGTCTGCCTGCCTGCCTGCCTAGCACACCTTACCTCCCAAGCACTGTTCAGGCAAATATATTCATATAAAATATTTGAGTGGCAGTAACTGTAACTATTGCTTTGTATCCTACACCTACTCCCTCGCTGAACAATAGATGATTATCATTTTTCCCATGACATGATCTAGTCTGTACAATATTATTTTGAATAGCTGCTTAGAATCTCCTTGTATACTTGTTCTGAGGTTTGTCTAACCAATGCCCCATTGTTGCCCAGGTAGGTTGCTTCTAGAGGTTTTGTTATTGTAAACAACACCACTTTGAATAGACCTGTGCTAATTTTCTTTTGCCCACATTCACTGTAATCTCCTTAAGGGTGAATTCCCAGTAGGAGAGGCCGAGAGGGAGGAAGCATGCCCTTTGTTGTTGAAATGTCTGTAACATCTTTGAATCAATTACATATAATTTGCAAATACAAGTTATGTCATTCACAGGGAGAAGGTTGACACCTTTCCCAACTTGTTGGGCTTTGCGTAACCTAGAATTATAGGAGTTGTAAACAAGGTTCCTAATAGCCCCAGATTATCTGTGGCTATTGTCAGGTCATGTAGAGGTGGTAATTTATTAAACAGATCTCTGAAATGTGTCTGACTACTTGGGTGGGTTCAAGAAGCGGGGAGGGCTCTGGGACAAGATGTAGGGTATGGCATTTGGAGGGTTCCCGGGCAGCTTGGGGTCGTTTGTCCTGGGGCTAGCTAGCATCTGGCAAGGGTGTGGCTCAGCGCCCCCGAGTCCCACAGCCCTTGTGATGACATCACTGCCCCAGAGCGAGCTGTGGGGCTGCTGGGTGAAGATATATGGGACAGTGGAGGCGGAGGCCTTGCAGGAGGAGGTAACAAGTCATGCCCTGTTCTTACAAGGCCGTGGGTGTCATTTCAACATGGTTATTATCTTGGTTTGGCTGCCAAAGAATACCAGCTGGTGATGGTGAAATTCACCAGAAGAATTTCTTCTGGGAAGTTATTTACCAGCCCAACAGGCTCTTATTCCATGATCGTCGGAAGGGTGAATTTCTCCCTGTAAAGGACAGCCTGCCTCCTGCTGTCCCCACGGGACCTCTTACCCATCTGGCTACATTCTCGGGCCATCACTTGCTAGTCCACATTACATGGTTTCCAAGACACCTGCTTGGGGAGCTGGCTGGAGGGGCCGTAAGGGTGAGGAGGTTTGTGGACACTTGAACCAGCTGAGCCGGGGAGGGGCTGGTCGGTACTTAAATCCAGTAGTTTGGTGAGATGTATGGCCCAGTGTCTAGGGGTAAGTAGGGAGGAGAAGACAGTCCTTGCCCATATGGGGTTGGTTTTCTTACATCTTTCTTTCAAACCCTGGAAGAAACTTCCTCAGGCTGAGGCCAGCAGGGTGGGTGAAATCCTATTGGCCCCTGTATGTGAGAGCTGCAGAAGCCTGAGTTTGGTGTACGGCAGCATGTGGGGGACCAGGATGTAAGTCTCCTTACACAATTCCTAATTTCTTTGCCCCCACCATCTCCGCATGCCCCATGGGAACAGGTCTTTGTGTGTGTGTGTGTGTGTGTGTGTGTGTGTGTGTGTGTGTGTGTGGCTGGGGATCGAACTCAGGACCTTGCACTTGCCAGGCAGGCACTTATGCCACTGAGCTATCTCCCCAGCCTGGAAACAGATCATTTTGTAAGAAACAATGTAGCACCAAGTCTTAGGAGCCATTTATTGAGCAGTTACTGTATATCAGATACCACCATAAGCACCCAGTGTATGGTATGTATTTTATCCCCGACTTGTCCTGCAAGGTAGACCCTGGCACACATCTAGAGAACAGATGGATAAGCCCAGGCTAGATGAGTTTGTCATTTGCCCCAAGTCATCCAAACATATAACTTGCTCTTTAGTCCTAGGCTTGTAGGATCCCAGACTTCAGGCTCTTGACAGTTAAGGGTTTAAGGTTCTTGCTCACATCTAGTAGCAGAGAGTTATAACCTCCACTGCTGACCTATACTTGCTCTGCCTTTGTGATGTCTGTTTATTTGTCCTGCTAGAAGGAGATGCTCTTTGGGGTCAGGGATATGTGACTCATACTTGTAGCCTGACATCTGGCTCAGGACTGGCATATGGTAGGTGTTTAATAAAGGAGCCTAAAAATTATAATAACTCAGCAGGACTTCTGCGTGTTGGTTGGCCTTAGCTTCTAGAAGCTTGTTCTGGAACATTCAGAAGATACAGAAAGTTCAAGGCATACACAAACTCTCCAGACAGACGAAATCAACACCAACAATTTTCTTAACATGTTTCTGATAAATGCCCTTTTCTTACTTGATATTTCTCTTTTTGATTTTGGTGACTTTCTGGAACAAAAACATGTTTATTTGTGATATTTCTTGATCTTCACTCCTACCCTGCAAGGTAAGCATAGGAGGAGGTATACAAGTAGCTCGATTTATAGATGCGCTCCCTTGATGGTGGGAGGAGATTTCTTTTCAAGTCCAAGGTCTCACAGGAGCTTGTGGAGTGGGGAAGTCTGGGCTGCCTGACCCTCCAACCTGGCCCATTCTCTGGCATCAATCAACTCTCTCTGTGGGGTGTCCCTGGTGTCCTGGGGAGAATCGAAGGGTCCAAGGGCGACTGTCTTCTATGAAGAGCTGCGGTCTTGTCTCATACGCTGCAGCCTTTCTCCTGATTAGGCTGCTTCCCATTTGGGAACTAAGCAGCCTTTGGAGAATTCCCATTGACCCTTCTTAACACCACTGCATCGTAAGTGCAGAAACAGCTAAGGTCAGTATGGCTTCTGATCATCTCAAGACTGGGTCCCATTAGAGTCCAGTGATTTATTGTGACCAGGGGAGGTGGGCATTGATTAGAATTATCCATCCTACCCTAGCCATCTTCATGACTCCTGGTTTTCACAGCCTTGGGCAGGTAGGGAGATCCTTATGCAAGTCTGGTAACTGGGAAGTGAGGGGCAAGGTATGGACAAAATGCTGCAGGCTCATGGAGTTCTTAAACTTGTGTCTGTGGGAGCATGGATTTGTCCAGGATAAGAAATAAAGATGCATCCAAGACCATAGGGGGAAATGCTACTTAGAAGCATTGGGGTGTACCTCGGTGGCAGAGCTCTTACCTATAATGGGTGAGACCCTGGGTTCCCTCACCAGCTCTATAGAAAAGAAAGTAGGAAAGAAAAGAAAAGGAAAGGAAAGCAAAGGAAAGGAAAGGAAAAAGGAAGAAAAAAGCCTTCAAAGAGAATCAGTCTTGTTAATTAAATTCCTAGGGAAGGGACCAGGCCAAGGACTCCCTGGTATTCTCTCCCTGCTTTTCTGTAGGAAAGACAAGTTCCCCTGGTTGCTTCTTAACTACCGTCTGAGTCATTAGAGCAATTTTGGAAAAGAAAAAGAAAAGGAGCTGATGCTCAACCCCTTGGCAACTCTTCCCATGCAGGTGTGATAGCTGTGATGGGGGCAGGAGTTACGACAAGAGTCACCTCCTGCACTGGCTTTGTCGGCTGCTGCTTCAGGCTCCATCCACCCCCTGGGATCACAGTCAGGCAAAGCTGGTCGGTGACAGGATGCTGCTGAGCCCCTCTCCAGTGTCCTCCCAAGGACATGCCCAGTGTCCAACATGGCTCTCTGTCAGGTAGCGAGTTCAGGGCAGAGAAAAGTGCAGGGAAAAGCACTGGCTGGCAGAAGCCTGCCCTGGCAGGGTGGGGGCTCTTGGCCTGGCTGTCAGGGGCTGCGGAAAGCGGCTGCAGCATTAGCATGCAGCTCTGTCTTCTGAAGAGCTTGTAGTCAGGGCCGGAGCCCTGCAGAGGAGAGGGAGCAAAGGGCCACCACCACTTTCCAGTGGCACATTCATTTTCTTGTGTTTCTCAGGGGTCAGCAGGGATTTTATGCTTATTTTGTTTTGTTTTGTTGACATACGCTTCACAGATTGCAAAATCTACCCCTTGATAGTGTACAACTTAGCTGATTCCTAAGAGTATGTGACCAACATCATGGGTGAGGCTCATCAGTCCAAAACCAAGGTTCGTTGTGCCCCCAAAGAAATGTCATGGCCAATAGTGGTTACTTTCTTTCCCCTGCCTTTTAGTCTCTGGAAACCACTAATATACCTTCTATCCATCTCCCTGACTGTACCTATTTTAGACATCACAAGTATGTGGAATCATACAGGACATAGTCTTTCATGATTTGCTTCTCTCCTTTGGCATAATATTTTCAAAGCTTATCTGCACTGTAGCCTGTACCCATACTTCATTCCTGTGGATGAGTAATATTCCAGGCACACACATAATCTATGTTAGCTTTCTATTCATCAGCGGGTAGGTGTTAGGGTTGTTTCCCTTGAGCTATTATGAACAGTGTGAAGATTAGCATTTACATAAAATTTTTTTTAGAATATATGTTTTTAATGCTCTTGGGATTATCATTGGGAGTGGAATTTCTGGGTCATGTGGTGTGTCTATATTTAACCTTTTTGAGTAACCTCCAAACTATTTTCAGAGCAGCTGCACCATTTCACATTCTCATCAGCCATGGACAAGGGTTCCCACTTTTCTACATCCCGGGCAACATTTCTTACTGTTTGTCGTTCGGTTGTAGCTATGCTAGTAGGAGTGAGATAGAGGCAGGAGATATGAAGAGGTGGTACATGAAAGTCAGTGATAATATGGAGCGAGGGAGAGGACTTGGGATGCTATGAATGTCCAGGGTACCATTTGCCTGTCTTATGAAAATGCTGGGAAACCTGTTGGAAGCCTCATGTGTTGATCATTGCCCCTCATGTAGCCCTAGAGCCCAGCACAAGTAGACACTCAAAGCCCTTGAATGAATGATTGGTTGACTTAATAAATGAAGATCCTAGGCATGGGGGACCTGGTGTGAGTAGATGAATTAGGACAGAGGCCAGTGTTTTGTATATTTCAGGAAAGCAGCACTCTTTTTATTGCCATGGCCCTAGTCTTTGCATATAGGGGAAAATGCAGCAATTTTCTCTTTTGCAAACAAGGGAGAGAGGTTGATGAGAAGTCAGAGTAGGAAGACCAAGGCCTGCGTAGTGCAATGAGCAGGTTATAAATTTTGGAAAACCACCCTTAGATTGACAGCTTCTCAAAGGCTTTGTCAACCACCAAACTGTTCTCTTGTTGCCCTTGACTTCGTAGGTCTTCCTTCCATGGGACTATTTAGTTTCAGGTCTGTTCTCTGGTGTCACCTTAGATCTTTCTTCACAGACACCAATGGGCTCACTGCTTTCCTTGTTAAGAGAGAGGCAGCCTTTTGACTGCTGGGCATCCCCTAGGGGAACTCACTGTTTTTTCCTGGTTTGGCTCTGTAGTGGATGAGGAACTGGAAGCCGGAGGGCCTTGCCTCTCCTTAAGGTTCTTCATCAAGGAGAGGATATGTACTGGGAAACCTACTCAGAACATATAGTCTAAAATAATATTAATAATAATAATTATTATTTTTCCAGAAATTTAATGTGTCAATTCTGCCAAAAGAGTTTTATATAATATAACAAATGCTTTCTCCTTGGAGGTCATCTTCTTCCAGATTTCTGTTACTAGAGGAACAGAGCATAGAATATGATTGATTAGCTTGCCTTCCCCGCATTGTTTGCATCTAGAGGTGGTCATGTGATCTAGTCTGACCAATGATGTATAAGAGGAAGTATGCTGGTGCTGGACACTTTTTTTTTTGGTACCAGGAATTGAACTCAAGACCTTGCACTCGCTAGGCAGGCTCTTATGTTGCTGAGCTATCTCCCTGGCCCTGAACACTCTTTTTAAAAGAAGAGAAATGTGAGAATGAAAGCCCTTTATATGGAGGAATTTTATTTATTTATTTATTTATTTATTTATTTATTTATTTATTTATTTTTTCATTTATGGCTGCTGCAGCTGCCTTGCAGCCATAAAGCCAAGCCTAAATTCATGGGAGACCCATTGAGCTAACATTGGAATGGCTTACCCTAACATCTAGCTATCTGAGGAAAATACATTCCTTTTTTTTTTTTTTATGGAACCAGGGATTGAACTCAGGCTCTTGCGCTTGCCCGGTAAGCACTTATTCTACTGAGCTATCTCCCTGGCCCCTTCCTCTTTATTTAATGAATACGATTTTCTCTTCCTTGCAATTAAAAAAATCATAGTTTTTTTTTTTTTTTTTTTTTTTTTTTTTTTTGGCAGAACTGGGGATTGAACTCAGACCCTTGTGCTTGCCAGGGAGGTGCTTATTCCACTGAGCCATCTTCCCAGCCCCAAAAAATCATAGTTGACAAACATGTATTTTCTGATTAATCCTTATCATTGCCCTAAGGAGGAAATGTACTTATTTCCAAACTAGATGATAGAATTGATGCTCAGAGAAGATAAGGTACTTGCCCAATGTCACATTGCTTGACTAATTGGGTGAGTCAGAATTTGAACTCAGGTCCACCCTTCTTCAAACTCTTGGTATTTTCGTTGATCCAAACCTCTGGCCTCAGAGAGGGAAAGAAAGAGATTTAAGACTTGACAGAGGTTTTTCCAGAAAGGGAAAATATGTATTGGCCTTTCTAACCCCCAACTGTGCCTTGGGTCATGCAGAATGGTATGCTTATTCTGTCTACCTGATATCAGAGCTCTGCACCCTTCTGTGATACAGGTTTACAGCTGTCTGGTAGCAGTGAAGAATACGGGGAGGGGAATCACACTGGAGTAAAGTAGAAAAGGTTGGCCTTGAGCCTCTGAGACATTGGTCTTGTCTCTGTAAACCTTCATTATTCATTTGATATAACATGAAAGAACATAGGAGACAGAAAACCCACATCCAGCTATCATCACCAAAAAGAGAATTTGTTGGCTTATTGTTTATTTTTACTTAACAATTGAAGTGTGCACCTGGTGTCTAGTTTAGAGACAGAGGCATGAGTAGAAAGAGAAAACATTTCCCTGGCTCTCCAAATCACACTGCTCAGATTTTTCCTACCTGGAGCGTTTTCACCTCTCTCCTACACATCATATCCTGGCCCTTTCTCTCCTGCCTGGTGGGAAGCAAGCCTGGTTCCTGATGGCACTGACAACAGTTATTCAGTAGACAGCAGTGAGTCTAACTACCCTGGGCTGGTCAAAAAATGGATTGGCTTCCTATGGAAAACCATATATGTGTGCTCCTAAATTCAGAACTGGGAACACGTGCTGGACAGGAAAATCTCCAAAATATGTCCTTGCTTGCATCTCTGGGGGAATTGATGGGGTAGACACCTTTCATGTGGATGTGTCATTGTCACTATGATTTGATGCTTCCCAAATTCTAGTAGCCCTCTTCCCAGGACTTGCCTATGTCCTCTTGGAATCGCTTGCTCTGTTACTCTGTCAGTGGTACATTGTGGGGGTGAGGAGCAGGGTCATCTCCACCAGGGCATCTCTTCTCCATCACTCCAGGCTTTGTCCCTATGCTCCATGTGACAACAGCAGTGTGGCCTGGGGTAAGGCTCCCTAATCCTATTACTCATTCATCAACCAGCAGATGAGAACAGACTCTGGATCAAACTCTGCCAAGGAAGCAGGAGAAGCCTTCTCCACTGCTGTGAAACTAGGCTTAGCTCAAGCACAATAGGTGTGTAATTTAAGGTTTTGTTGAGCCAAAATCCAATCACATACTTGACTGGTGGATCACAGAGACCCAGAGACTAAAAGAATGAGATAATTCCACTGCACACAAACACTGGGATTCGGCTTTGACTTAATGACAAATATGTGACCAACCTTACACTGCAGCATTCTCTCTCTCTCTCTCTCTCTCTCTCTCTCTCTCTCTCTCTCTCTCTCCCTCTCTCCCTCTCTTTGTCTCTCCCTGTCTCTCTCCCTCTCCCTTTCCTCTCCTCTGCTCTCTTTTCCTCTCCTTTTCCCTTCCCTCTCTCTCCCCCCTTCTCCCTCCCCCTCCCCTCTCCCTTCTCTTCCCCTCCCTCTCCCTTCCCTTCCCTTCCCTTCCCCTTCCCTCCCCTTCTCTCTCTCCCTCTCCTCTCCCCTCCCCCCTCTCCCTCTCTCTCCCTCTCTGTTTTAGTGCGTTTCCACCTCTTTCTTCTTTCCTCCCGCCTCTACTCTCCTTAACTTCCTGGATTAGAATGGGTCTCAACAAGCCTGCGAGCCTGGACAGAGAGAGAGGAAGCAAGAGGAAGCTGTTCCAATGGTGACCGTCAGGTATAGCTCACTTAGTTCCTGGGGCCCTGAAGACTTCCTCTGGACGTAGCCCACATTGCAGTTTATTACCACAGCTGATTGTACGTTTGTTCCTCTAGGAACACAGCTCTCCAGGGCTGAGCACAGCATCTTATGTATCATGGATGGCCGGCAAATTTGTGTAAGCTAAATAGTCAGGTGACAAATGGCTTCTAGGGGTGGATTCATTCTAATTCTGCACAGTCTTAGTTCTTCTGCTCCAGGAGTGGTTTGAAAGAAGACAGCAGGCAGGAGGGGTGCATGGTCATGATCATTAACCATTTCCTTTTCCTTTATGGACTCAATGCTTTCTATGTAGCAAGCGTTGTTCAGTGTGAGGTGGTCAAGGGCTGGCAAAAGAAGTAGACTACCTAGTGTTGAGCAATGTCATAGTCACTTACATAATTTGAGATGACACAATAAGTGGATGAGCTCAATTCGAATACATTCACTCGGCCAGCATTTATAGAACGCCAACCATATGTTAGGACCATATTTAGCACTGAAGAAGAATGGGCGAAGAGGGGCACTGAACAAGCAGGAAATTGCATCTTTAGCAGTAGTAGACAAAGCTGCTTTAGAAGTAGCAAAGATACCGTGCTCTAGAGAGATAAGTTGGAAGGTGGCTCTTAGGGAAGACCTCTCGAGAAGAGTACAGTTGAAAGTTCACCCAAAAGAAGAGAAATAGCCATTTAAGAGTAGGGGAAGAACTTTGAAGACTACTAGAGGTCTACAGCCATGCCCCAGGTGAGAGATGGTGGGAAGCATCAGAAGGTCTGGATACAAGTTCTCAACTGCCATGTATGTGTGCTAAGTCTCAGTGAATGCCATTCATTTTTCTCAGTCTCAGGTGCTGCGAGGTTCCACTGTGATCACAGTGTGCTGCTTTGTACAGTGACTGAGAGTGATGACGAGATTAGTATTAGGGTGGATGTTGGGGGTGTCTTCCCAGAAATGGAAGTAGGCGGTCAAATCTGAGGAACCAGTTTCCATTAAAGTGTCCTTGATGATGTTGCTTTTTTTTTTTTTTTTTTTTTGTATTTTTTTAGGGAAGGGTCTACAGGGTGTTTAGGGTCTCACTACTAGATTGGATTCATAATGATCCACCTGTTTACAGCCTCCCATGAGCTGGAATTACAGATGTGCACCACCATACCCAGTCTTGCTGGTATTGCTTTGAATGTCTGCCATTGAGTGGTGTTTTTCAGATAAAATTTTCCCATTGGCAGAAAGCATAACTGAGCTTTAAAATGGGGATACAAGGGTAATAGTCTCTAGGAGTAATTTGAGATTAACTAGGTCCTCATCTCTTCTGTTACTCCGGCTCAAGAGGGGACTGAATTGAATTTAGCTAAGTGTTATATATTGTGCCAAGTACTGTGCTTACACTATCTCATTCCATTTTTATGAAAATCTTTTTGCAAAGATGAGAAGACCAAGGATTTCCCACATTAAATGAGTTAGTCAAGGTCATGTAGTAAGATAGTGACCATGCTGCTATTTCAACCTTCTGCTACTATTGTTGCTGCTATGAGCAGTAATAATGATGGTTTCTATTTATGAAGTAATATGCCATTACTATGTTGGTATTGAATTGTTATTTTTCTAGCTTCTATCCCTTAATAAGTACTATTTCTTTCATTTTGAGATAATTGGGCCATTGAGACAGCTCAGTGGAATAAGCGCTTCCCTGGCAAGTGCAAGGGCCTGAGTTCAATCCATGGTTCTGAAAAAAAAAAAAAAAAAATTAAGATAATTTTTTTCTGTGCTGGGCATCAAACCTAGGGCTTTGTGCATGCTAGGCAACCAGTCTACAGTCTTCTTGTCTTTGGCGTTCTTCCACTAAGCTCTGTCTAGGTGTGGATTTTGTGTATTCAGTTTGGCACTCCTGAATCTGAAGAATAGTGACTTCCGTTAACTTTGGAAAATTTTCAGTCATTCTCATTGAATATTTCTTCCCTTGTAATTTCTTAATCTCTCTTTCTGGAACTCTTATTAGATGCATGTCACATTTTTTCCACTCTGTCTTTTCTGTTTTTTTGAACTTTCCTCTTACTTTTCCATCTCTGTTTCTCACTGTGCTACAGTTTCACACCTGTCATCCAGGTACTCATCTCTACTTAGACATGGCCAATGCATTTAACTCAACCCTTCCCCCTTTTGAACTGACCTGCTGTTTACTTGGAGGCCAGTCCAGAATCCTGGATCTACAGCTGGCTGTGTGGTCCCACAGTGAACATACGGGACACGACATACGTTGCAGAAGCTCCCTCGGCCTTTCCCATCACCATGTCCTGCTTCTCTATGGAAACCACTCCTTACAGCTTCTAACTAATAGCTGGGCTTGCCTGTTTTCAACTTGATACAAATGGCACTACGCCACAGACCTAGCCCCACTGCAGGTTTTATATCTATGGATTCGCCCAACCAGTGAATGAACATACCTGGAAAAAATCACGTCTGTGCTGAACATGTACAGAGCATCTTTCCTGCCGTTGTGTCTGTGTCAGTATGGGATGGCAACTGCTTGGATAGCCTTTACATTGTGGCAGATATAGTAAGCAATGTAGAGATTATTTAAAGTACAGTATGTGTGAGATTGTGTTACATACGAATAACATGTCATTTTGTACAAGGGACTGAGAATCTGCTGAGTCTGATTTTTTTTTTTTTTTTTTGATTAGTCCCTGTTGGCAGCACATAATGTTTGGGTTCTCCTTGAGGGAAATTGGTGCACATGCTCAGTGTGCCTTAATTCCTTTTGTTGTCCCCACCTTCACTCCTTCCTCTCTTCTCCATCTCTTGGTCTCCTCTTATACAAAAAACCTATTTTCCTACTTCCTCTTATCTTTTAATTTGTTCTTTTTTTGTATTTTGTGTTTCTCCTGTAAGAGAAACCATGCAACATGTAAGCCGTATGTCTGATTTATTCCACTTAACATTATGGTCTCAAGATACATCCATTTTCCTGCGAATGACTCAGGTTTATCCTTCTGTATAGCAGACTGTGACTTCACTGTACATAAAAACCACACTTTCGTTATCCATGCATCTGTTGATGGACTGTTTCTAAGACTGAACTCTTGTGAGTTGTGCTGCCATAAAAATGAATATGCACGTATCACTGTAATATTATGTCTGTAACACTTGTTGGAAGATATCTAGAAGAGGACCATCTGGCTGGGTCAAATGGAAATTTTAGTTTTGGTTTCTTGAGATACCTCTGTACTGATTTCTATAATGGTAGTACTGGTTTACAACCTCACCAATAACATAAAAGGATTCCTTTTTCACCACAGCCTTGTCAGCACTTGTTATTACTTGACTAGCCATTCTTTCTAGAGCAGGGTAGAATCTCAGTGTTGTTTTGATTTGTAGTTCTCTAATGGCCAGAGATGTTGAACATTTTTTCATGTATTTATTGGCCATTTGTACTTCTATTTCTGAGGAGTATCTAGTCATTTCAGTAGTCCATTTTTATTGGGTCTTGTATTTTTGGGGGGTCCAATACCATTGAGTTCTTTATATATTCCAGATATTAGTTCTCTGTCAGAGGACTAGCTGACAACATTTTTTTTCCCATTCTGTAGGTTGTCTCTTCACTCCATTGTTATTTCTTTCGTTGTGCAGAAAACTTTTAGTTTGATATGATCCTATTTGTTGAATGCTGTTACTATTTGTTGTGCAATTGGGATCTTGTTCAGAAAGACCTTGCTGATGCCTATGTCTTCCAGAGTTTTATCTAACTTATCTTCCGGAAGATTAAAGGCTTCTGTTTTAACATTTAGATCTTTGATCCATGTTGACTTCAGCTTATGCATGGTATGGATCTAGATTCAATCTTCAGCATGTGGAGAACCAGTTTTCCCTTTGTTAAAGAGGCTAGCTTTCCTCCGGCACATGTTTTTGGCTTCTTTGTCAAAGATCAGATAGATAACTACATATGCCTGAAGTTGTTTCTGCAACTTCTATTTGTTTCTTTGATCTATATGACTGGTTTTCTGGTGTGTGTGTGTGTGTGTGTGTGTGTGTGTGTGTGTGTGTGTGTACCAATACCATGCTTTTTTTATTACTATATCTTCATAGTACAACTTAAAGCCTGGGATTGTACATGGTGCCTTCTTTCCTCTTATTACCCAGGACTGCTTTTGCTTTTATGGGTCTTTCTTCTGCTTTCATATGAATTTTAGGATTATTTTCTCTAATTCTGTGATAAATTCTTTTGGTACTTTGATTGG
Organism: Octodon degus; assembly: GCF_000260255.1. Lineage (NCBI taxonomy): Eukaryota > Metazoa > Chordata > Mammalia > Rodentia > Octodontidae > Octodon > Octodon degus. Next base: position 1,657,504 of record NW_004524661.1, on the reverse strand, counting down.
GATTGCATTAAATGTGTATATTAGTTTTGGAAGTATGTTCCTTTGGCCATATTGGTTCTGCTATCTGGGAACGGTAGATATCTTTCCATTTTCCAATGTCTTCTTTGATCTCCTCTTTCAGAGTACTATACTTTTATGATTTGTGCCTACTTGTGTCCCCAAAGCACCATGCAGTCATGGGGAAGCTTCCAGAGTTTGTGATTAACTCATGATCCAATTCTGAGGTTATGGGTGTGAGTGCTGTACCCATGGATAGCTTGAATGCAATGTAAGGAAGAGACACAGACTTGCTCTCTGCTGAAGCTACTCCTTTCCCCTTTTGCTCTTGAGGTTTTGCTCTTTTCCGCCACCATGAATTGCTGCCCTTTTCTGTGTGCCACTCTGCCTTAGAGACAGCTGATTATGGACCGAAACCTACACAAACTGTGAGCTAAATAAATCTTTTCTTCCTTAATTCTGAGTGTCAGGTATTTTGTCCCAGCAATGGGAAAAATGTAACTGAGACACTTCTGTTAGGTTGAGCCTCAATTATTTCATTTTTCTTAATGCTTTTATGAATGGTGAATGTCTCATAATTTTGGCATCTGTGGGGGATCCTGGAGACCATGGACCATGGATACTGAGGGATGGCTGTGGGGCCTCTTTTATTTGATTTCATTTTCTCTATAGTATGTATTTGAGATCACTTTTGATATCACGTGTATTGGTAGTTTAAAAGCTTCATTTAGTTCCTTTACCTTTTTTTTCTGGCACTGAGGATGGAGCCAGGGCCTTGCATATACCTGGCAAGGACTCTGCCACTGAGTTACACCCTTACCCCTCATTTAGTTCTTAAAATATACCAAACATACTTGACTTTGCATTTTTTCCTATTCATTCAATTATCTGCAGACTTTGCAAGTCTTATTCATGGTGGCTTGTTTCCTTGTGATTGTGTAAGTTTTGGCTTGTGAAGTCCTGTTCTCTGGCCTTTTACTTGTAGGGATTTGTTGAGGGTTGTACTCTGGAGCAAATTTGCATCTGCTTCTGCCAAGCTTCCTGATAGCCAACATGAGACCCCTGTAAAGAGCGCAGTTGGCATAGGGCTTTTTGAGCTGTACCTGCAAGGGTGGTGAGTGACTCCAAACCCGAGGCAGGCTGGTGACTTGCAGTTCAAGAAGAACTGGGAAAAATCTTATGATCTCTTCTGCATGGTACAGTGGCCTTTTGTGATGGTTATCGTTCTTTTGTTCTCGTTTTCTAGTAACCTCTTTCTTGAGATATGGGATTTTAAAAAAATTCCAATTCACTCACCAAGTTTGTCATCTTTCTGGCTTATGCAGGGGGTTCCAAGCCAAACACCCACCTTACTTAAGCCTGACGACCTGTCTTCACCCCTCCACACACCAGAGACTCTTTCAAACAAAGGCTTAAGGACACCAGGTGTTAGCAGCTGCTCCCAGGCAAACACTAGTTCATTCTTTCTTTGTTTCTGCTTTTGAGATTTCTCATTGTTTCTGGCCTCCAAGGATTTCATTTGCTTTTCCTGCCAATCACCCATGCATTAGAAAAGCCTATCAACTATTTTATCTTACATTTTTATATAGCTATATCTATATATCTATAAATATAGAGATATAGGTATTACATGGCAGGAAGATTTCCCCTTGTAGCCATTTGGCTGTGACCAGGTAAGCAAGCTCCTTACATACTGTATCTCAGTGAATCCTGAAATAAACCTCTGAGGCCAGTAACAGGGGGTCCCCATTTTACAGATGTGGAAACTGAGACTCAGATAAGTTGCTCTATTTGTACGTGGCAGGTGAAGAGTATGAACCCAAGTCTGGGTGACCCTAGAGCTTATTTGCATAACTGTGAAACTTGCTAAAGTCAGTATGTAGGATGGATCAAAGCTTGCTCCAGCTCTCAGGGTTGATAAGGCCATCACATTATTGAGAGAAATCAGCCAGTTGCTAGGGATGATGACTATCACGAGAAGTGACTGTCAGCCTTTGGTCCCTGCATCCAGGCTGGACACTGAATTAATAGTGCAGGCTTTTTAGGCAGGTAGAGATGGCCGCATGGAGAAGTGGTGTCTAAGATGCTGTAAATGTGCCCATTCAGACTCTGGAAAGATTCAGGGGATATGGACTTGGCAGATGGAGCACTTTAGGTCACGAACCCTTTGGTCTATTGGTGTGACTCCAGGACCCCAGGCTTCTGGAACTTCCCAGGGCGCCTTCCCAGGGGATGCCCCCTCCCCCCTGAGTGCTAGGTAATGTTTCCAGCGCAACCTCACCAACCTCACTGGGCCCTGAGTGCTGCCAGCACCAGCCTTCTGCTGTCTGGTGATCTGGGTGCCTGGGCTCCATCCAGGCCTGGTGGATAGGGAAGCACAGTATTCGAGCATCTTCACGGCTTCTGCACGTGTCCCGGCTGCAAGCAGGAGCCTGCCAGGCCCTCAGTTCTCAGAAAAGCTGTCTTTTCCTCCAAGGGGCGGTGGTTTGCATATTAGTGAGAAAGGAAGTTCAAAGGGCTGGAAGCTGGGAAACCAACCCCTGTTGAGCATCTGCTGTGTGCCATGCACATGCTTCATCCTAATGAGACAGGAATTATCTAACTTTGAGATTTTTCTTTTGTGTGAATGCCACCAGAGATGGCTTTTATCTCACATCCTTTTCTATGTCACTGTGTGTAGAGACTGGTGTGCAGGGCAGGCAGTAGAGCCTGGTGGGCAGAACCAGGCTCAGGTGTCAGCTTTGCCACTTTCTGCCCTTGGGGAAGTGAGCGTGTGTCAAGATAGGGATACAGATGACAGTTACATGGGATAGCTGCATTCGGCACTGCTTCGGACACCATATCCCCTTAGCCCACCTGGGGGGGCCACTGGCAGGCAGTTCCCATTCCTGCCAATGTCTGCCTCTCATGTTCTGCTGAGAATAGAGTCATCTAAAAAGTTAAAGTCCTCGAGGGGTGAGGCCAAGCCTCCTTTGCCTGAAGAGGGACTTTTTTGGGTTGTTTTCCATAGCCTCTCCGGGGGTCCCAACAAGACGGAGGCCTGGCTGGCGATGCTGGTCACCTGCTTCTGGATGGACCTCCGTTCGTTCTTGTCTCACTTGGGAAAGTGAGGTAATGTCTAGCTCCGTGTCAGCATCTGTTCTTCTGCCCCCAACACACCTGTCATTTTGGTTTGCTTCTTTTTGCATCAACTGTATGCTGCAATATGATTTGGGCTGAGCGTGGTGGCGCATGCCTGTAATCTTGGTGCCCTGGGAGGCTGAAGTAGGAGGGTCGTTGTGGTTTTAAACACTCCCTGGATAAGTCAGTGAATTAGTGAGGCCTTGTTTTAAAGTTAAAAACAAAACCAAACAAAATGGGTTTGGGCTGTGGCTCAGTGCAAAGGTCCTGGGATTGGCAACAATCTTCAGTGACCCCCAAAAAGGAGTATTTTGTGGCTTGGGGATAAAAGCACTCTGGGCTTTTGGGGGTTCAGGATGTGAAGTTGGGATCCCACAGCTCCTTGTTCTTAAGCAGCAGAACGCTTCGCCTGGTAGCATCCACCTTATCTTGATGAAGCTGCCAAATGGGTGACATAACTTTCTTGATCAAAGATCTTGCTCTGTGAAGCAGGGAAAGAAGGTTTTTTCCCCTCGGAGCCAGTGTGCAGACTGGCTGGCATCGTGTGGGGGATGCCTTTTGCTTCCTGTGGACCTGGAAGTCTAAGTTGGGCACAGAATGCAGGACCTGTCCTCCGGTAAGGATGGAGGTACCCTGGCTTGCCACACCTTGATCAGGACTCTCACTCTTGGCCTGCAGGTGGGTACCAAGGGCCAGTTCTGTACAACTGTAGCCTGGTTCATGGTGGTCTTGTCCCTTTTAGTGATTTGCCCCTAGCTAGGGTATTCACACTCTCCTGCTGCATTGAGCATTCTGTGAGCCATATGGCCTCGAGCAGTGAGTGTTCTTACTACTCCCATTTGTCAGATGAAGAGATGGAACTCTGAGTAGGACAGGGACCCACCCAGTATACCGTGGTGACAAATGGAGAACCCAATTTGAAGTCAGGATGACTCAGAGGGAAGGGAGAACATGGGCAGCTCGGGTTGGAGCTTGAGGGACAGGGGTGTGGAGCATGGGGCTCCCTTGAGGAAGGAGTGGCTCTTCTTTCTAGCTCCCTGGAGCTTCAGGCATCTGGGTTCTCAGGAATTTAACCTTGTGAATGGGCTTCTGTGGCAGTGGTGAGGCAGGGAAGCCAACGCTGGGGGGCGTTATGCCTCCTTCCTGTGTGGCTATTTCCTTCCTTGTGGAGAAGGAGAAAGGAGAGGTTGTCCCAAAGGGGCCTCCAAGCATGCAGAGCAGGAATCTGGTCCCAGCTGTGTGAGGCTGTGCCTAGAGCCAGGGATTTACTGTACTGCAGCCAGCTGAGCAGGGTGTGGCGGGAAAGGACACTCCAGCTCTACAGACATGGGCCAGCCCGGGGTCTCAGAGCCAGTGTGTGGGCCCAGAGAACTCACCTGGGCTGGCATTGTACAAATACAGACTCTCCTGGAGGAAGGTCTTGCTAATGGGGTCCCCTGAGTGGAGAGCGGCTGAGATACTTCCTACAGGACAGGATATACCTCAGCAGTGTGACATGACTGGATTGATTCATTGTTGTCAATGCCAGCCTCCTCTTCCTAAGGCTCAAGGCCTGCCCTGAGAGGTTAGAGCAGGCTGCTTCTGTACAGTGCTTCATGTGTGAAGGACAGCAGGGTATTTCCTCCGGGGAGGAGGTGTAGGCCACTTCCCTGGCTTGCCAAGTGACAGGGCTCATGTCAGCTCTTCTGGCCCTTCTTGGTTAGGCAGCCCACAAACTGCAGAGCTGTAGTGACTCTGGGTAATACCTTTCATGATTCCCATTTTACAGATGAAGTAACTGAGACTGAGGAGGTGATGGCTGGAGCTCATGCAGCCAGTAAGTGACTGAATCAAGATTCTAACTAAGACCTGCCTGGGTGCAAAGAGGATGTGATTCACTCTGACATCACACTTTATGACTGCGCCATTTAGCAGATACCCTGGGGTGTGCTGAGGTATCAATCCTTAAAGATACCTTTAAGGTATCTTAAAGGGGACGGGAAGGAAGTATCAGTCCTTAAAGATACCTTTCAGGAAGCCCTTGTAATTACTAGATTTGTGGAAAAAGTAGACAATCTGCTACAGTTTTAAAGTCATCAGTGGAGGGGCAGAAACACAACTTGTAAATACCATTAGCTACTCTCCAACTTTGTTGAATTTAGCCAGTGTTTTCGATGTTGACTTTCCCAGCTATCAGCTTAACTCTATAAATCCAGTTGGCATGTCTTTATTCAGATAAAACCCTAACACTGCAAGTGTGGCAAATTAGATGCAAATGCCCCTTTTTATTTTAAGTATACTTAAAGCTGCCTTGCCAATGCAAATTTTATAGGAAATCTCAACCAGCTAGGAAAGACTTAGCTGTCAGCAGGCAAATGCTTTCATTCTGGTCCCAGGCAAGGGAGCTGTGCGCCTTTTTTCCTTTTTGCCCCTGCAGACTGAGATAATTAAAACTACAGAGAAATAGTTTTAAATATACATGATACACATAGTTCCCTAAATTATGGGATAAGGCATAAATTCACCCATTACTATATTTGACAGTGGTCTCGATGACCGAAGCTGGGAGGTGGGGGCAGGGGGCGAGGCGTTTTATGGCAACAGCTTGCTTCCCTTGTCAATGACTTCCTGGTCCTTGTCACTTCACCTGGTGCCTCGCAAGCAGCGCTGCTAAAGGTTCAAATGTGGCTCTGAACTTGCTTGTTAAAAAGGGATTGCTGTTTTCTTTTTTTTGTTTTGTTTTGTTTTATGTTTTTAAAAGAAATAAAAATGTTAATGGTAACTTTTTTTTTTTTTTTTTTTTTTTTTTTTTTTTTTTTTTTCTGTTTCCCCTAGCAGTTCTCAGTCTCTTTGGAATACATATCCATTTCGGCTTTGATTTGTTGAGCTCCCTGAATGAGTTTATCCAAACAATGTGAATTTACTTAGATCTCTCTCAAATCCCACATCTCTTGTGGTTGATAAAGCTGACTTTAGCTAAGAAGGCTTGGATCAGTGTGATTTGAAATTCACATTGAAAATGATAAGGGCTTTGCTGGAAATAATAAGCACAGTCAAACGCTGTAGGAAGGCAACAGTGTAGCATGTGGGGAGAAGTTTGGTAAGTCCGCACCCCCTTCTCCATCCAGAAGGCTGTAGAAAACTGAAGGGAAAGGTGAATGGGCTTAGCAAAAGCAGATGCCTAAGCTCCGCAGATAACAAAGGTGGCAATTCTAAAGAGCTTTCCGCATTACCTTCATTTTTAATGATTAGAAAATGACAGCCATGCTTTGGTGGATAATGGACTGTCTCCTCCCACCATGGGGTGCGGGGTAGCTGCCACCATTGCTTAGCTTACCCCAATGACTGATACCAACTAGAATCTCTCTCTCTCTCTCTCTCTCTCTCTCTCTCTCTCTCTCTCTCTCTCTGACTTTGTCTGTCTGTCTCTGTGTCTGTCTCTCTCTGACTCTGTCTTTATTTCTATCTCTGTCTCTGCCTCTATCTCTGTCTCTGTCTCTCTTTTTCTCTGTCTCTGTCTCTCTCTGATTTTCTCTGTCTCTCTCTGATTCTGTCTCTATCTCTCTCTATCTCTGTCTCTCTGTTTCTCTCTGTGTGTACCTTTCTGCCTCTGCCTCTGTCTCTGTCTCTTTGTCTCTCTCTCTGTCTCTCTCTGTCTCTGTCTCCATCTCTCTCTCTCCTTCTTTGTCTCTCTATGTCTCTATCTGTCTCTCTTTCTCTGTCTCTGTCTCCATCTCTCTCTGTCTCTGCCTCTGCCTCTCTCTCCCCCTCCCTCTGCTCCTCCCCTTCCATTGCCTTTTGGAGCGCTTAATACAACCCAGGTACCAGACTAAACCTTTCCTCATTTCCTCCACACAACTGTGTGAAGCAGCACAATTATTAGATTCAATTTACAAAGATGGCCACTGAGGTAAAGTTCTGGTTCCCATGATTTCCCATCCTTGTGGTAGTGCAGGTAGGATACTTACATCATGAAATGAAGAACCAGTGGGTCCCTTAGGCCTCTGCCAAAGCTCACCCTCTTTTCCTTGAGCTTCTGGGTGGAACCTGACTAACCCCATCAGGGAGACACTGCGTGGGAACATGGCTCCTCAGACATTTTGAAGTAAGCTGATGCTCTGGAATATGTGAGTTAGGGACTGAAGTGAGGGAGCAGGAGCAGGGTGTGTGACACAGACCATATTTCTGGAGAGACAGTGATTCAATCCAGCTCTCATTCCATATGATCTCAGTAGTCCAGGCTTTGGGACCCTGTCTCTGTGACCTTAAGGGCAAGGTGGTTCTTTGTTGTGTCTGTGATGGGAAGTGGGGGTTGGAGTCATCCACCTGTGACAGGCTTGGCACCATCCCTGGCCTCTACTGATTAGATGCCAGCATGGATCCTCCAGAGCCTGGGTCCTCATTTTTTTAAAAGGCAGGTACCATGTGAGTTCTATCTCCCCTCCCACTTCCTTTTGTCTCAGAAGACCCCACTTTCACACGCCCTCCTAAGCAGCTAAGCGACCTTCCTTGGAAATCAGTGGATCAGAGAAGCTTTACCGCAGAACTCTCATTTCTAATTACTGTAATTACTCCCCCTTGTCTTCTCCAGAAGGGCGGTTGGATAAGGCACAGAGCTGTTCCTTGTGCCTAATCTATCCAATACAAACTGGGATTGATGAACGACTTTTCCTAATGTCTTGCCCTGGAGTGTGTGTGTGTGCGTGTGCGCGTGTGCGTGTGCGTGTGCATGTGCGCTTGGGGGGCGTGATGATCAGGCTGAGTGTGGGGGCACTGGAAATTAATTATCCCAAATCTTTGTCCCTGGGATGGCTTGCAGGCTAGGGCTGCCCCGTAGCATCAGTTCGCTTTCTCTGAGCTGGGCACAGAGCTGACCTCCTCTCCCCTTCCCTTGGTGCCTCTTCTCTCCCCCTTCCATCCTCCTCCTAGGCCGCCCCTGCTGACCCCTTGACTCAGTGTTTCCCAACCCACCCTGCTAATAGTCACTGATCACCAAGGGGCGCTTTAAATTCTATTTAGCCTTTCAAAAAACGAAGGAGCAAAAAGAAAGAAAGCAAAATAACTTCAAAAGGTGCAGCCTACAAGAGGAGGCGCAACCAAGTCCAGCTGCAGTACCAGCGGAAACTGGATCGATATTGCAGCACCATCCCCTAGCTGGGTTTTTGAGGAACTTTTATTATGATTGTGGTTAAGCTGTTCTGAAGTGGAGCGTCATTTATAAAACAAACAGTTCTCTTCCAAATAGGTTATTTTCCTGGTTAATGACCGATCGTCTGCCCTGGGGTCTGTCTGTGTTTCGATTCCAGATGGGAACAGGCACTACCAGCCCAATTATCTTTATTAAATGTTTTTCCTCCCCCTTTCTGAAAAATGAAATGGCAGCCAGCTCAAACGTCCCCTCCGTCCCCTCTGTCCCTCGCGCTCACCCCTGCGCCATTTCCTGCATTCACCTCATTACGGACAAGTATGTCCTTTAAGACACAAAGACTAATGAGGCGGTTTTATGAGACTAATACATTTTAAATTTTAACACTAGAGCTAGCATCTTTAATTGTACAATTATACATTCATTTAGCACACACTCTCCACCACTCTCTCTTTTTGCTTTAAAAGATAACAAACCACAGGTGACTAAAAGCGTACAAGCAGGCAGAATTTATGTCGCATTGTAAGGGACTAAATCGTGCAAATACAGGAGCTGTTTTTCTCCTGACAGATTTCTGAAGCAAAATTAGAGAAGGTGATTTTCAAGTACCATATGAGTGGGAAAGGATGGGAGAGGGTTAAATGATAGCGTTTTGCGAACTTCTGTCTTCACAATGTTCAATTTGTATGGATAAAGAGGACCTAAAGGCCTTTGGAAAAAGACAGGTATCTTGATATTTTGTGACCCAGCTGAAAGAGAGAGAGAGCGAGGAAGAGGGAGAGGAGAGAGAGAGAGCTGTGTATCCAGTCTCCAACAAAAGCCCTCTACACTTCCCGCCCGACAGGACTTTATCGGGTAGTAATAAATAAGGCTGAATTATTGATGATGAGAACTGTTAATATTATTATGACCTCAATTAAGTGCTTTTTTCAGACACATTAGTAACAAAGGGTCTTCCCTCTCCTGCTTGCTGTTTTTCCCCCCCAGGCCCCACTTTACATTAAAATCTAATTGATCAAAACTAGTTGCCATTTGCACAAGAGTGATCACCATAATGGGTCATCTATCAGCATGGCCTCCTGATCAGGCTGTTAACACCTTTTGTTGCTGGCCCCGGGTTCTGTAACAGCTGAGAGGATCAGGAAGAAGGCAGGGACTCCAGTCTGGTAGCATGCTGTGTGTGTGTGTGTGTGTGTGTGTGTGTGTGTGTGTGTGTGTGTGAGGTCTGACTTGTGTTACCCTTTAATTACTCTCTTTAACACCCATAGATATTCTTGTTTTTGAGGAAGTCCTGCCAGGTCTTGAGAAACAAGATGGCGCCCTCCTTATCTGGAGCAGAGGAATGTGACTGTGGCCCTTGTGGCTGCCTCTACCCTTCCAGTCATTGCCCCTTTCTTCCCTCTCCCTCCAGCCAGGGAGTCTCAGTGTCTTGCTTTGGAGGAGTCAGGACTTTGGTGGTGGGCCTGAGGGTCTGGGGAGAGGGGAGCCCTTACCAAAGCACAGATTTCCTGTTACTTCTTGCCTCACAACCCCCTCCATACCGTCCCAGAATTGTGCTTCATGTATTTTTCTGAGAGCTACAGCTTCCCTCAGATCCCCAAATTTGACCCCAAGAAGGTTAGAATTGTCTTCTTAGGAGCTTCTTAAATAGAGAAAGTCTTTCGTCTGTGTGACCCGCAATCAGGATCTTGGGCCCTGGCTTTGGGTCAAGGATGAGCTTTATTCTGGGTGCTATATCTGATGTAGATGGAATGCCTTCTTTCCCACCCTCCTGCTTTTGTCTTTCCTGCTCATGAGGTCAAAGGAAAACTTTCATAGACCTCAAGATGACTGTGAGATGGGCTTTCTAAATCATGGTGCTATTTCTCTAGAGGCAAGTAGAAAACAGTAAGTACCTCCTATTGGTTGTATAGCTATTGTTGAGAAGCAATAGGAATAGGACATGACAGAAGATTTCTTTGAATGGCTTGGAAAATTTGGAGCATTGTCCAAGGCCATATCTTTTACTTAAGGCAGTTCTGCTCCTCCTCCACAGAATTGCTTTTTTTCCCCCTGATTATAAATGAATACATTCAGAAATTAATGATAAGGAAGTTAAAATTCTCTAATTCTTGACATAATGACTTATGTTATTCCTTCCTTTCTTCCCTCCCTCCCTCCTCCCCTTCTCTCTCCTTTTCTCTCCTCTATTCAAATAACAATAGGAAAATACTCTGTAAATTAATTTTTTAAAGAATAAGACCATACGTACTGTTTTTTTGACTTTTTTGTTTATTTAGCAACATTATTGTAAGCATTTTTCCATGTGAATAGTATTATTCATCGCATCATTTTTAAATGATTGCATAATGTCTATTGGAGTAGTTCTCCTGTAAAGTATTTTCTAGTTCCTTCTTGTTGGGTATTCTGGTTGCTTCCACTTTTTCTATTATAAACAGGTCTGTAATAACTGTCCTTGTATAAACATTATGCACTTACCTGATTATGTTCTTAAGATGGATTTGTAGAAGTAGAATTTCTAGGTTAAGAGGTTTGTGTTAATTTTTAAAATTTATGGTGCAGATTAAGGGATAAGATATATCATTAATGCAACTTTGAAGCTGTCATTAAGGGAACTTTCTGTCAAAGATTTGTCCAAGGTAAGGAGCTTTGGGCAGAAGGAGGGTTGAATGACTTAGGGGCGCATTTAGTGAATCTTCTTTTTGCAAGCATAAGTCTGAAGGGACTAAGTTAGAATTAGGTTCTGTTTCCTGCTTGGTGGAGGCTGAAGTAGAGGCAAATCTGCCTTTCCCAGAACCACTGTTTAAACACACAGCCTCTTCAATAATCACATCTCTCTCACGTCAACAAGGAGGCTAGAGGCTGGCTGCTGTACTGAGAATGTCTGGGCTCGGGGATCTTCCCTGACTCCTGGAGACTCTGTGCCCAACCCCCAGGCAGGGGCAGGTCTGGCCCCAGGTCCTTGGGAGGATGGAGAAGCACAGGAGGCTGCACAGTTGGAAGGCACTCTGCTTTGAGCGCTAGGGTCCATTTAGCAATGCCTGGTGGCTTCTCAGCCTGTGTGTCTTAATTCAAGTTGTCATTCATAGACCAGTAGAAAACCAAAATCAATAAATGGTGGAAATGGGCTTTAAAGGCAAACCGAAGACACAGAAGAGCAAGAAAATGACATCTGTTCTCTCCGAGGGTTACGTTTTTCCTAGACATTTCCAATGGCTGAATCTGGGAGCTGTGTCTAAAAAGGGAGAGGCGAGAAGAGAAATGGATTTTTCTTTTGAAGATATCATATGTCTTGTGAAACAAGATCTTAGGGCCAGGCTGTCCTTTGACTGAGCCACAGAGAATGATGGGGATGATGGGTTTACTGAGGTATCTTTCTGTTCATTGCTGTGTCACTTTCTGCAAAAATGACCATTACTTGGGCCACAGCTTTCTGAAATGGAGAACAGAGCAGGTTATTTTCAGATGGTTCTCTGAGGAGAAACACAGAGGAGATGTGTTGGGGAGCCCCAGGATGGAGTAGAGATTAGGGGGTGGGGTTCAGGCTCTGTAGGCCAGCCTCAACAGAGAAGCTCAGGGCTCTGGGCTCCTGCCAAAGATTTCATTGGAAGTAAGCATTTCACAGCAGAGACAAACATTTGGAAACAAAGCAGTGAAGAAGGTTTCCAAGTTTCCTTCCACTTCTGAGGGGTTCTAAACACGTGTTGCATGTCTACTAGCTACTGCTGAAAACCCGGTTTGGACTGGCTCTGCCTTCCTCCCAGTCCTGCATGGAATTGACAGGAGTCGAGGGGATACCAGGCCCAAGTGGATGAGGAGGTGCTGCTCCCAGTTATTCCTGGACATCCTGATGGGCTCCTTGGGGACACCTCAGCCAGGCCACTCTCAGAGGTTCAGAGCCAGAGATGGAGCCACAAGTCAGTCTAGGAATAATTGCACAGCAAGAAGCAAGGACCACAAATACATAGTAGCACTGACTGGGTGGTGGTAAAACTCCAGGACTCAATGTGTATGGCAAAGCTAGTAAAAAAAAAAAAAAAATCCCCTGTGCCTCTCTTGAAGGAACCAGACTTTCTGTACATTGGCACCAAAAAGGAGAAGGCAAGAGGAAGGGGCGCCGTCATCAATTCCAATCCTAGCCACTGTCACACAGACCCTGTCAGGCCCTTGACACTGTCCTTTATGTTTGCTGTCCTCCTGCTTAGAAATTCTGACATCTCTGAGAAGCAGACAAATTCACTCAGGCCACATACAGGAAATCATTAAGGTTACCTGTATTTGTAACAGAACAATGAGTCAATGCTTTGTGGAAACTTTCTAAGAAGTTTGGTGCAAAAACTTAAATAGTAGCAGGAAAGCTAGCCTTGACTTGGAGCTGATTTTCTGAGGCTAGAGTTGACTTTCCTTGTGGGTGGGCTATGAGCGCTGGAGCTGGGAGCAATCTGCGCCCCTCAGGCCCTTCAAGCCTAGTAGCTGCTGTCCAGAAGGTGGGAGGTGGCTACATGTGCTCGGCTCCCAGAAGGGCTGGGCCCAGGTGTGAAATGCTGCACACTGGCCTCATGTAGTAATCTGGTGATTTGAGGCAACTAGACATGGTGGTGGCCTCATGTGGACAGTTGTTGCTTTCCCTCAGTGCTTTCCCCATGTCACGCACTGTGCCAAACCCTGTTCATGTTGAGCTGCTTGATCATCCCATTTCACAGATGAAGACACTGGAGAGAGAGAGAGAGAGAGAGAGAGAGAGAGAGAGAGAGAGAGAGCTAGCTGAGGTGCGACTCTGAATCTAGGCAAGGAACAGGAACCAGGAGACTGTGAGTCTTAGAAACCATTCACTTCACCTAGGACCTACATGCTTGATCTTGGCCATTATTGGTCTTTCCTTTTCACTGGGATGAGAAATGCACACTGTGGGCAAAGAGCTTCTCTACTCAGAGGGGAACCCCAAGCCCCAGCAGACCCCAGTTCTGGATTCAGCGGAGAGGGGATGGGCTGTACTGTACCTCTCTTTTGCCTAGATGATAGCAAAGGCAAATGAAAGACAGGAGGTGGAGACGCCAGTTTCTCTCTGACATCACAGCGTGTCTTATGCTACTGGGATCCACCAAAAACTCCCCTTCAGAGGACTGTGTCCTTTGAGATGTCCTACAATGTCCTAATGAGTGATGGTGAAGAAGACCAGGACAACCTGTGCCTGTCTCCTTCCCCACGGGCCAAAGACCTTGCTTATAACTTGCACCTTTTGAGGGAAACCACATCCTCTCTCCTATTCCCTCTTTGCCCCCAGTATTGATGGCCAAACTCTATTTCTGAGGTAGCAATGGTGAGAACTCCTAGCAAATCCAGACAATGTAGAGCCCTTGCTGTGGAATGTCTTTTTTTTTTTTTTTTTTTTTTGAGTTGTACAGTCCTATTTATTTTATGTGACAGTCCCTTCCTTCCCCCTACCGTGACAGAATGTTCTGTGGCGTATGTTATGATCTTTAATTAAAGGGAACTTAATTTAGTTTTGAGGCATCCTTTGTTCGTTGGTGACACCCCAGGGTGTTTTAAAACCAGATTTTGGAATCGTTGCCATCGAAGCCTACAGTGGAAAGCAGGCTCCCTCCTCAGGCCCAATGCGGGCTGCCTGGATGGAGGGGTGTTTCTCCCACCCCCACACAGTGCAGAAGCTGGAGCTTTCCCAGGCCTTTCCACTTGCCTGGGAGCTTTTGCTCATCTTCCAAGGAGTCGAGACCCTGCCGGCCCCAGGAATGGATCTTGGGCCAAAATCATGTTTGAGAAGGGGACGGACCATTTAGATGACAAATGGGCTTCCACACACTGTCAGAAAGTCCAGGCGGGGAGGACCATTAATGGTCACATGGAGGCAGCCACATCTGTGATGCCAGAGCCGGTCGGTGGGTCCCCACTGCTGTGTTTACTGCTCCTTAATGTGGTATTGTTTACTCACAATTAAACCCTTTACCATTAATTTAACTTTCAGATGGTAAAATTGGTCACACAGCCTCGAGTCCCAAGGCCCGGACAGATGTGTTCTATACACTTGTTTAAACACGGCGCTCATTAGGAGGTAATGCATGTAGAGCAAGTTGATTACACCACAAAGCAGGATGCTTTATCACGGGGCCTCTTCGGAGGCAGCAGGAGGGGCCATCAGCTGCCGCTGTCACTCTTCTCCCCCTCGGATCCTGAGTGACAGGCGGGCCGCCACCTCCTCAGCTGCCTGCTTGGAAGCATCCAGCCTCAGCAGGGCCACTGCCCTGGGAGGAGGTATTAATTGTTGTCACCCTCTATTTCACACCCCAGATAACAAACGAAAGCCACCCGGCAGTGTTTAAGGAAGATAAACAAGTTGCCTGAGCCCCTGCAATTAAACATGTTCGCATATTTAACTGAGATGTTTCCTGGAAAAGAGCGCAGCCGCCCTGAGCACAGTGCATACTGTGGCCCTTCCAAATGCCACGGCAGCCTTCTGTGGCCGAAAGGCCACCTGCCCCATGTGGCTCACGAGTGCGTGGATGCCAGCATTGCAGTCTCCATAAAATGTCCTTTCCATCTTGACCCAAACAGACATCAGAATTCAGTGCAATGTGGAAAGAGAAGACTTTCTTGTTTCCTACCTCCTAGGAAAGAGGTGAACTAAGATACTGGTGATAAGAAAAGATTCTGGAACCAGATTAACTGGGTACAAGTAACAGACAGATCATCCCTTCTTTATTTCTTTTCTTTTCATTTTATTTTTATATGATCTTGGGAATAAAATCCAGAGGCAGTGGACCACAGGGATATGCTCCATCTCTTTTTATTTCCGAGACAGCATTCCACGGAGTTGCCCAAGCTGGCCTTGAACTCCAGACCTTCTTGTTTCAGCCTCCTGAATAGATGGGATCACAGTCCTATGCTACCATGCCTGGCATGAATCTGCCTTTTTAAATGATCTGCCTTTGGACAAATAGCCTCTTTGACCCTCTGTTTTGTCCTCTATAAAATAGGTATAAAAATAACAATATTACGTATCTTGTCACGGAGGATGAATGACCCTCATATTGGTGGCATTGCAGCTGACTTATAGGAGATGTCAGTAAAGTGCGAGTTATTACTAAATGCTGTCATTAACAGATTGCATCTTTGCCTTTCAATTCACAAACTTGTTTAGAGGAAAATGGTTAGTGGAAAGAGGGGCAGGTTACCCCTAAACTAAGCAACGGGACTCCTAGGTTGGATTGTAATGTTCCTCTCCCACAAGGAACCCACGAGGGGGCATCAGCTGAGCACTGAGAGGATCCAGTAGGCCTGGAGCTGGACAGAGCCCCACCTTCTAGATATTGTCAGATATTTCTGCCTCAACCCTGATAGGATTTAATCTGTCAAAAGATTTAATTTGTTTCCTGAGTGTGCCTGTGCCTTCTCCCTGCTTTTTCTTCCTCCTTCTTCTTCCTCCACTCTCCTTCTACCCTCTTCCTCTCCCCTCCTCCTCCATCTCTCCCCTTCTCCTCTGTCCACTTCCCACATTCCTTAGGCAAAGTCCCAAATGCACCAATAGTCTGACCTGCCATTGCCCACCCTGAATGATCCTCTGATTCAGTCCAGTTCCTCAGTTTCAAACTAAGTGGAAAACCTGAGCAGCCGAGATGGATGCTCCTGCTATTTCTGGGTGGTTGTTCTGTCCTCGTTGGGTAACTCCAGGCTCATGCTCCTTGTCATGGGACCTTCATGCATGCTCTTTTCTTTGCCCAAACCAGTGTCCCTCCCAGTGTCCCAGACCAGGTAGCTCCTCTCACTTGGCAATGTCTCTATTCTAGGGCCTAAGGACACTGTTTCTACCCCTTTCAGCATCTCTGAGCACATTAGCTGAGTAATGAGCTGTTTAATTTCCATCTTCCCAATGAAGATGAGGTTGTGTCTGTCTTTTTCATCTATTGAGGCTCAGGGAGTGGCACTACAAAATATGATTATTATAAGAGATCAGAATGTGATACCTCAAAATATACTTCTTTGCATATTTTGGACTGGTTATTTTGAGGAAGTTTCAGATTAGTTCTGAAAGGCTATCATTTTTTTGTAAAAGAAATTTACATCTGTGAAGGCAGTGTACGTTAGTAGGGTCCGTACACCCAGAAGAAGGCTGTTCTGAGAGTGATTCTAATACCTGAGAGCTGTGTCTGCCCAGCTGGACAGTTGTTCTCTCTTGTCTACTTTCTTGCTGCCAACCCGCTCCTCCCAGCCTAGGGGCCCTTCCTGCTCTTCAAAGCTGAGAACTCCAGAGGTTCTAGGTTCTACGATAGCTTTCCTCCACCCACAGTTTTGCTTTCAGTGCTTTCACTTACCTGCCACCATCCAAAAATATTAAATGGAAAATTCCAGAAATCAACAATTGATAAATTTTAAGTAATGTTTATTACAATGTATTGTAATCACCCAGTTTTATTATTATTGTATTTAATCCCTTACTGTGCCTGATTATAAATCAAACTTCATCCTAGGGATTTGTGCATAGGAAAGTCATAGTTATGGGCTCAGACATCTGCTGAGGTCTTGGAATGAGTTCCCCCATGGACAACGGGAGACAAGTGCATCTGCCTCAATAATCCTATACTTCTTGGGGCCACATATCTTATGGGACTCCCTTGCTTGTGCATGTAATTTAAAATAGTCTTCCCATGTTAATCTGTCTACTGTCTGTTTATTTTGTAGACTTAGTCATGAACTTTCAGATAGTAGAGAGGTTCTTTTCCTTCTACTCATGATTCCAACACACTTGTGGATGCTCAAAAGATGTTTTTGATTCTGTAGTGACTCACTACTGCCATGAATCAGACTATTATCTTTGGGGATCTGGCGAGAGGCAAGGTCCTCCTGATTGCTACAGCCTCGTTAGTTCTTCCTCGATGTAGCTCAGCGGCCAAAGTGCTCTTGCTCCTTTGTTTGGGTTTCCCAGAGGAGGAGGAAGAGTCAGTGGACTTCCATCAGATACTGCTCGAGTGTCCCCTCTGGCACCTGTGAATCATCACTTTCTTCAGCCTTGCTGACACCACAGGCTGCTCATGAACCCACAGTGATTTGTCCTTGGACAATGCAAAGGATGTGGCTCTGCCTTGAGGGCACATTTTAGGGAGGTGGGGCCTTCATTTATTTGCCCAGCAGCTTCCTCTGGGCTTTGTGGTAGCCTGTTCACCATCTTCTCAACCGATTGCATTACCCTTAATAGACATCACCCTGGCAGGAGAAGCCAGGGTGCCTCCTGTGCGCATGTGTGTGCAATGCGGAGCAAGTGATCCTAATGATGCGTTCAGCACACACCACTCCCCCAAGACCCAGCTTCCAGCTTATCCAAAGCCATTTATTTTCCCACTCAGACCTTTGGGATCAAAATTCCTGACCCTTTTGAGAAAAGCAAAAACACCTTCTGAAAAAAACTACAAGAGGGAGGTGAAATTCCCCAAGCTTTCATTTCCCTTCATGGTTGAACTTCGATGACTCAAGTCATTTGCAGTCGATCTATTTAGCTGATTGTCCTGCCGACTGCCTGCAGGTCAGCGCTTCCGGGTCTGCCCCTCCAGGGGCAGCAAGTGGCCCCAGCTGGTTGTGCAGTGGTGGGAATGGGGGTGGAGGGGCGGGGTTGTTTAGAAGCTACTTTGGGGGCTCTTCTTTCCAACTGGTGCCCCGTGTTCTGGCAAGATGATACTCCTGATGAGAAGAGCTTTTGTTTGGTGTTTGTTTGTGTCGGGTGGGATTAATGTGATTATACATTAATAACCCAGAGCACTATCTAGTAATTAGATGTTATCGTCCAGATGTTTAAAAGGAACCTTTAATATTTTAAGCCGCTTGGAGGTCTCTCGGTGCTTTATTAAAATGGCTGGAATTGAAAACGTGACTCGCTGGTGACGCTTTCTGGGGATTCTCTTGCTGGTAAAGGCCCGGGAGCCCAGGGTACCCATGAAAGGACCCAAAGCATTTATTGTGGCAGCCTCTGCTTGGGAACAATTGGGGCAGCCACCCATTCAGAGGGCGCTAGAGGGATGGCCAGGGCGCTCTGGCCCCTGTCAGTTGGTTGGAGCAGCTCATTGATTTCTTTGAACCACTTGAGTGAATCTCTCAGAAGTTCCCTCCTCAGAATTCCACACAATCGCCCGTTCTCTCTTTATTAGGCACTTTGAGGGACAGCCTGGTCTACACCTGCCTTTGAAGGGGCCCCACCATGGTTTTAATGACCTCCATCCGTCAAAAGAAAAGTTCAGAGTTCATTCTTTTGTCCGAGCCCCAGCAACTGAGGAGTCCAGGGTGCTGGCTGGTCAGGGCGCTTTAAGTCACCCGCCCGAAAACTTTCCCTGTGACCCCGCTCATGTCAAAACAGCGAGCTGGCCGCTCTGGCCATTGTCACTTGAGTAAGGGCTAAGTGCTGCTGCTTGGTCATCACGTGTGCCCTGCTTGGCAATCAGGGTACAATGGGAGGTCATTAAAGGCCATAAAACTGCCACAGCTCTGAAAAGGGGATTTTGAATGGAGCCAGGGGACTCTGGGAGCCAGGCCTTGCTGGCCTTCAAGGAGAGGGGCCTAAGCTGCTCCAGGAGGGGAAAAGTCAGCTCCATTTGGATTAAGAAGTTTCTCCCCTGTGACACCAGAAAAACCTGATGCCCCCTTGTCACTTGCCTCATGCTGGTTGCTCCTGTTTTGAGTTCACTTGGAGCAACAACCCAAATTGAGCTGCTGGAAGTGGGAGCCTTCCTCTGTAGGGAGGTGGGAGTCATCTGCCAGGGGGCAGATGACGCCGGCCTAAGCAGTCACCTCCACCTGTGTACACGCATAGCTTCCTGTGATGCAGAAGGCCGGTCTCCTGAGTGCTCGCTTCCCACCAGGCTTGTCCCAGGTACCAGTGAGCATGTGTGCATGTGTGTGTGCATGTGTGTGTGCATGTGCGTGTGTGTTAACTTAGTGGAACTTCATACCAGTCCACAGAGACAGTTGATGCAAGCAAAGCTCTAACAGCCGTGCTTGGGACATGTTTCCAGCATGGTGGCCTTGGAAAGGAGCCCTTGAATAAAGAAAATGATAGCACTAAAAGCTATGTTTTACTGAGTAAATATTATGTTCCAGGCAGTATCTCATTTGATCTGATGTCAAACTGTGGAGTCTGTGCTGTAACCATTCCCGTTTTATAATCTGGAAGCTAAAACATAAAGCACAGGCAAGTGGATGGCATTGCCCAATTCCAAGTGGCCAGTCTCATCCACTGCATTGTCAGTGGCATTTGTAGCACTGCTGCCTCTGTTACCTGGGCTGTTGCCATTGTGTGAGAAGTGGTATAGGGATCTTAGATTACTCTTCAAAAGATGTGAATACCAGACTGCCTCGCTGTGCAGCCTTTAGCAAAAGACTCCACCTCTCTGTGCCTCAGCCTTTTCAACTGATATATGGTATGGCTATGTAGGATCTGAACTTTTTCTGAGCTTTTCAAACTGGTCTCCTTCTCTGATTTGGATGCAGCTCCAAGATACACATGGGTCATCTTTTGAGACCATCTGTTTCATTTCAAGACATGTCATCAATGTACTACTTTCAATTCTCTTGGAAACAGATAAATTCTGTAGTAGAATACAAAACCTTGGTGAAGTTCTCAGATGAAAAATGAGCCTGTGTGGCAGTCTGAAGTTTGTTCTGCCTGCTTTTGGGCTCTGCACACTAGGCCTTCTGGCTCTGCTGTCCTCTGTCCTCTGCCTTCATGGGCGTTTTGGAAGAAGTGAGTTCCATTAGGTCATCTGGTACAGGGGCAGTTTGAAACCTTTTGGGGTCATCATTTTGTTGGTACCTGAGCCCTTCTGGTCCACACAGCCTTGCTGAACCCTGGTGGGTAGACCAGCTGAGAGCACTGATGAGCGAAAGCAGTGTTGGTGGTCCATGTGGGGGTGGGGGCAGGTGGCCCACGCTGAGATGGCCGGGAATTCCCAAAGCTGTAGCTCTGAGTTCCATCTGATGGAAATGCCAAAGGGCAGGGGTTGGGAGAGAGCCTGGGACAAGGACATCAGTGTAGATTCTGGCTCCACACAGCACCAACTCTGCAATTCTAGATTCCTCTCTGAACCTCTGTGTCTTCACCTATAAGAAGAAATATTGAGAGCATTCTTAGCCAAAAGGTGAAAAGAGTAATTGAAAAACATTCATACCAGGCACTCAGAGCAGAGCTTATGAAGCCAACTCTCAGCAAATAAAATGCAAAGTCACTGTGATCGTCATTGTGCTTTACGCCAGAGGAGTAAAAACCACTTCTTGGTAGAGCTGAGTGCACCACCTCTACTATGCTGCCTAAGACATAGGAAAAGTAAAGAATGAAGCAAAGACTAAAGGGAAGAAAGAGAAGTAATGTATGTTTTTATGTTGTCTTTTCTTCATTTAAAGATTCTCTTGGGATGAGATTTTTCTCTTCCATTTGACACTGAAAACCTTTGGGATTCTGTCTCTTTGTCTCTTTGTGGTTGGACTGTTTAGATTCTCTTTGTCACCTACCTCTCAGACTCTGCCTTTTCCTCTCTTAGTCTCTGAAACTCCCTCCTCCTTCTGTCTCAGTTGGGGAGTGGGAGTGCTTTCCTTTGAGATGGAAGCATCAGTTCTTTTTCTTTGTAGGAGAGAATAGGGTTCCAAGAGTGAGGAAGAATATGGGGGTAGGAGTATTTCCTGACAGGTAAGAGCCTGGAGCTTCAACAATATTAAAAATGCCCATTCCGTTCAACAATGACTTATCCCTAAGAATCTTCTGGAACATGAAGGAACCATCCTGGATTCCATTCTTCCATCTGATTTAGGGCAGACTTGTCTATACAGATGGAGCTTCGCCATGATGCCCTCCTTCCCTCCGGGAATTTTCCAAGCACATTTGTCTCCTTCTCGGAGACAAGCAGGATTTCCTGCACTCTAGTCCAAGTTACAAATGCCCAGAACATGACACCATTTAAAATCTCATCAATCTTGTATCCTACTGCCTTGAATAAATGGGAACAGGTTCTGGCATGGACATTTGCTGAAGTTTGCATTATTCCAACAATGCCTTTGGGAAAAGGGCCTATTGACTTCCTACTCAGAGAATCTGAAAATGGACTGAGGTTGCCAGTTTGCTTGTTGTCTTTTTGATGTGATGAAGATGTATAGATTGTGTCTCAGTCACTTGCTGCATGACTGTGGAATATACCCTGATTTTACTGAGCCCAGTTGGTTCATCTGTAAAGTAATGACCCTTGAAGTTTCTTCTAGCTCTAAGTTGCTACTTCAAAAATTACTTCCTTTAGTTATCCAATATACACTTACAATACATGTGTACATCTCAAATAGCACCTACTGTGTGCCAGGCACTGGAGGCACTGAATTCAGCAGTGAGTAAGAATAATGTCATCACAACTTCCATGGAGTGAAGAAAATCTAAGTGTCCGGAAAGGAAGTTGGAAGACAAGGAAAAAAGTTATCCCAACAAGGTGAGATTCAACCTGAAGGTCTGAGTTTTTCATCCTTGAAAGTATTCAAGGAGATCAGAGTGAAAACCTCCTGACTTGTGCAAACAGTTCCATTACTGAGAGAGAGTTGGCTCAGGGAAAGGCTTGGAAGGGCGGTTTTAGGTACTAGGAACAGCATATGTGAAAACTGGAAGGCCAAAGCTTGACTTTGTGGGGTCAGGTTTCATCCTCCAGGCAATGAAGATCCACTGAGGAGTTTCAAGCAGGGTGGTGCCATGATCAGAGTTCTAGGAAAGCTGTGTTGACTGCAGAGAGGTGAGCAAGCATGGTGAGAAGGGTTGGGACAGGAGGAAGTTTGCAGGAGGCCTCTGGAGCTGTCCAGGTGAGAGATGTCATTTCCAAGCCAAAGGAACATCTGTGCTTGTGGAGGAAAGGGGCAGGTGCTAGATAACAGAAGAAGGTGGGCTCCAGAGGGCTTGAAGTAGATCTCACTGCCTACATTTTGATTTGTACCAGTCATCTTTGGAAGTCAGCTGGAGGAAGAGTGTGAGTACTTTTTGCTGGAAAGGGAGATAAACAGATGAAAATGAAGCCTTTGTGTTCATAGGTTCCACATGAGTAGTTTCAACACACTGCTGATTTAAAAATACTAAAAGAATACTTGCAATTGTATAGAACACATACAGACCTTTTTCTCTGCAATATGTTTTTCACCATACAACATAGTAGTAGCTATTGACACATTATGTTATAAGTAATCCAGAGATGATTTAAAATACGCCAGAGGATATATGTAACTTATATGCAAATACTATACTATTTTATGTAAAAATCTTCAACATTTGTGAATTTTGGTATTTCTAGAGGGTCCTGGAACCATTGCCTTATGGATACTGAGAAATGACTGTATCATCTACCAATGGTACGAGACAGGAGAAGTGACACATCAGAACCTACAGTGCATCAGCATGCCTGGGTCACCATCCCGAAGTACTATAGACTGGGCAGCTTGAAGAGCACAAATTGTGCTCATGACTCTGGAGGCCAGAAGTTCAAGATCAAGGCCCAGTTTGGTTTCAGGTGAGGGCGCTCTCCTCAGCTTGCTGGTGGTGTTTCCTTGTTGTGATTCGTAATGATTTCGTAATCTTCCACGTATCTTCTGTGGAAGTGTAGAGTAAGATCTTTGGTGTTTCTTTGCACACAGTTCTAAGCACACAGTCATATTAGAGTCCCACTAGGATGCATTTGTTTATGGCCTCCCTTTATGACTTATGATTTCACTTAATTGTACTTCACCAAAGGCCTTGTCTTTGGATATAGTCAAATTAGAGGTTAGGGTTTCAACTTGAGGAACACAATTTGGTACCTAACAGCCTGCCTGCCTCTAGACTACTGGGTATAGCCTCCTAGAGAAGAGTCACAGTCATGTGCAGATGATGGAGAAAAGTGAGTGTGCCAGGCAGTGGGCCAAGAGACTCAGAGTTCCATGCTACTTAGCAAGCGGTATGGAAGTATTTTAATTTATAAGAACGGGTAAGGCTTCCCTCGCACAGGCCATCAGAATGGCATCCTTCTGTGAGCTGCCTGGAACAGTGTGGAACAGAATGGATGTATTGCATCAGGTTATTAAGCAGCATATTTCAGAAAAAAAAAGCATTAATTGGAGTTTGGTAGTGTTGAAAATACCTTTTAAATGCAGATTAAATATTTGCTTTTAAGAGTACTAGAGCTCAGCACATGCTCTATGGTTGCTTTTTAAGAGAGTAACTCAATTAAATTTTTTCCCCCTGGACCAAATATCCATCTTGACGAGTGGGAAGGGAGTAGCTTCATCACACTTCAAAGTCCTCATTATTAACCAGAGGGAGGGACTTTTCTCTTCTCTCCCTCAATCATAAACCCAACCTTATCTGGAGGGACCTCTGTCCCCAGAGCTGTAAAACAAGCTTTTTTTCCCTAAGCTAACGGTGCACAATAGTGTCAAATTATGTATAATGATTTCGTAATGTGAACTAATGCCACCAGGGACCTCACAGAAAGTACCACTTTCATTAAACTTATCCAGCAACAGGATCTGAATACAAATTTAGAGGAGGTGGCAATTCACAATGCACATTTAGTCGAGGCGTTTGCCAGGAGCTTGTTACTGCAAAGGTCCATTGGGCAGAAATCCATAACATTGGGTCATTTTTGGGTTTTCTGTGTGGCCAATGAGATGTGATGAGAGTGAATTCCCCCTCCCTCGCCTGCGCCCCTGGACCTCAAGCCTTGTGAGATTCTCTGCCAGCAGAGGTGGGCTGCCTGCCCCTCTTTGTTTTAGACATGCTCCCATCTCCCAGAGTGTTCCACCATCCCTCTGGTGGATCACAGAGGGCACCTGAGCGCAGCTTCAGAATTAATGAGACTCCAATTACACATATTTGCTTGGAGGAATTGTGCCCAGCACTGACCCCCACATCCCAGAGTTTCCCATCTCCTTAGAAGAACTAGCTAATTATAAGGAAATCATATCCAAGAAAGACAAACAGAAGAGAACTCAGGGAAAAATAACAAAGACATACCACCTTTTGGAGCCTGGTCTTCTGCCCACAGATCCCACTTTGGAAGCCTGTGTCATCTCTCTGTGACCTGACAGAGCTACACCCAACCTGTGTCCAGGCCACCAGCACCAAGGGACAAGAGGGAAGACAATACTCATCAAAACGAACCCAGGCCATTTCCCCACTCTGCTAATCTTAATTGAATCAATCTCCCAGCCTCTCTTGACAGTGAAAGATTGCTCAAATCAGGGAGGCCAGGCTGGACACGACTCCTAGAAGAAAAAAAATCTTCCTTAATCATTAATTTGTCTGTTCCCTCCCATTTGGCCCCATTCTTCACTGTCTTGCTGGTCCCCTCACCCCAACCTTCCTCTCTTAGTAATCAGTCCTAAGTGTTCTCCCCAATACACATCTACAGCCAGAAACTAATTTGCTGGAAAAAGACATGGGACAGTGAGAGAAGCCTCTCTCTCTCTCT
>NW_004524661.1:1493200-1632702 GCF_000260255.1 Octodon degus | reverse complement strand
CTCTCTCTCTCTCTCTCTCTCTCTCTCTCTCTCTCTCTCTCTCTCTCTCTCTCTGGTCTAGTTTGCTTTTCATGAAGTCCAGTGAGGTCCTCAACATTATTTGCTTGATTTGTTGGACAACAGTTTTCCAGCAGACTCTCGTCAGGAACTGGAACCCCTGAGTAACTGGGTAACAAATTGGCCTTAGGTTAATCATTAGGAAGAATTCAGTGTGGGCTGCGTCCTGACCCTGGAAAGTGGATCATGTAAGAAAAGGAACTCCAGTACCCTTGCCTTGTCTCCAAAGGAAGAGGACTTATTTATACTTCCTGGAATTAAGATGTTTCCCAAAGCATGTCCATTTCAAATTATCTGGGGCTTTCGTGCTATAGATTTCACTGTGACTTTTGTCTTTCTGCAAGTGGGTACACTAAGCAAGAGCTGGGCTCAGACTAGCTCTGGCTTGGAGACCTGGAGTAGCATGCCTGTGAGAGCATCCAGCTCCCAACACTGTCCTCTGAGAAGAGAGTGAGGTTGCAAAGCATTGTGTGGTTTCTCTGCTCAAACATTCTTACGCTACCTGTCTCATGGAGAAGAAAATTTACATCTTCCCTGTGGTCTGCAGGGTTTTGCTCGATCTGATCCCCAGTTACCGATCCGATCTCCTCTCATAACATTCTCACTCATTCCACTTAGAGACGTCACCCTTGCCTGTCCCTGCAGCACTGCGCTGGCCACACCCAGCCTTCAATATTCTTGCTTCTCTGGTCTGCATATCTCTTTTCTTCACAGGGGTCCCTAATTAATGGTCACCTTGTCACAGACACTTCCTGACCACTCTGTCTAATAAATCACCTTCACCACTCTACTTAATTTTCCTCTTAGCACCTATTGTCACCTGACCTAGTATTTGTTTATTTGCTCTTTGCCTCTATAAGATTGTAAACTCCATGAAAGGTTGCATCTGCCCCGAGTAAACTGCTCACTAAATATTTGCATAATCAGTAATTGTTCTATCAGTGACAAGAGTCATTGAAAAGCTGCTCATAGGATGGAACTCTTGAAGGCAAGTTATTGTAATTTCAGATTCATAAAATTATCCTTAACATGTTTCATGCTAGTCTCTGATCTCTAAATACCATCAACAAAGGAGGATAAAGTCCCACAAGGATTCTCTCTTACTAATTAGTAGTGTTTGAAGCTAAGGAAGACACAGCAGACATCGAGCTGGTCTCCAATTTGACGCCATCCCTGCACAGCACTAAGCATCTTCCACTAGACAGTGCGTCTTTGTGGTTGAGTCCTAGTTCTTAACCCTAGGTGGGTTGCCAGTCACCAGTGGATTTATTGTAGCCTTGTGGGTTGCTTCCTGGCCCTTACAGGCCAGCTCCCCCAAGGCTCTTCAGTGTGTAAATGCCAGGTGGTAAAACAAATAAAACCCACTGTTCCTCTTCCACGCCTGGCCATAAATCGGTCCTCGCCTCACTCATGAGGCTGGAGTGATGTCTGATTTATGCACTTTGTGAGATTTATAGTGTAGTCATTTAACATAAGAAATAAGACCTTTCAAACATGAGTTCTTACACATAAATTTCAGAGCTAGCAAATGTTTGGAAACTTGTATTTTCTTTAGATGACATTGAGCATGCCTGCCTGTCCTAGGGATCATTGAAGTTCAAGCCTTCACTTGTGCAAGTCCACGGGGAAGTGCGGAGGCTATTGAGTGTCATGAACGCCACACTCTGTACCTAGTAGGCATGAAGTTGATTCATGGTTCAAAGTGGGGTCCAGGATGAGAGTCCTTTTGGTTTGGCCCCCAGGGTTCTCAGCTCTGTTCAGTGGAGAGGGTGAGGTTTTAGGTGGAAATGGTGGACATTGTCACAGGTCACTGCATCTTCAGTGATCGCCTTGGCAAAGTGGGAGGGCAGGGTGGGGATGGAGTGTTAGCAAGTTTCCTACCACAGATATGGGAAATGCAGTTCTGAATGAGTTTTGCCATCTTTAAATCTCAGCCTCTGTATCTATAAAACATGTGACTGGATTATGGTGCTAGAGATCACCTTTCACATTGCAGTTACGATTCTATGCTCTAGAAGGGAAGACACCTTTGCCAATTTTTCTTTGTACTTTCTTTTTTGAAATGTGTTTAGGACAGGGTCTACACGGTCTCACTACATATATTGGACTCGTAGTGATTCTCCTATTTTCAGCCTCCCAAGTGTTGGGATTACAGGAGCATGCCACCATGCCCAGTATCAATCACCATCTCACACACCCCAGGGACGGGGCCATTTCTTCATATTTTCATAAGATTCGGTACAAGGAACCTACATGTTCTTTGAATAGAATTTGATTTTTTTTTCCCCTCCTGGAAATTTGAACTGGCAGTGGAGCTGGGGGAAGTGTATCCTTTTAATCTGGAAAGTTCCTCAGTGGCTTGGGAGAATGAAAATGGTTCTCTGTGTGGCTTGCCTGCTTTGTACGTGTCATTTGAGAAATGCTAGTGCACCTCAGACTCAAGAAGGTTTAAATTAAAAAGTAACTCAGAGCAACTTCCTCTTCTTTTGCCTAAAATGTGGTAGGTTTTTTTCCCCCAATATTTAGTTATCAAAATTTTAAAATTTGCTCCTTGGGTCAATCATTATTATTTTGACAGCACTGTTCATGCGTGGTGGTGGTTTGGGTGTTTCCAATCAATCAAGGAATAGTCTTACCATCTGCATGCTTATATGGGATCCTGTTTAAGCGATGGTTAGGATCATTCTAAGCAGTGATAAAAAACCCTGCAGTTATAATGTGTGATCATTTTGCCTTTCATTATAATGCAGAATATCTTCATGAAAATTCAGGCCAAGATATAAGCCGAAACCCAGGGGCAAAATTCATTCATTATGTATGTACATTATTTTCCCCCAAATATTGATAATACTTTTTATAATAATTATTTTACATACATTAGCTCTTACTGCTATATTAGTATTAAAGATACCTTTATTAATCTTGAAATTTTGCTGAATAATAAATAGGCTCTCAAAGGCTTGAGTTAAAAGCTGCTCTTAGCTCGAATGATGTAAATCAGTTGTTCTATGAATGCAACTAGTATCCACATATTTTCTTCAGGATTGTTGATTTAAATAATTTTTCCCTTTATTGAATGAGTATTTTTTAAAAACTGGAGACAGGCACCCCAGCTGCTAGCTTCCCTCCTGGTTCTCTCTCTCCCTCTGTGTTGGAGGAAAATGAAAAAGCCACTTAAGCCTTCTGAAGCTCACTCTGAAAGGGCAAACAGCCTTCATTACTTAGAGGCAACAGGCGTTTTTGGCGCAGTGGTCAGAACAGTGGACATTTGCTTGCGGCTGATGGCGTGTGCCCGGAAGGGGTCACTTGTGAGAACATGACACACTTCTCAGATGGAAGCATGGCAATGTGGCTAGCAAGGTAGCAAGGTTGTGTGCTTTGCACCAAGCTAAATTCTCAGAACTTTTAATTTCATTTTTAAATGTTGACACAGGTTGTCACTCAGTTGCTAAATTGCCCAGGCTGGGCTCAGACTTTGCCTCCTACTTCAGGTTCCCAGAGTGCTGGGATTATACAAACGTGCCACCATGCTCTGCTATGAGCAGGTTCTTATGTTTTGGATCTGCCATGCAGCACTGACCCTCCCGCTTTCTTAAGCTGGGCACCCCCATTTCCAGATCCCCATTCCTTCGCCTACTTAGAACTGGGGATGGTAGCAGAAAGGCAAGAATGACACTGATGTGTCTACAATGTGGTTTTCACATCTCATCTTCAGAGTCGGTTCTATCTTTACTTAAATAGACAATAACAGCAAGACAAGTTGAGTATGTCTTATCTGAAATGTTTGGGATCCGAAACATTTTGGATTTTTGTGGGTTTTTTTTTCAGATTTTGAGAAATTTTGGGGATGGAACCTGAAATCTAAACACAAAATTCATTTATGTTTTATACATACCTTATATACATAGCCAGAATTAATTTGGCAGAATATTTTTTTAAATTTTGTTTTTAATTTATGTATTTGGTACAAGGTCTCACTGCACATCTCAGACTCATTGTGATCCCCCTGTTTTTAGCCTCCCCAGTGCTGGGATTACTGGCATGTGCCACCATGCTCGGACTAGGTGGCCTGCTCAGCACAGCTGGGGGCAGGGTCCATGCGGCATGCAGTACCAAGGACTGAACCCCGATCCCTGAGCTTGCTTAAGCAGGTGCTTAGTCCACTGAGCTATCTCACTGACCCAGAATATTGTTATTAATTTTGTGAACAAAGCAAAGT
This sequence comes from Octodon degus, assembly GCF_000260255.1. Lineage (NCBI taxonomy): Eukaryota > Metazoa > Chordata > Mammalia > Rodentia > Octodontidae > Octodon > Octodon degus. The sequence continues at coordinate 1,628,426 of NW_004524661.1, read as the reverse complement.
TTCACGGTGCAAAATTTTCTATGGGTGGTATCGTGTCCATGCTCACAAAGGTTTAGATTTTGGATTCTTTTTTTTTTTTTTTTTTTTTTTGATTAGGGATGCTCAGTCTGAAATAGTAAATAACATTTATTGAGAGCTGTGTGTGAGGCTTTGAAGATACTAACACACTTCGCACTCACCCTGCCAAGTGGAACACTATTGCTCTACTCCTTTCACATATGGTAAAGCTAAACCCTAGAGAGGTCAGGGTCACATCGAACCAAGTTGAATCTCAGGTTGGTCTGAGCCCAAAGCCCATGCAGTGTGCCTCTGAGATGCAAGCGCAAACATGGATGACTGCGTGATGTGATGAAGCGATGAGGCCCTTCATCGACCTGCCCTGTAGACCCTTGAGTATTCTGTCAAGGAGCCCTTTGGGGCCACCAGTGGGCAAGACATCCATGGGAAGAGGATATGGTTGTGGGAAGACAAGTTTGGATGTGGTGCACATCATTTACAGCAGATCAGTAATTAGCTCTTCTTAATGTGCCAACAGAGAAATAAGTCTTGTATCTTTTTGAACTTTCATCCTTGCATCCCATGTAGAGGCCAGGGACTAATCCATGAGTACCCAATCTGATCCATTTGTAGGGTCTGTCTGAGGCAACATCAGCATGGATTAGTGATGTCTTGAGTTAGTCAACTTTTAATTACCATGAAAAAACATCTGAAACAGACTATATAAAAAGAAAAGAGGCTTATTCAGCTCACAGTTTGACAGCCCAAAGTCCAAATGGCAAATCAGAGGCGGGGCAGTGAGTTCCACCGGTTGGCTGCATCATTATGGTGGGAGAGGATTCAGGAGCGACATCACATCTTGAACCAGGAAGCAGGGAGCTTGGTGGTGCCAAGCACGCTTCTTTGATGACAAGGACCAAGAGTCTGGCCAGAGTTCTCCACCTAGCACACTCTCAGTGACCTAAGGACCTCCCACCAGACACCTTCTACTACCACCACCCTGCGAACAAAGCCTCTTCTCACAAGGCACCCATGGGCCTAAAAGAGAGGGTTGGCATCAGGCGTACTGGGTCACACATGGGCTAGATAACGCAACTGTTGAAAGCCTGTCCCACAAGGAATTCTAAGTCAAGAGCTTGAAGTTCTGGGTTATTACATTCTGACAAGAAAAAAGTTTCAGCAAAAGTGTGACTTTTGCTAACCCATAGAAAACAAAAAAGAGAAGAGTGGAACACAGGCTCCTCAAATGTTTTGAGGTACTTTTCATTGCTCACTGCCGAGAGAGAGAGAGAGAGAGAGAGAGAGAGAGAGAGAGAGAGAAGGCTGGCACCATTTTCTTAAGGCATGCATGCTTGATTGCAATGTCCTCGGTCATGGTTTCTTGGTTCTGTGTGTTCTCACTGAGGGGATGTGAACCTCAGGACAGCAGAAACTTGGTCTGACCTCTTTATGAGGTAATCCCAACCCTTAGGACTGTACCTGGCATCTAGTAAATGTTGAATGAATGGATGATTGAATGGTTCTGGTGCTTTCTCCAGGACCAATGCTCCCCTTTGAGGAAGTCCCACTATTCTTCTCAGGCTCATCTTTCCCAAACTATTGTGTAGATTTAACCACTATCTGAGGTTCTGGATTTTATTTCTTAACTAATCTAGTGTCTTCCAGCTTTGCCATTTAATTATGATCCACATATCTTGGGAGCAGTTCAGGGCACAGAGACATATTCCAGAAGTAATTTATATTCCTAAATATAGCCTCTTCAGCTCCCACAGCTAGGGGCAGCCTGGTTTAGTCGGGTTTTAGATATGCATATTATTATGTAAATGTATTTGAATTGCATATAACTTCCTTGAAATTATTTTTCACTGGAAAATAGATCTTGCAGGGGCAACCTAACCAGGCATTATGTAAAGAAAGCTGTGTTGTTTGCACCAAGCAGACATGAGTCATTTCAACAGGTTATTTCAGAAGCAACAATGGTAACAATAGCCAGAACTCACTGAGTATTTACTAAGTGCCAAACACCAAGCTAAGTCCATTAAAAATATTCCCTTCTTGGGCAGGGGAGCTAGCTCAGCAGCGCAGTGTCTGCTGGGCAAACACAAGGTCCTGAGTTTGTTTCCCAGAACCAAAAAGAAATTCTCCTCCTTTAAGCTTCTCTGCAACCTTATGAGTTCTTACAGTGATCACTTCATGTTGTAGGTACATAAACTGAAGCACAGAGATGGTTTGGGATGTGTCCCAATATGCCTGCTTGAGGCAGTGCTGGCTCCTAATGCAGCTCCAGGATAGCCCCAGAGTCCCTACCTAACCTCTCTACAATCCTGGCTTCAGGTATTAGTATTTGAGTCATCTTCAAAGACAGCTCAGGAAGTGTCTAAGCAGAGATAGAGGATTAAGAAAACAATACACAATGTCTAGTGCTCCTCATACTTTTGTTCCATTGTTTCTCTCAAGGGTAGCTGGAAGAGGCTGGAAAATTCTGGTTAACACACTGTGTGATATAAATCAGAATTTACCCTACTTCAATGTGACACACAGACACAGAGCCACATGGCTTGCTAAATGGGAATTATATTTGCATCAACAGAGCCTGTTGTTCTCCCCACTGAACCTCTGGAAGACAGATTCCAAGGCAGACAGCTTCTCTCTCTAAAGAGGCATCGAAAATCCCTTGCACACATGCATCCCATAGACTTTTTCTCCACATGACTAATCCAGTCTCCTGTGACCTCTCTTTAGTGTGGCAGGGGTACAGGAACAGAGCCTGCAGGTCCTGCCGACCCCAAACATTTAGTTACATTAATCACAGAGCATTTTTGGACTTTGAGCATCCAGAATAAAAGACATTTTCTCTGGGAGACATTGATCAAACAGTCTACAGGTATCTGTACATCGAGGGACATTAATCATTTCTGCATTATCTCACCCACCAGCGGAATATGTAAATGTGATTCCTGTCAGTGATAAGGGGAAGTGAAATTATTCTTAGAGATTGGTCCATCTGGAGCTGTTGATACAATCTTCCCTAAGACAATAGGTTGTAAAGATAAATTTTTTAGCATTACTAATCCTGTGTTGCCAATACCCATGAAGAACAGATAAATTTAAAACCAAACTGAAAATGTACAGTTGATGGGAGAGAGGAAAACAAGCTCCAGTTTTGCTTTAGTTTTTATAATATTATTTGGCAACATTAGCAAGAAAGATACTTTTTATACAATTAAGGAGGACATTTCTGGAAGTTTTAGTAGGCTTCTGGAGAGAGTGTTCTGGAAGGGCTTACATCTGGCCAGAGGTTTAACTCTTAACACAAACAAGATGAAAATCTGAAATCCCAGCATGGATGTATAGGGTTCCTGAACATTCGAAGTCCAGGAGTTTTACCTTCAGAAGGGAAACTTTTCTAGAAACTTCTGTCACATCAATGCTCCCAAATAGTTGATAAATATGCTCAGTATAGGAAGGAACAGGAGGAAAGGGACAGATCTCTGCCGTAGGAGACACAGGTTCCAATCCCAGTCACCCAGCTTAGTCTCTTGTACTTTCAGACAGATCTCCCCCTGTCTCTGGTTCATTTCTTGCATCTATAAAGCACAATAGGTTTCCCCCGATGCTCTTTTCTCAAGGACACAGTGATAGGCCTTCCTGCATGACCCTCTTTGTCACATTCGAGAAAGGTAAAAAAATGCTGCAAAGATCTGGGGTGCTGAGTTTCAGGGGAGTCCTCGGCCTGTGTGTCCCCAGAAATCCAGGGAGATATGGTGGTGGCGATCTTGGAAGATGCCTTGTGACAAAAGAGGCCCCTGGAATGAAGACATGTATTCTTGATTGCAGCCTATTTTAATAGAATTTATGTTACTCAGGAATCGTTGAAAGCGGAAGCACAACTTGGACTCCTGTTCTTTTTTTCAAATAAGAATGCTAGGCATGTTTTGGTAAAATTTTCAAAATTAATTGTTACCCTGGAAGATTACTGAAAATCAACAGTAAAGGTGAGCTCCGGGGTCTTCCTCACACTGTTGCTGCCCTCCCTTTCATTTAAATCAAAGAATGGAAAAGTTCTAAATTGTTCTTTTCAGCTCCAGATAGGAAAGGGAGATGAAGTAGTCTCAGCGAGCAGGAGAAGGCCAGTCTTGGCAATTAGTGATGGAATAGCATGAGGCCGGCTGCTAAGAGAGGCCAGGCGGTCGCCTGTCAGAGACCTTTAGGGGAAGGACTAAGTGATGATCCCCTGCAAAAGAAGGAACAAGCTCCTTTCCTTCTCTGATGTCAGCTTCCAAAAGGTCACAGATGTTTTCTTCCCCTGAATCCCTAGCTTTCTTTAAATAATCCATTAGAAACTGACATCCACAAATTAGACTAAATGTTCCTTGCACTTTATGGGGTAATGAGTTCCCCAATTTTGTTATTCTCTTGTGAAGATTAAATAATGCATCTTAAGCTCTACAAGCTGTCTGCTTTATATTTCAGGATATGGTAATCACCTTCCCTATTTGGTTATACTTCTTTGAACCTCCTTCTTTCTGGAATTAGCAGCCTTTATCTTTTATGCTTGTTCTCAGATAAAATTGTTTTATTAATTACTAATGACCTTTTTTGGGTTTGTTGTTTACCATGCTGTTCAGCAGCAGGATGATTGGCTGGGAGCCCTATCACATACAATGAGAAGAGCATGCTGTTTTGGCCTCTTAGTAGGCTTGGTTCTCCAAACTTGTTCTCCTAAAGTAGTCCCTTGAGCTTCTAATAGCCATTACTGGAAGAAAGGTTCTTAGATGGGAAATTCTAGGGCAAAGAGCTAAATGGCACTCCGTGGAATATTGGTCTTACCAACGCTCCAGTGGGCTCCATAACTCTTAGAGATGAGATGACCATGCCAAGCATCTCCTACCTTTGCTTGCATATAGAATCCTCGTCGCTGCACACACCTTCTGTGACAAGTACCCCCAGAGCACATTTGGATGAAAGGCTAAGTTGAAGGTCACAAGATATTATGAGAGGCAATAGATTACATTAGTGTTGGAGATTACTTTTGAGTTTAACAACTCATGATAACTTGTGACATTTATTGAAAAGATTAGCATTTGAACGATCCTTTGCAGAAAAGAAATACATTCTACAGATGAGATGAAATGGTAGTGTAGTCTTTCTAGAAGTTGATTGCACAGTGCTTGTGGAAAATGTGTTAAAAAAAAAGCGAACTCATAGTAAATAGCAATTCTTTTTCTAGAAACTTTTCCTAAGTAAAAGATTAGTACAGTTCCCCAAGGCTTAGTACTGATGATACTTATTCTAATATTTTATGGGACTGATATTCAAAATAATTAATGACCACCAACTAATCAGAACACAGGGCCAGGGAGATAGCTCAGAGGCTTAAGTGCCTGCCTAGCAAGTGCGAGGTCTTGAGTTTGATCCCAGGCACCACTAAAAAAAAGAGAACACATGCCTCTGACTGGCCACAGATGTAGTTGGACTCACACACAACAATAAACTTCAATGCTGATTTTATATGTTGAAGATTAAAACTCACACATGTCCTGGCCAGACAGTTCAGTGGACTAAAGCAACTGTTTAGGTAGATGCAAGAACCAGGGTTTGATCCCCAGGGTGCAGTACATGCCCTACTCTCAGCAGGTGCTGAGACAGTGATTGAGACTGGGCATGGTGGCATGCGCTTGTAATCCCACCGCTTGGGAGGCTGAAAACAGGAGAATCACTACGAGTTCAATCTGTGTAGTGAGACCCTGTAGATCCTGTACTAAATGCATAAAAACAAAAAAAAAATACACAAAACACCCAGACATTTCCACAATAAGGGAATAAGAATTTTAGTTGCAATATATCTATATGTTAAAATGTTTTATATCTATTACAACTAGTGTTGTCAATGGCTATTCAATAGTATAACTATTCTTGAAATATTATGTGGGAAAGATAAGTTAAAACTACATATGTAATGGTTCTGTGATTTTTTTTTTTTTTTTGTATTGGAAATTAAACCCAGGACCTATGTACTGAACCAAATCCCCAGCCCTTTATTTATTTATTTTTTTTAAATTTTGAAACAAAGTCACCATAAATTGCTAAATTGTCCAGTCTGGACTTAAACTTGCCTCAGCCTCCCAGAGTACTGGGGTTATAGGTGTGTACTACATCATCCAGTTGTGATTTTGAAAAAGTTCATGGAAAAAATACTGGAAAATATACATCCCCTTCTCGCTCCCAGACCATCTTGGTGGCTGCTCCTGGTTGAGAGCTGTTTGTGCCTAAGGCAGGGAGATGGTGGCCGCAAAGAAGATGAAAAAATCTCTACAGTCCATCAACTCTAGGCTCTAGCTTGTTATGAAAAGTCGAAAATACATGCTGGGGTACAGGCAGACGCTAAAGATGATCAGACAGGGCAAAGCGAAATTGGTCATTCTTGCCAACAACTGCCCAGCCTTGAGGAAACCTGCAATAGAGTACTATGTCATGTTGGCCAAAACTGGTGTCCACCACTACAGCGGCAATAATATCGAACTCAGCACAGCATGTGGGAAATGCTACACAGTGTGCACACTGGCAATCATTGACCAAGGTGATTCTGATATCGTTAGAAACATGCCAGAGCAGACTGGTGAGAAAGAAACCAAGCAGAATTTTTCATTAATAAAACCTACCAGAGCTTGGAAAAGAAAAAAAAAAAAGATGCATAGCAATTAATATTGGTGGTAGAATTCTAAGCCATTTAGTTTTTTTTTTTCTTTCACTGTTTACTATGGGTTTCAAACCACATCTAAACATCTACTTTTATAAAGTTTTATTAGAACCCAACAGGCCTATTCATTTAGGCCATGTATTACCTGTAGCTATGTTTGCCCTACCACAGCAGAATTGAGTAGGTCGAAAAGCGACCGAAAAGTGAGCAAAACTTACAATATGTGCTAGCTAGTTCTTTGCAGAAAAAAAAAAAACTTGCAGATTGCTGGTCTACATTATATATATAACAAAGAACGTTTACTTGTATAATAGAAAAGCTTTAACGCTAACACAGGAAATAATGAACTATGAGATTTAAGGATCAAAATCCTCCCCTTTTAAAGATAAAAATATAAAGAGATAATCTTCAAACATTTAGTAATTATTTCAGATATCCATGCCTGTAGGGAAAGTTTCATGGGGGGGGGGAGTAACAGAAATCTAACAGCCTGCTAGACGCCGCTTGAGATGAAATCACAACATAGAATGCACAGATAGAAGCATTGAAAGTTTTAGACAAAATAAGTTTTAAGGCTGTGGAAGTAGCTCTACACTCTAAGCTCCTGCCTGGCAAGTTTAAGGACCCGGGTTGGATCCTGGTACTGCATGCCATGCCAGCCTGGTGTCATGCCAGGCCCAAAACCAGGTACGGTGGTACACACCTGTAGTCTCATCTCTGGGGAGGCTGAGTCAGGAGGATCACTATAAGTCGGAGCTGCATAATGAGACCCTGTGCCAAATAAATAAATATTTTTTAAAAGTTTTAGCAAAGATACTTCTCCACTACAGACCCATTTTGCCCTTTCTTTGTTCTCAATGGCTTCCAAAAAAATAATAACGTCTGCTATAGACTAAATGTTTGCACTTCCTCAGATTTCATACTGTAAGCCCTATCCCCCGATTTGATGGTATTTGGAGGTGGGGGTCTTTGGGGTTGATGACATCATGAGAACAAAGTTCTTACGAGTGGAATCAGTGACCTTATAAAAGAGGCTCTAGAAATTTCCCTCAGTCCTTCCTTCTGCCATGTGAGGGCACAGCACCAAGGCCGAAATCTGTGGATCAGAATGAAGGCCCTTACTAGATAACAAGTATCCTGCTTCCTGAATAACAAAGTTCCTTGCCTCCAGGACAATGAGAAATAAATATCTGTTGTTTGAGCAACCAGAGTATGGTATTTTGTCATAGCAGCCTGCACAGGCCGGGACAACGTCACCAGCGTGTTAATGGCTAATCCTCTCTCCGGCTCCTTAAAGTCTCACAGCTTGTCTTGTGAGCAGCCCTCCATCTCCCCCAAATCCTACCTGTGAAGAGATTAGAAGATTCTCTTCTGGAATATAGGAACATCCCCTAAAGGAAGGCTGGTAGCTATTGATCTACAGGAATCTCCAAAGCAAAATATGGTCTTTGACCAACTGTCATTCCAAAAATCTTCCTGTTCCCTTTTTGGAGCTTCTCTATTAAACACAAACAGACAGCACAAGGTCTTCAGACATTTTGAAAGTAAAATGATAGCCTCCCCCTCCTAAAAATGGTAGGAAATAAAGGTAATATATGAGATAGAGGAATTTTAAAACAGTAAATCTTTAGGGTGTTAAGAGAATGTATTATATCTATGAAAATAAATGTTTAATGGGAGCTGAAAATATGATTGCAACAATAAAAATCTTAATAGAAAAGTTGAATGATAAATGAGGACATCTTTCAGAAGATCAAATAACAGAAAGTGATGCTACTGAAAGGAAAAAGAGCCTTTATTTCTGTTTATATTAAAAAGGCTAAATTCATGTATCAGTTACCTCTCAGAAATCCTAGGGAGAATTCAGGCAAAAAATGAAATAAAATTTAGTAAAGAAAAAAGTATTTTTTAAAAAATGGTCCTAACTTCTCCCAATTAAATGATTGACTTTTTAGTGAAATGAATGGGAGAAAAAATTGACTCTAGACTCATGAAGGTAAAATTTTGGAACAGCACAGATACAGAGAAGATGCTAAAGCCATCAAAGAGAGGAGTATGTCAGACCTGAAGGCTGAAGTTCAAAACAGCAGGGACCTTCTCAGGACAGCAGTGGGAGTCAGACTATAATGGTGCACCCTGAGGCAAGGGAGAGGAAGGCTCCTTCCAATCCTAGAAGTCTACATCCAGCAATTTTTTCGTCTACTATTTAAAAAGAATTGAAGAGTTCAAAAAGGATCAACTCTCATAAAGCTACTAAATTTTTTAGTTTAGCAAAATGAGGGTTGTATCAGTGAACATGGGCTTCCATAACACAATGTCACGGGCTGGGTGGTTTGAACTACATGTTTATCTCCTCTCCTCTCTGGAAGACAGGAGTCCCAGATCAAGGTCCGTGAGGGTGGTTCCTGATGAGAGCCCTCCTCCTGAGCTGCTTCTCACCATATCCTCATGTGATGGGGGAGAAGTCACCGTGTCCCTTCCTCCACTGTGTCATGCATGGCCTTATCATGACCTCATTGGATCGTTAGTGCCTCTTCACACCTCTGACTCCAGAATAGTCACCTGGAAGCATGTCTGGTGGGACACAAACTTTCACTCCACAAGAATGTAAACCAAAACAGAGGAACCCAAAGAAGCCAAGAAACGTGGACAGGCAAAGGGAAGCCCGGCGACACAGCTGACCAGCTGGGCTGGAGAGAGCTCAGTCAGCTAGATCCTGAGAGCACAGGATCCAGGAAGGAGGTTTCCTTGAAAAATATGAGTTTAAGGATGAAAATATGTACTGAGAATCTGCTGGGGTTGAGGAAGGTACAGTGCAGGGAGGAAAGAATACTTAGCTTTGTGAATAGAAGTCTAAACAAATGGAAAATGAGATTTATTTATTCCAGTAGGAAAAAACAAGATATACAAACAAGGAAATCAAATCATACCACATGACCATCGAGCAATTAAATCATAGTGCAAGGGCTGAGTTTTAATTCTAGTTGAGTAGATTCTCAGAGCTTCAGTTGTTTCTTCTTTAAAGAGGACAAGATAATAAGGTAATAACCACTCAGAGAGGAGCTCTTAGGATTAAATGAGATAATGCCTATAAACCTTTTAATACACATTTTGGCCCGTAGCGCCTGCTAAATGTTCCCTATAATTATTAGGGCTATTACTGGGAAAAAGTATGCTGGAATTAGCCACCGTTCATTCAGGCTGTTCGGTGCTGGGTAGCCTTGAAAGCAAAGAAAAAGCAGAGCAGGAGAGAAATGAATAATTCAGCATTTATGGAACCAGACATGTGTAGAGTCTCCCACACATTTTCTCATAGCTCCAATGGCATCTCCATTTTACAGATAAGGAAACTGAGCCTGGAGGAGGAGCTGGCAGAAACAGATGTGTGGCCAGGTCTCCTGACTCCAAGACTGGCTCATCAGGCTGGGAGAGGTGGGTGCCACAGTGCTCCGTCTCTGCCCCTGCTCACCCTACTCTCTTCCGCTCAGGCCTCTGGGGCCAAGATGGGGAGTTCTCAGGCCAAGCCAAGGGCGGGAAGTTAGATCATCAGCCACCGTTCAAGGGGATAATTAGCTGACTATAAAAGCAGCTCTGTGAACCACAGTAGTTCGCCCTGCCAGGGGAGAGGGGAAATCTATGTTTTTATTACAAACGGAATCATAGAGGGGTTAAAGGCTTAGGAGTGCTTGGTTTGGTTTGGTTTTTTAAAGACTTGAGGTAGAATTTGACATCTATAGCCCTAGCCCAGAAAAAAGGAAGTTCATTTTCTGGGTCATATTTAAAGAGTCTGGCTTTCTCGACTCCTTATTTTCATGAAAGAGAAACAATTTGCTGCTTTTGTTCCATTTCAAGCACCTTTCCTCTGCTTGCTCAGGCTTTCCATTGCTTTTCAAGCAAATGATGGATGTGTAGGTGGAAAGAAGGTTGTGGGGGGAGCAGCCTGAAAGGTAGCTCTAGGGTTTGGGGATCCAATGGGAACACAGTGGAGCCCCAAGTAGAGGTGCTTTGGAGGTCATTGACCTTGAGCAAGTTAATGAACCTGTCTGAGTCTAACTGTGCACCCTGTCACCGGGGGTGGAGACATGTAGCTTGTATAGAGGACCATTTACTTGAGATAAGGCTGTGACTTAGGCATGGACCTCTTGACTTTGAATCCCAGCCCCAGACCTTACATGGGGAATGAGCTCATGGCTGGAGTTCTTGCCCACAAGGTGGGAGTGACATTATTACAATCGTTGTGAAGATCAGATGAAAAAAGTGCTGAAAATAGTGCTTGTTACATGATAAGTGGTCAAGAAGCACTGGTCATTATATTTTATTATTAACACTATCAACAAGGTCCATCTGTTTTCTGAAGGTGTAATGGATCTTAAGTTGATTTTAAGGGCATATTATGGAAAACTTTAAATGTCAAATGTACAAATTTGCCTCTGAGGAACCAACTTTTGAGTTACAGGGGCCGAAAAGGCCATTTCCTTGAACCTGCTCAACTGTCAGAAGGAAAACTGGGGTAGCTTGATCGAGACCCACTGTGGCTGGATAGCCCAAGAGGGCACCGAAAGGGAACCCACCAGATCATCAGGGGATGCCTTCCTTTCAAGAGATCTCCCAGATTAGCCTCCTTGCTGGTGTCTACAATCCTTCCCAAAGGATTTGGATTAAATGCTTCTCACATTCATGGGCAAATACCTTATGCCTATATAGGACTATTTGCAATCTGACAGGAATTATTTTGTCTAAAGGTTTCCAGTGTGTCATCTAGCTGGGAGCAGGGTCCTGCTGGCTGGGCCGAGGAGCAGGTGAAGTGATCTGGGGCAGAGGTGGTCTTCTAAATCAGCTCCAACATCTTTGAGGGTAGGGAAGCTGAGAAGCCAGAGGGCTCCTCCACCCCTCTTTCCCAGCAGCATCAGATGTATACCTCTTAGATTCAAACAAGGCTTTATAGCTTGGAATCTACTATTTGGGTTGGAAATTCCTCATCCTTCCTGACCACTCAGAACCAAAAAATGTTCCAAAAATTTGATCATTGATGTCTTAAACCTCAGAGAGCCATTTGCAAATAAGTCCAATCCTCTGGGTTAAACTATTTCCCCAACCCACAGCATCTCTGTGTCACATTATTTGTGCATTCATTTGTTCGGATCTGCTTCCAACCAGGAAGGACTTTGGGCAATTTATAATGATACATGTTAAATAAAACAAGCTGGTCTCTACCCATCCCTACCCCCACTTTAAGGAGCAATGGAAGGGGTAGAAATGAGGCTGGAGTAGAAAGTTCGATTAGGATGGAGACTGAAAAGGGCAGTCTATTAATTCATGCAATGCCCCTGCCAGTGACTTACCTCTCACTTCATCCCTGTGGTGATTTCTGCCTTCAGGAGGAATAGATGGAATCTGCTTCCTCAACAATCCTTTAAACACCACTATTATTGTTGCTTCTCATGAAGAAGCAGCTGAGATAAATGGGTTCATGTCTTTAGAGCCCAGGGGTCAAGGACTTTGAGTGGATCCTGTGTGGAATCTGGAGAATCTGGAGAAGTCTGAGCCACAGAGAAGATGGGTTTCTCCTGAGAACTATTTTAGGATACTGGGAGAAAAGTCCTGGCTTTGCTCTCAAGCTCCCAACAGGACCCTAATTAACCAGGTTCACTTGGAATCTAGCTTCTGTGGCAGCCCAAAAGCCATGGACAGCAGAGCCGAACTTCACCATCCACCTGGTTGGGGTGCAGGAGCAGGACTAGCAATAGATGCTCTTGCTAGGCAGGTCACTAATCATGGAAAGTGCCCCTGAACAAGCCTTTCTGTGAGAGTCCAGAATCTACATTGCTAATGCTCAAGGGCATTATAAAATTCAGTGGTGAGTTCTTTTGGGATGATGATAGGGGTGAGGATGATTCCTCCTCTGCTGAATGCATTATTTCCCCAACTGAGAATACGGATGTGTATGCACTCATGCAGACTCTGAAACTGGAGCATTTCATACATGAGGATGCCAAGACTGAGAAAAGGTCAAGGTCATAGAGTGAGCAGGATTGTGTCAGAATTCAGTTGTGAGACTCTACATTCTATAATCTCAGCTGCTGAATGCTGAGGCTTTGAGGACACTGAGCTCCTGAGATAAGTCAGCACTGGGCCTGGGGACTCTTTTGGAGGAAAGGCAGTTTTGGGTGACTCAGGGATCAGAGCCTTCTTGGACACTCTTTTCCTATACTAGTAACATCTGAACTTCTGTGGCTGGCGAGAGGCCTGAGGGACAGGCCAGCAGCCTGTTGGCAAGACCATAACCATGTTGCCAACAGAGCCTTGGGCCAGACACTCAAAGGGCAGTGTGTGCTTGTTCTGAGATGTGTTGTGGATGTCCCCAGTGCCTGAACATGCTTCCTCTGTCCTTGGGCTCTGGTCAGTTGGGTTGATGAGGTTGATCTGCCTGGAATCTTACTGGGTGTCTTCTGCCTACAGGGACCTACAGCTGGTGCCCTGGAGTTGCCTGGTACTTATAGGGTGCCTGTCACTTATAGGCTGAAAGTAGTTACTGTCCCTACCTCTGGAACTCTGGGTGACACCACCTTCCCAGGTGCAACACCTGGGAAGGAGCAGAGAGCACTCAGCCACCCAGATCAGCCACTTCTTTAAGGATGTGGCCCCTGATTCAGTGCCCAATAATTTTTAAGTGTAATCCTGCTCTTCTTGAAAATGCCATATTGTCCAAAGAAAGGGGAGTTCAACCAAGGTAGGGATCTGGGAACCTGGGGGGACTGGAAGTTGTTGCTGATTTTGGGATGAGACATTCATGCTTTATTATGGTTGGAGCCTGTATATTACAGTGTCCATAGCCTTAGACTCTAGCTTTATCACTCCCTAATCTCAGTTTAATTGCGGTGGTTAATTTACTTTGCACTTAATAACCCACAGTTTGGTGTGTTGTTTAATATGGTTGACACTCAGTTTGCTTTAAATGTCAGCACTGGCTGGGCCTGGGGACTTGGCAGACTCCCAGGGAGAGAGGACAGAGGAGCAGCAGCATCTGCTCGGCGTCTGCGGTGTTGGTATGTTGGCTGCAACTTTTCTTGGCTTGAGGTCTCAGTCACTTCCCAGCACCAAGCTCTCAGCTAGGAAGTGCCATCTCCTGCGTGCATCGGAGGCCCACTCAGCCCCGGTTGGCTGTATTCTTGCTGCCTCTCACTCAGGGATCCGGTAAAAGGGTGTCCGGCAGGCAGTTGCCCTCAACTTAGAAAGCATAGGGAGTCCAGGCACCCACTGTGGTCCTGAAACCCCAGTGCTAAGTGTGGCCTGGTCTTCATTATGTGTGTGATCAAGACCTTAGAAACGGCAACTGGACAGATCTCCTCTACTGGTGAAGGTGCAAGGGACAATAGTGAGGGCAGCTACTCCATGCTAGACTCCACCAGCAATTGGATGCATTTCTGCTGCCCACTCAGCCTCCACCCTTTTGCTCAGGGTGGCCTGAACAATGTAGGGGTACATGACACTGCCTTAATGTTAATTTCTTTTCAAACATCAGAATAATAATGCATGCAATGATAAATATACAACAATGTGTCCAATCTGGAGCCTGTTTATTTTTAATAGCAACAATTGTAAGATATATTTTGCTTTTTTTTTTTTTTTAAAAGTATTTATCTATTTGTGTGTCAGATACAGTGCCTCAGCACACAGTTCAGACTTGTAGTGATCCTCCTTTGAAAGCTTCCCCAGCACTGGGGTTATAGGCATGCACCACCAAGCCTGATTTTGGGGCCAGCACAGCATGTGATACCAGAGATTGAACTTGGGTCCTTGAGCTCACCATGTGCTTAGACCACAGAGCTAATTCTCCAGCCCTTGATTTTTGGCTTTTAGTAGAGGCAGGGTGCCTCATTTTCCCACTCTTAAGTAGAGCTGAGGCTGCTCAGCTTTTTGAGAATCCCAAGTGGAGCCACCACCAGTCCCAGTGGGTTTGTCTTGGATTCTTCAGGAGGCCCCACAGGAGGGCAGAGGCCACGCACTACTCGCTCACATGGCCCAGTCTTGCCTGCTCTGTGCTACTGAATAGTACTGAAGTGGTGTAGGCTGGGGCTTGGCCTATTGACTTGGAGTCTGGCTTGAGCGGAGCTCAGGGTGTAGTCAAGCAGAGTTGAGCCTAATGAACAAGTTTGGCTTCATCTTAAAATCTGCGTCGACCTGGGGGACAATCAGCTGAAGGCCTGAGCACCTGCCTTACAGGCCATCCAGGACTTGCACTTCTCCCTGACCTCTTGCTGTGCCTGTCTTTCTTCTCCAAGACCACAGAATGTTCTAAGATCCACCCATTGCCAAGTTCACCTTGGACATCTCCTGTGAGTCAGCATGGCAGCTCTACAAGGAGGGCACTCTCATTAGTTCCATCAGACACAGAAACTAAAGTTCCAGGTATGGTCAAATTCAGCAGGTAATCTGTGGCAAGGGCGGGCGGGAGCCGAGTTCATGTCTCGTGGACACTAGTGCATATATGTCCCCCTACTTTTGTTCCCAGAGGAGCAGGCCGGTCTTGGGTAGTGCTTCTGAATGAGATACAAATGAGGTATGTTGACCATATATAAGGTGATTTTTGAGTGGCACACAAAATAAACTCTTAAAAATACCACATGTGGGGATATAAGTAAACATACATAGTTTACACATCAGTCCCATGATTTCCTGAATATTTTTGCTAGGTGAAGTCATGCACGTTTCTCCAAGTGAGTTGATTTAAAGTAAAATATTAATAAATAATTGTACAGCTGACATATTGGTAAAGCTAAGCAAACAACCAAAAAACCAAGTCTGAAATACTGCACAGACAGGGAGAGGGAGAAGGAATGGAAGAGAGAGAGAGAGAGAGAGGGAGAAAAGTCAATCTTTGGGTTTGAATTATGTCATAGGCTATGTGGCTTGGGCAAGAGTCTTCAGCTCCCAGACTCAGTCTGATCATCTGTAGAATGGGAAGCGTGGGTTGCTGTAAAGATTCAAAAAGGGATAACATAGGGTAGGTGCTTTGCCAGGTTCTGGGTGGAGACTTATCAGAAATAGGGCAGGGAACCCCCAGGCGAAGCTTCTTCTTACTCACTCCTTGGCAGGGAGTGAGACAGGCATTTTGGATGGGAAAGTCATGAGGAGTTTGGGTTCAGGACTTAGAGTTCTCTGTGCTTAATTTGGCCTGAGACCCACCCAGACTGCCAGCCTCCCAAGTAACATGATACAAATCCGTTTAATTGAACATGACTCTTAATTGCCAAAATTACCTGTAACCTTAGCTTCTTTAGCAGCTGTGCCTGCTCCTGGGGCTGGTGCCAGTTCTCTGGGGATCACTGATTCCTGGGGGAGCCCAGCTCTGGCTGGGGGCTGGAGGTAGACTGTCATCAGACTGAGGGCTGAGGACAGGGCCTTGGGGAGGGGTGGGGAAGGGATTGGGTTAGCAACTCACACGGTGATGCCAACACCCCGCTTCTTGCTCCTCCCAGGATAGTCTCAGCTCCTCGTCCTCCAGGGTCCAGACTGGATCCTTCTCTGACTTTAAGTGTTGGAGAAATTTTAACTTTCCTGGAGTTCTCTCAAGTCCTGGGAGGCAGGGCTTTTGGCCCTGTTCCCATCATGCTCTAACCACAGAGCTCTTGATCAACCGCAGGAGCCGCACCATCGCAGCAGTATCTCAGCGGCTGTCGAGTGAGCAGAGGGGACAGCAGCGTGCAGAAGTGGGGCCTATCACAGGTCTTGTGTTTTTCCTCAGATGGCATTATTGTCATTGAATAATATAAGAAAACAAAAATAGCTAGGAAAAAAAGATAACTTAGATTCCCTAATTATCAGGAAAATGCAACAAATACAAGTTACATATTATTCATTCAGCCATGAGATTGCAAATAATCTTAAAGTTTAATATATTTTTATACAAGGGCCGGCCAAATAGCTAAGCGGATTAAAGTGCCTGTAAGCAGGTGCAGTTGACCGGGGGTTTGATCCCTGAGCCTGCCGTACCCACCCTGCCCCTGGAGCACACTGAGATGGCAATTAAGACTGGGTGTGGTGGCACAAGCCTGTAATCCCAGCTCTTGGGGAGGCTGTAAATAGGAGGATCACTACGAGTCAGATCTAGTAGTGAGCCCCAGAACGCCCTGTGGACCCTTCCCTAAAATACAAAAAGTATAAATAAATAAAAATAAAAAAATTATACGGTACAATGTTAGCAAATGGACTCTTCCCTTTTGCAATGCACCCAGGGGAATGGCACCCAGGGGTGCACATGTGAGGCAGGTACCCTCCCACTGGGCCACTTCCCCAACACCTGCGTATGCTTTTTAACTCCTTGGGAGAGTAAGTTAGTTGAGGAAAAATTACTGAAATTTAAAATTTCCCTGGACCTAGCAATTCTGTTTTTCATTTTCTATACTAGAAAGTACTTGTTCTTGAATGAAAGTTGCTTTGCACAGAGATGTTCTTGGCTGCATTGTTTAGAGGTTGACTAGAAGAATCCCAGCGAGAAGCCTTTCGTGCACAATGCCATGGAAGTCGTCACTTCCTCTGGATGTTCTTTCTATCCCTGGTGTCCTCTGCTCAGCATGAATTTTCAGTGATAACCACAGGGTAGAACTCAATATATGATGCCTAAACCTCCCTGAGACTTACTGCTGGCAAAAAAGCCACTTGTGGGGAGATTCATTATAAAATAAAGTATACAAAAGCAATATAACACAAACAAACAAAATTATACAACAAATCCCAAACAATATAATGTATGTTTCTATTAGGTACACAGAAAACCCATTTTCAATGTATGTCTACAAGGGCTTGAATAGCTATAGAAAGGGTCAGGAAGTGAACCTAGTAAAATAACAGGAGTAGTCACGTTTGGCAAAGGGGATGGGATTAAGGGAGGTGGTTACAGGAGATCTCAGACTGTGTGTCAACTGTTTGGTACAAATGTCTACAAATGACTGTTGTGTGCACGATTTGTGAAACGAAATATAAACTTATTGGTGGGGTTGGGTGAAGGATATCTGTCAGTGTGTTGTATTGTGTTAATTTGTGTATCTGTTCAAATTCTCCAGAATAGAAATTTAAGAACTATAACATAAATGCTCCTTCTGAGAGATGTATTCAACACGTCCAGCTCTGCCGTGCCGTTGAACTTGGCTGGCTCGCTTTCTTTTCTTCTTTCTTTCTTTCTTTCTTTCTTTCTTTCTTTCTTTCTTTCTTTCTCTCTCTCTCTCTCTCTCTCTCTCTCTCTCTCTCTCTCTCTTTCTTTCTTTCTTTCTTTCTTTCGTACTAGGTTTTGCTATGCAGCTCAGACTCATAGTGATCCTTCTGTCTCAGCCTCCCCAGCACTAGGATTACAGGCATGTGCCACCATGCCTGGTTTCAGGGGCAGGCATGGTGCTTCTGGGGTGAGACTAGCACATCATGCAGTACTAGGAATCAAACCCAGGTCTCTTCACTTGTCAGGCAAGTGCTTAGACCACTGATCTATCTCCCCAGTCCTTGGCTGACTCCTGTCCCTCTGCATCATGGCCAATAATGTTACTGATGACTGTTCCCTGACTAATGAGTGAGTGAACAAATGAGTGGGTAGATGGGCCATCCCTCTGGAAGGGAGCAGTCTCTTCCTCCATGGTGACCTGTTTCTGATGCTTTTGGAGACTCTTGGGGTGCTGTGCTTTATGTAGACCTAGTAAGGAATGTGCCTCATGCTCTCTTTCAGGATGGGAGAGGTGGGTACTACAGCAGTGGCATTACTAACAGAGAAATATATTGGTCAGTTTTCACTTTGTTGGGACAAGATATCTGACACCTTCAATTTAAAGGAGGAAGCAATTATTTAGTTCACAATCTTAGTGCTTTTGGTTCATGATTAGCTGGTGTCAGGCAAGAAGCATGGTGGAAGTGTGTAGTGAAGCAAAGCAGCCTGGAGGCAGAGCACAGGGAAGGGTACTACCAGGAGACAGGCCCAGGAGGTGACCTGCCCCCTCTAACCAGATGCTGCCTCCTAGCAGCACATTCAGTTATAAGCACCTCAAGATCTAGTCACCTCACCAGAAGTCTAGTAATCCAGCAGACAATGTTAACTGGCACAAGAAAGAAATTTTGGAATCCCTACTTTCACCACCATGGGACATAGATTCTCTTGTAAGAGCCCCAGTGTT
This sequence comes from Octodon degus, assembly GCF_000260255.1. Taxonomy (NCBI): domain Eukaryota; kingdom Metazoa; phylum Chordata; class Mammalia; order Rodentia; family Octodontidae; genus Octodon; species Octodon degus. Next base: position 1,609,574 of record NW_004524661.1, on the reverse strand, counting down.
CCTGCCCAGGGCTCTGGGCTAAGCCTGAGCACATAGAAGAGGCTCTGTGGTTGGCTTTAGTGGACTGGACAGGCTAAGGAAAGGGGCACAACAGGAGGAGGTTCTGGACAGAGCCCGTGTGCCTGAGGGCCGTCCTCCATGGGTGTAACTCCACACCTTCTCCTCTCCTCTTCACCTGGTGTCAGGACTCATGGTGATCTTTCCCAAGGAGGCGTTATGTGCTTTCAGACTCTTGTCCAAGTACTATATAAATTTTAAGGATTGAGCATAAAAATAAACACGTATTTGCCATTCCGACTGGATGCTATCAGTGAAATCTCAATACTGAAGGTTTGAAAGTGGAAATGGGGAAAAGGAGGAGTGTGTCTGCAGCTGTCTGTGTGTGTTAAGGTGGTGGTGGTGGTGGTGGTGGGAGGGAATAAACATGCAGGAAAGAGGAGGGGAGAGAAATGGAGAAAGCGATGCAGGTCCCTGAAGGCACACTTTGGGGTACCCAAAGCGCAAGAGGTAATTATAATGCAGTGGAGGCTACAGCAGGACAAAGGTCTGGGGCTGCTGGGCATTCACTCTCACAGTGCCTGAAGTTTGGGTGAGAAGAGAAGGGGACTTCCTCAGGCCCCCACCTCCAAGCTCCGAATGGCACCTTTTACCTTTGGCTCTTTGTGATTGCTGCATGTCGCCCACATCGTAACACAACCTAAGCCACATGCACACCAAAATCACCAGTTTCACAAAACATGCAGGATTTCGAGAAGAAGATAGAGGTGATGCTGGTGAACTGCTGGCAAAGTTTCTTGAAGCTGGTGAGCACAGAAGGCCTGTGGGCCAAGGCGGGGTGGGTGGCACACAGAGAAAAGTGCTCCCTGTGCCACAGAGAGCGGGGACAGCATTGCCGCGGGCATTTCTTGAGGGAATGGAGGAAGGTCTCTGATATGCTTAGGAATGGCCTTTCAAAGTACTCTTGTTCTCATAATCACATATTGAGTCAACATAATTAACTTGGTCTGTCATACAACTTTATAGGAAATATAAATTAAGCACTTGTATCAGGTTATCAGTTCTCGTAGTCATATAGATGTGTACTTTGAAATACTTCACGTGTTTTTTTCAAGATAAAAGTGAAAACCAACCCTTGTGAACCTTTAGCCTGAGCTTCTATTCAAGATTCTTTTAAAAACTACACCTTAAGTTTGAATAACTAGGCAGTGGTTATTGGTGTGTTGAAACAGAGTCAGTTCAGGGCTATTTGCTGTGTCCCAGGCCCAACCTCCTCACCCTGGCTGGAGAAGGCACCAACAAACTGTGGAAGCACCGATTTGGAACAAACTTGGAGGCCCAAGGAGCTGTCACATGGGTGAGGGAGATATGTCTGGCCGGGAGCGAATGCCTGGAGGCTTGGATCAGGAAGGTGCACTTGGGGTGCACCAGTGAGGCGGAGCGCGGGTGACCAGTGCCACACAGATCGCCAAAGCTTGTGTGGGCTGTTAGGAAAAGGTCCGATTTCATCCTACAGGCCGCAGAAGAGTTTTTAGCAGGAAATGACAAGGCCTGACTCAGCTTTCAGAGCCATCATGCCAGGCAGCATGGGGAAGCTGAGGACAGTAGTTTGGAGCTCTCCAGTGGCATGGTGGTGCAGCACTGCCTGCAAAGTGGAAATGAATGACCCCACGGTCGTAGGGGGGCTTCGAGGCCCCAGAACCTGCCCAGGGTGACACACCTGGCAAACGACAGCTCGTTTCAAACTCAGGCATGAACTCCCAATCAGTGCTCCTTGTGAACTCTCCAAGGCCCTCTCTGTACAGCTCCAGCTGTCTCTTCTTTTTACTCCTCCAAAATGTAAAGAGATAGACTTCTTTATTTAGAGATATTCATTTGGAAAGATAGCTTTACAAATGAAAGGCAATTTATTGTCTATTACCCATTAAAATAAAAATCTAACTATTAATATCAAAATATCTGTCCATGAGATATACGTGTGTGTGTGTGGTGTGTGTGTGTGTGTGTGTGTGTGTGTGTGTGCAAGCTAAGGCCAGGTGAGGGTGTGGCAGTGGCCAGATAAGGAAAGCGCACTCTGAGGACCTATTCAGGAGGCCTGGGTGACAGGACAGTATGGTGACTGGCTGGCTGGTGGTGAGGGTCTCCTGGGATGTACCTGAGGTCTGCACAGCTTGGGACACACCCCATATACCTGAGGGTGGGCAGTGAGGACTGTGAGACAAGGGCTCTTGTGTGAATTGAAGTTAAGCCCTGTGTAAACTGCTCTGAGGGGGTGGATTCCACAGAAGAGGAGAACAGTGTGTGGCAGAGGGCTGTGACTGGCTTCCTGGATGTGCTAGAAAGTGCTTTGGCTCAGGAGACCAGGTCCTGGAGGAGGCTGCAGGCAGTAACCGTGGAGGAAATGGAAATTCCCAGTGAGCGCGGCAGAGCTGCAGCGGGAAGGTCGGGACACTAGCTGTGGCGTGTGTACGGTCCCAGCAAGGCTGTTACCGGAGGTCATCAGGAACGTGACAGTAGGCTGCTTTTACAGCCTTGCCCAGCAGGTGGGTGGAGCGTTTATGGTTTGCTTGGCTCTGGGGCTGTGGCGGTTGAGCCAGGGTAACAGAAGCCCAGAAGTCCACCGTCCCAGCTCTCCAGGCCTGGCCCCTTCTGATTCCCCTCCTGACCCAAACCACCTCCAGGCTGAGCAAGCCCTAGATCTCCTCCTCAAGTCTTCGTTTTGGTGGTGGTGGCGGCGGAAAATTTGAAAGGCCGGCATATTGGTGTTTCTTTTCAGCACACCGATAAGGCAGAGGAAACATCTGGGGCCAGAGACAAAATGTGTGAAAGATGGGGGCTGGGTGGAGACAGAAGTTTTCTGTCTTAAAAACCGTTTTATCTCCTGGCTAGACACCTCTTTTATTAAAATGAAATTTATAGGTTGAAATGTGAACGCGAACACAGAGGAGACAGAAGGTTTAAATCCGAGAGGATGAGAGGAGGGAATTCAAAGTAAATAAAAAAGGAAATCCCAAAAACTCACATTTCCAGAACTAAATGTGGACACATTCGTTTCGGTTTACTACCCTTTCCTCTGCTGCCCAGCTCAAAGAGCCCCGCCACCTGGGACGCACGCCTTAGATTTATTATCAGTTTCCAGGGACCGACGAACAGCCGAGTGGCCTCATGGCTGCCTCACCATCAATTAGGTGCTGAAAGCCCTCAGATGAGAACTTGGCAGGAGAGGCCTGCACCTCCAAGGGAGTGTGCTCTCGAGGCCCTGAGCTTGGCCATTTGCCCCTTCTGCATAATCCCAGAGAGAGAAGAGGTCTGGGAGAGGACGCAGGGTTTTCTGGAATTAGACCAGAAGTCAGGGACAGCTGCACAGCACCATTCCTCAGCCTCCAGCCCCCAGCCCTCTTTGCTGCCATTCAGGCCCTGCATTTTGGTGGTAAAATCCAAAGGATCTTGGTGACTCCTGAAGGAACCAGAGCCCGGGTCCCAGGGTAGGAAGACCTGGTTCTTCTCCTTATATGGTTCCTCCTGCACAGGATGCTGGAGGACACTGACACTTTGGCTCCTAGCCTTTTTGGGAGCATGGCTGGAGGAGTTGTTCTTATTAAGGAGCATGTGGAGCTAGGAGCCTCTGGAAGCCAGGGCATCTGAAAACCTTATGACCATAGGACATATGGCATTGTGATTTTCTGCTGGGGCTAGGCCTGGCTCCAGAGATCCAAGAGTCCCAGTATGCACTTGGGTTGGGTCCTTAGTCACAGCTATGAATTGGCCCCCAAAGGTAACACAGAATGGCAAAGGTCAGTTAATTCCCTTGCAGAATCACAGGTTCTGGCCTTCCCAGGCTGGGGCAGATGTATGACTATAGAAGACTGATTGGAAGTGGATTTCAAGTTTTTCTAGAAATGGAGGGACTTCTCAAAGGAAGGTGACTTATCTCCTCTTAGAGTAGAAAAAATCCTATGCTTTAGGAGGGCATCACTTGCCAACAGCAGTTTCAGACATTACCAGGTCATTCAGTCATTCAGCAGGAGCTTTGTCACACATAAGAAGACATACTGATGAATATAAGAGAAACAGATATTTGGGAGTGAGTGATCTCAGTTAGGGGGACAGAGAGTTGTAGTACCACATGAATAAATTCATAATTTGTTCACCTGTAATGAAGGTGGTAGAAGAAAGAAATCCAGGCGTTGGGAGCTTATAGAGGAAATACGCCTGGTCGGTAAAGTCAAGTAAGGCTTTATTGGGGCTGAGACCTGCATGCGTGGCATGAGACGAACTCATGAGGAAAGGGAAATACAGGTGAATGACAATCCTGGAAATGTGAACACCAGAAGCAAAGGCCCAGAGGCAAAAGGGATGGCAGGCAGAGGGACTAAAGGGTCTGGTGTGGCTGTAGTACAGAGGATGGATTTATAGAGAGGTCCACAGGAGCCAGAGTAGGCTAGGCCATGCTGATCCTGCTGAGGATTCATTGAAAAAACAATGAGAAACTATTCATTGATATAAGCATGCAGTGCAGGAGAGGATGGAAATTGGGGGAGGGCAGTGAAATGCCTGTTTGTGTTTGGCAAATATCACAGTGCGTCGGCCTCCTTTGTTCATGGTTAAACTTCAAAACAGGCTGGACTGTTTCCAGAATGTGGGAAACAGGGAATAAAACTCCAAACATACAATCCTGCATGGCTCTTAGGAGGAAACTCAAGTGCAAAAATAGCCAGTGACCTAAGCAATTTGGGGAGACCTCAGCTTTTCAGCATGAAATCTGGCAAACTGGGAACAGTTAGTGTGGGGTTAGTGTGGGAGTCTCCAGTGCTGTACTCAGTAGTCTTTTGGTTGGGTTTTCTGTCCTGCAGTAGCAGAAGTTTATCCTAACAACCCAAGCCTGGCCAGAAAGGATGCAGTCTACTGAACATTACTGGTTTTAGATAACATAGGATAACATACTACATTGCAAATATATCCCCAAACAAAGCGATTAAAATTAAAAAGACACTGGTGCTAAAGGAATGCATCACTTGGCCTCTACAACATTCCATGATGACACCGTCCCTGAGCACGACAGAGAGCCAAGTCTAACTCTTCTACAAGCACCTGGGTTCACCTTGGAGATTTTCAGCTGGCCATAGGAAGTTGTGTCTTCCTGGGCAGACTTGAACATGTAGCTGTGGCCTTGGAATTGAATTAACAGGTAGTAAGTGGAAAAGTTTTAAGGCACATGATACACAAAGCTTAGATGACCTAGATGTTGATGGAAACAATAGAGGGATTTGTTCTAATAGTGTTTGTAAATAGGATATCATGTCCGCATCTTGTACAGCAATTAACCACTAGGAAGAATGTATGCAGTGTGTTAATTACTGAAACTGTCCTACCAATTTGGTTTGAAACTGTCTCATTGGTATTTGTTTCTCAATAAAATTATGGGGAAAAAAAGTTAAAAAGAAAACCAAAAAACAAAAAACAATGGAGATTCTGGCTGAGACACGGGCACAGAGAACAGAGCAGGGTCAAGGTGGAGAGATGGAAGTGATGCAGCTGCAAGCCAAGCAGGTGCTGGAGGCCACCAGGGCTGGAAAGGCCAAGAAGGGATTCTCCCTCAGAGAATCCAAAGGAAAGTGTCCTTGTCAATATCTCAATCTCAGCCAAGTGGCACTAGCTTTAGACTTCTGATTTCCCAAGTTGGGGGAGAATAAATTAGTGTTATTGTAAGCAACCAAGTTTGTGGTGGTTTCCAGTAGCCTTGGAAAATTAATCCTTTTGGGGTGATGTTTATTCCATAATCCACAAACACCCATAATTCTGCATGCCTGGAACTTTGTTATTCTTCAAGGTGCTGACTAAGGGTCATCGCCTCAGAGTGGTCTCTCTAGCCAGAGTAGGTTAACTGTTATTAGCCTCAATTGCAGTACTTAGTTACACCCATGTTTTGTCCCTAGTTTAAGTCTTTCTGTTTGCCCCTCTCAGGTCATTGGGGACTAGGACATCTTGGTCTCACTGTACCTTCTTAGCGAGAAGCAGAGGTGATGCACCATGAATGTTTGTTGAATAAATGAAAGATCTTTCCCAGTGTCTTGATGGTCAGTTGTGTTTCCCTGGAGTAAGGGTAGGCTGCTACTTCACTTTGATCAACAGGTATTGATGGTGCTTCAATTCTTATTTTGGATCTGTAGTCTGCCCCAGTCTGAGAGACTGTTTAATATTCAGTCACTCATTCACTTATTCAATAAATATTTATTTTTGGGGGGCTTATTATGTGTGAGGCAGTCTGCTGATGATTCCTAATTGGGCTATTTTTTTCCCCTGTTGAATTTCAATTGAGAAAGAAAAAAGCAATTGCAGCATTTTTCAAGGCAAAACAAGTCATATAACAACCACAGACCACGAACAACAAAACAATCTTTCATGAGGCTAATTAGTTCTAAGCCTTAGAAAAAAATAGTAACTGCCAATTCTGAGCAGTCTTGGAAGGCTTTTTGAGTGGAATAGCAAGCAGGAAACGTCACATGAAGCTAGCTCACTGAGAAAAACAAGGCACTCCAGAGTTGTGGACTTTTCGCGGCTCTGATTTAGCTGAGTTTTCTTGTGATAAAGAAATTTGAGGACATTGATAGGCGAGGGAAGCACATTTACTGCGCACACAGATTCTTTCAACAGACTTGGGGACACAGAACCAGCCTCATAATCAGAAGTGTTTCTTTCTGTTTAAAACCCAGAAGGGTAGCTGACATCTTTTATCAAAAAGACAGACAATTCTTATCCCCTGACAATTCCAGATTATGGGTCCCAGGAGGCTCCTCTTACACTGGTATTTTATCACTAGAATCAGAGAGACTGCTGTTTATTTTCTGAGCCTCCACGTAGTTTTCAAGGTGTTGCCAGCAGGGCTTGGGCTGACAGTGACACATGTTATTGTCACATTGCTAGATCTGAAAGAAAACACGAGATAAATAAATATCAGTGTTTTCTTGGATCTCTTTTTGCTATCGTGGGCACCGGAGGCACTGGCATTTGTTAATTCCCGGATCTGTGCTGTTTGCCGGGGCACTTTCCCCTTTCATCAGACAAGGCCAGGAGGAAGTGGAGGCACAGGTGGCAGACATCATGGGCCAGTGCAGGTGGTCTCTCGTGAAGCGGCATCTGTCAGGATGAGGGCCAGGCTGGGCTGGGACTGTCTTCCTGCTCCCTGCCTCACAAGGGGTGGGGGGGGCTGTCCACCTCCCTGCTGGGTGAGCACCAGGCCCAGCATCAGGTGACACGGCCTGGGGCTGTGCTTGAGGACATTGCTCAACCTCTAACTCTCTGCTTCTTCATCTGTAGAGTAGGGTAGTGGGAGCTTCCTTCCTCCTTCCGGCTTCATGGAGGTGGCCCACACATGAGGGCAGTGCCCACTCTCCATGGCTGGGCTGGGTATTCTCCACCCCCCAGACCTTTGCTGCTCACTCCTTCCTCTGCCCTTTTCTCTTCTTGGCATCGCAGCCCTGTGCCTTCGCCTTCCTTAGATCATCTTATCCTTGATCAGGGAGTGATGTCAACACACCAGGCCCAAGGGCCGTACTTAGCCTCTGCCTGATTTAGGAAACGCTGTGTTTTGGGGAACACAGCATTTCCACACATTTGCGTACCAGCCTTGGCTGCTCCTGTGCTACAGAGCACAGCAGAAGGGTGGGGCCCAAGCTCTGTACTCTCAGGCCCTCTACAGAAGAGGGTGGCTGACTCCTGTTCCAGATGTTCTCCCGCAGGCTTAAAGTGTGATCAAAAACCACAGTGTATGTTGCCATTTTTTGAATCTTCACTACATGGGTCTGCCAAATAGCTCAGCAGATTAAAGTGCCTGCTTAGGCAGACTCAGTGCCTGGGCTTCGATCCCCAGTGTGCCATGCCTGCCCCACCCCCGGGGTACGCTGAGAGGGCAATTGAGACTTGGCATGGTGGCGCGCGGCTGTAATCCCAGCTCTTGGGAGGGTGAACACAAGCAGATCATTACGAGTCTGATCTACATAGTGAGACCCTGTAGACCCTGTCCTAAATATAAATCAATCCATCAATCAGTCTTCACTACAGTAAAAGACATGTTACCATGAATCCCCTTAAAATAGTCCTCCCCGCTCAGACCACACTTACCCACTGCTTGCGCCACTTTCTGAAGGAGTTCTCAAGTCTTCGTTCAGGGGTGTCTAGTGATGCTGCCTTGGCTGATTCTGTGTTTGGAATCAATACAAAGCATTTACCTTTCAGGTCATTTTGACTTTGGGGAAGAGTGCAGAGCTATGAAATGCCAGGTCAGGCGAGTCAGGTGGGTGAAGGCGCTCTGCGACCTCTGCAGAGGCCTGCTTTTCTGTTGGATGGTGCTCAGCGGCAGCTGTCTCCTTATTTTTGAGCACACTGTGTGAAGACTGCTTCAGGCAGTGGCACGAATGATGGGGTACACGGATTGGGAGTGAGGGGTTGGTAGCAATGCGTGCTTTGTGTCTACATTTCCTGCGTGTTTTAATCTCACCCATACATCCTCGATTTCACTCATTCTTCAAAGCCTCACTTGAGTTTTTGATCTGCTTGGTGCTCTGTGGCATGTTAATTGGCATTATAAGCACAAAGTTTTTCATGATCAAATAAATCTGGAAAATTCTAAGTGAAGCAAATAGAAGCAGGCTTCTTTTCTGGCTTTGGACTTCTCAGGAGCAGTTACCACACTGGAGGATGTTGGAAACCTTGCAGAGGGGAATTTGCCATGCATGTTCCTCAGATGTGCTGCTTGCCGGGACCACTGAACATCGGAGAGTGTGATTCCTCTTCTCCAGGTTTTTTTTTTTTTTCTGGGTGTCATCTGCCACCATAGCTTAAGAATACATTATTGACCTGAAATCTTGATTGCAGGCTTGGAATTCTTTGCTGAGTACCAGAAACTACTCTTCTTTCTCTCTACAACTGTAACAGGCATCTCAACCATGATATGCTCCAAATAGGCCTGCTCCTCTCCCGACATTATTCATCTTGGGAAGCGGCAAGACTATTCACCAGGTGTTAGGGTCAAAAACTTGGGGCTCATCTTGACTCCTTGCCCCCCTCACACCCTGCATCTGACTCACCTCTGTATCTAATCCACCAGTGCATCTATCCTCTCCACCTTCGGCATCATCCTATATGGGCCCAGTTCTCTCCCTCTGTACTGCGTTCAGCCTAGTCCAAACTGCCCACACCTCTTGCCCAGATTCCTGCCACAGGCTCTAAACTGGGCTTCCTGATTCTGCTCTGGTTTCCCATGGTTCATCTTCTGTACAGTGGATAGGACAGCCTTTTTGAAACTCAAATCCAGTCAGGTCTTTCTCTGGCTTAAAATACTTTCTGAGAGAAATTTTCTGTTCCAGATAGAATACAATGTTAACTTCCTGGGTAGCTTCCAGAACCTGCACAATCAGACTTTCACTTATATCTTTGCTTCTGGCCTAGCGTACCCTTCAAGTTCACAAACACAGGGCCTTTGCACATGTGAATGTTTAGTCTTAGAAAGTTAACCATACTCAGTCTTCCTTCCTAAGATTATCTCTATCATCTTCACCTTTGATTATCTCTTCACTTCTTACCTTTTAGGTCTCAATTTTAGAGAGGCAGTTGCTGACCAGACTGGCATAGCTAATATTTTTGGTATTAAGCCTTTCAAGTTTATCATCATTATAGCTCTTCTTGGAACCTGAACATGTCTTCTGCTAAGTACAAGATTCATGAAAGTCCAGCCTTGTTTTCCTTCCCTGTCTGGGGCATCCTAAGCCTAAGAATAAGTACAGCCTTTTCATCTCTCATAAAAAATGGTTCTACCCTATCTGTCATTCAGTGGTTTTTATTTATAAGCCACTTACAAAAGTATGTGGCCCCTAGCAAGAGCTTTCTGATTTCTGTGGCATAGTTCTGTGTGACTGGAAGGGCATTCTCCTTGACCAAACCGAGAGCGACACCACAGGTGTGCAAGCTGGGCCAGGCAAGCCATCCTTTCTTCCTGGTCTCTGGAGGAGAGATGACTACCTGGCTCCAGGTGGCATATCTGAGTGACACTGAGTAATGCTGCGTCTTGCTTGGTTTCTTCTTCTTCCAACAGAGTTCAGCCCAATCTTTAACACCTCTCTAATACTTGCTAATCTGCCCTTTTCACAGAGTTCCTGGAGCTCTACACTCTGAGACTCTGGCAGGCAGTCGTGTCTCTTAGACATGTGCAGGCATTGCTCCACCCAAGATTTCAGGGGCAGAGCACTTACCAGCACTGCACAGTCCAACCATGTACACCGACACATCCACGGCTTTGTTATGATCGGTCTTTATTTGTGATAAACAAGATGGCCTTCTAGTTATAGTAGTGACTTGAGGTTTCTTTTAAAATAAACTTATTTAAATTTTTAAAAATAGTTTAAAATACACAAGGGTGGCAAGACCCAGAAATGTTACTTCTAGGGAAGCAGGAAATTGTAGCCACACAGACTTGTATGCAGATGTTCTCGGGGCTGTTATGTGTAATAGCCTCCAATTAGAAGCCACCTCAGTCTCTACCAACAAGTGGGCAAAGGAATGGCCTCCATAGAATGGCCAGCTCGAAAAATGAACCAAATGTGCAGTTGTGGAACATGGACCAGTTTCAAAAGCAAAAGTTAAATATGAGAAATCAGAAACAAAAATCCACACTTTCTGTGGTTCTGTTTCTATGACTTTCTTAGAAAGGGCAAACTGAAGCCACAGTAAACAAATTGCTAAAGCTGTGGGATGCTGGAGGGAGGATTTCGGCAGAGCAGCCCAAAGGCACGCTTGGTAACAATGGATGCGATTTGTCCCTGGGTGGTAGAGACAATTGCAGGCATAAGTTTCTCCAAACTCACCTAAGGTGAGTTCATGCTGTTGTCTGTAAAGTATAGTTTCATTCAATTGACAGGAGGTTAGAGGGGGCTGGGTGTGCCAGCGCATGCTTATAATACTGGGGTAGGTGGGGTAGGAAGATCACAAAGAGCTAGCCAAGCTGGGCAACTTAGGAAGACCCTGTCTCAAAATAACAAGATGAGAAGGGGCTCTGGAGATGGAAGGGAGCCAGGAGGGAGAGGAGAAGAGGGACAAGTAAAAATGATTCAGCTGTGCTATGTGGATGCACCACAAGTGCATGATGCAATTATAGTAAATTTAAAAAGTATACTAATAAAAGTAAAAAGAGAAGTTTACTACCTAAAGAGTAAAACAAAAGGTAGGAAGGGTGTAGCTCGGGGGAGAGCACACAAGGAACATGAGTGAGGCCCTGGGTTTATTCCCAGCATTGCAAATGAATATTTTTTTAAAGTTTAAGGAAAAATAAATAATAAAGTAACTACTAAAGGAAGACAAACATCTTTGAAGATGGTAAAAAAAAATGGTAGAAACGTAGGAGAGCCTGGACTAGCATCTCAGGACTCGGCAAGGCATTTACCCTTATCCTGTTGTTCCTTTCTCAGTTGTCATTAAAATTTTTCCATACTTTTTTTTTGAGACAGGTTCTCACCATGTTGCCTAGGCTGCCCTCAAGCTCCTGAGCTTGGGGAGACCTCCTTTCTCGGCCTTCTGAGCAGTCTGGACTGCACACACTCTGCTCATGTTAAATCAGTGATGGCTCTGACTGCTACCTTTGCTCAACAGATTCAGAATTTCAGGTCCTGCTGAAAACAACACAATCCATGCAGAGGCTGGGATTGGATCCCCCACACCACATGCTACACCAGCCCTGTCCTCAGGTGCACTGAGCTGGCCACCGAGTTTGGGCTTGGTGGCGCACACCTATGATCCCAGTGCTGGGGAGGCTGAAAACAGGAGGACCACTATGAGTCCAAGCTGTGTAATGAGACTCTGTACCAAACACATAAAAATAAAAAACACACACACACACACACACACACACAAAACTTTACCTTCCCAAAATGATGAAGGCTGTCATGTCACATTATTCTCTAATGGTTGTATAATTTAAAAATGTATTAATTTTCAAAAACTTAGTGTAGATGGGCCAGAGAGATAGTTCAGTAGAATAAATGCCTGCCTGGTAAGTGCAAGGTCCTAAGTTCAATCTCTAGTACTGAAAAAAAAAAAGAAAAGAAAAGAAAAGAAAAAAGGTTAAAATATATATGCGTAAGATTTTCTATCTTCACTTTTAGGTGTGCAATTCCAGGGCAGTGAGTCCTTTCACACTATTAGGCAACCACCACCCGCCTCATCCATCTTCAGTATCTTCACATCTTGCAAAACCAGAACTACACCTCCATTAAATAATAACTCTTCCAGCGCAGTGGCAAGCAGGAACACTGAAGCGACACCCAGGATTTTGCGACAGATTTATTTACATTGACAGACACTGATTGGGATCATTCCCAGGACATCAGGCCCTGATCTCTGGTGGTCTCAGGCTTCTACGGGACAAGCAGGCAGGAAGTAGGGAGGCAGAGTGGCTTGTCAGTTGGGGACTGGATCTTACAATATGCATCATAGTGACCAGCTATGTATCATAGTGACCAGCTGTCTCTAAGAGATAGGAGTAACCGTAAGAAATGAAATACACTGGCTGGGGTGCTCTTTCCTGTTACATTTCCTCTTTTCTGGAACCTCTGGCATGCCCTAACCTCCTCAACATTCCCCCCCTTCCTACTCTGCCTTTATGAATTTGACTATTCCGGGACCTTCTCTGAGTGGAATATTGCAGTATGTATCTTTTATAAGACTGTTCTATTTCCTTTTTTTTGTGCAGGGTCTCACTACACAGCCCAGACTTGTAGTGATCCTCCTGATTTCTGCCTCCCAAGTTCTGGGATTACAGGTACGCATCTCCACGCCTGAACTTCATTGCTGGCTCAGCATATCGGGGGGCATGGCTGGCTTGGCATGAGGAGCCAGGAATTGAACCCTGGCCCCTGTGCTTACCTAAATAAGCACTTAGTCCACGGAGCTATACTGCCAGTCCTTGGTCTATTTCCTTGAGCATGATGTTTATACACTCTTTTACAGCCATTGGGTATGGTTCACCTGAAATTTATTTTGTGTGTCTTTGTAGAGAGTGATTTAATTTTATTCCTCCTAACAAATAGTTAAGCCATTTCCCCAATGCTGTTTATCCAACAAGCCATTTTCCATGATTGTTTGATAGCCACGCAGATCGCAACTGGACTCATGTGCACATGCCCCTGCTGGGAACCTCTCTTCAGGCCCTGCAGTGTGCTCGCTGCTCCTGGCACAGTGTCGCACTGCATTGATGTTGTAGCTGAGACCTTGTCCACCTTTAATCAAGGGTTCAGCTCAGCCCTAGTTCCCTTCTAGCTCTTTGCAAGGACTGGGACGCTCTCTGGGCTCCCTGAAGCTCTCCCACCTCTATGTTCCCCCAGGGGAGCTTACTATGTGGGGTCTCAGTCTGGAGGCAGGTTTGCTTGTCTTTTGCTCAGAGCCTGACAGTTCTGAGCTCCTGCTCCCTGCTGAAGGGTGGTGCCTCCTAGGAGATCAGTGGCTGCCCTTATCTTGGGAGGCCTGGTTAGGGAGTGACGCTGCACTGGGACAGACCCATTTTTCTGCCTAAAGTGGACCTTTGCCATAACCTGGCTGATTTTAAGGCACAAGTCAAGATAAAGCAAGTTAATCTTGGTTCTCCTCCAAGGACATTTGGTTCTGACATACGGAACAGGAGGCTTCCAAGTTCATTTTGGCAGGGGCCCCCGGAGGCAGTAATAAGCTACCTTCAGTCTTTGTGCAAAAGATGCAGAGAAGTGCCCGAGCTGCCTCCCGAAGGCCGGGACGTGACACTGAAGGAAGATGTCAGGGGCCCGGCAGGGCAGGAGAGCAAGTATGGAGCCCACAGATTTTGCATGAGGGCTGGCCAGCATCCCACAGGGGCTGGGCACCAGAGGTTGTATCTGAGGGCCAGAGGTGAGGGCAAAGTGGAAAGGGCTTCCACTAATCTCCTGCCATTCTATGTCGCATGAGCAGGGGCACAGTACTCCCTCTAGGTTTCTGCTAAGAAGTAGGACAGATAAGCCGGGTGGGAGAAAGCACAGAGGAAGGCAGGGGCTTGCTGGACAACAGTGGGTGTCCTCATCCCCAAGTGGCAGGGAGGCCACCAGGCCAGCCTGCTGCTTGGGGAAGGCTCTTTAGGTACAGGGTGTCACCTGGGGACCTGTGGCTCAAGGAAAAGCATGCTGGGAATGTATGGACATAGGCAGGGTGTCATGAGAACACGGGGCTGACAAAGCCTGCTTCGCGCAAGCCACAGTCACCTGGGCACCACCTTCCCGGGGCTCCATCTCCTCCACTGACCACTGTGGCTTTTACACACACACACACACACACACACACACACACGTTCAAATCACTTTCTCAACAAAAATTTGGCATTTTTATAAACAGCCATATTGGACCAGAGATGTAGCTCAGTGGCACAGTGCCTGCTTGGCAAGTAGGAGGCCATGAGTTTGATTCCCAGTACCAAAAATAAATAAATAAACAAACAAACAAATAAATAAATAAAATAAACTGTCACATCTGCAACATAGGAATAACAAGTATCACTTAGAGTATACTTGTGACAAAGCAGGCACTATTGTAGGCATTTAAGGTGTCAACTCCCATCAACATCAACTCCTCCAGGGCTTTTCAATGCTGTTATTTCCTTCAGCTTCATGTATGAGGAAACTGACGCACTGAGAGGTTAAATTGTTTGTCCCAGACCACATCGACTCAAAGCCCTCTGGTTGAGCTCCAACTCTAAAGCCGGCTGCCCTGCAAATCAGGGGTCCAATATGGGTTCTCCTGAACTTCTTTCCACCAAGGCACATAAATACACCATAAACAATATAGATGTATAACTTGGATATATATATATATAATATATATATATATATATATATATTATATACACACACACACACACACATGCCTACATATAGTATATGTGCATATAAACACGTGTAGGTATGTGGATGAAATGCTAATCCGTGTACCACTTTCTTTCTGCCCGTCCATGTACCACCTCCTTTCTGCCAACTTCCAGTGTCTCGGTACCCACCCAGGCACTGCTTCACCCAGGAGGTTTAATGAGTGCATCTAGTCCCTGCAGAAGTTGTGACAAATTCCTTCCTCTGGGGATGAGAACGGTAAGAACGCCCACTCCTGACACCCCCAACGTGGCCCTGTCAGTGTGCTACTTCTTATACCCAGGTACCATCATCAAGCCACAGCAGGACTCATGTGAGCATTGCAAGTTGGAGATGGGAGGAGAGAAAACCACGTGAGGCTCTGCGAGCCTAGTGGTCACTGCCCGCGGCTGAGGACGCTGCACCGCACCCATGTCCGCTGTGGGCACTTTCCTGTGGTCTGATAATAAATGAAACACCTTGTCTTGTTTGCTCACTCCTGGGGCTTCTCTATCAGGTTGACAAGCACTAGGTTCAAGGTCTAGCTTCAGAGCTGCCCGCATGGCCGAGAGAGTGCAACCCTCTCCGGGCACAGAGATTTATAGCCTACGCTGTGGTTTCAATTAGAAGTTATAGCAGCATCTGTGGTGTCCTGACGGCCCTGGGACATCTTTTGAGAGACACGGCCAGCTCTTTCGGGACATCCAGAGTGTATTCTAATCCTTAACTGTGAGCCCATGTCAGAGGAGTGTGGGAGATGGTTCTGTCTTCTGAAAGTGAAGACCAAATGGAGATGGAGAGGGCCTTTTCTCCCAAGCCTGGCCTGTGTCTATTCACCTCTCTGGCAGGCTGAGTACCGGGACCTGGATGTTGAAAGCCAGAAGGCCTGGGCAGCTCATCTAAGCTTGATGTGGTTCAGCGTCCTCACCTGTGAAATGGGCACAGCGGCACTTGCTCTGCAGTGTTGTTGCAAAACAAGGCAGGCTCAGGCATAACTGGAGCTAGGCCCCTGGAGGATGCTGAAGAAAAGTTGGCTGATGTTGGTTGCCATGGGGGACAGCTAGGCCAGGCAGGTTCCCACTGGTTGGTTTTTTAATTCACTGTCCCCCAAAGGTCTGTGGGGTGCTTCCTCTGTGCCAGGTTCTGGGATGTGTGGAATTCCTTTAAGACAGAGAGGTGAATTTCTAGCCTTCACAAACCAAAGCATGTAATTTCTCTGGTTCTCCATTGCACAACTGCATGTCTCTTAGCATCTAGTCTTTCCAAATCTTAGGGGGAAGGTCATGAACCTTGCACAAATCAGACAAGCAGATGTATATACAAGGTCTGTGAAATCTGGAGAGCAGTCAGAAGTCTGCCAGTCTCAGGTTCCCAGGCCAAGCAATCCTCAAGGTAGAACAGGAAAAAGAAAAGTGCCCTCAGCTGGTTGTGCTCCCTCTGTTCCCCATGAAGCTCTGTGGTGCCATGGAAAGGCTCACATGCTCCCCTCTGAGCCTCCGTATTTAACCTCAGTGTGTTGAACTTGAATCTCTAATTGCTTGATCAACATTTTCCCTTTCTTTTTTGCCCCTTAGCTCACTGTACCTGACTCCACCTCTTTATTCGTGCCATGCACTTTTGATCTCACTGGTGCAAAGGTTTCAATGACAGAGGCCAGGAGGGCCCCGCACACCCCTTGTCTGGGCCCAAGTGCTGGCTTCTTACCAAATGTGGAGGCTGTGTCTTCTTGTGTTATTGCCAGCAGCTCCTGTATCTCAGGTGAGTCCCCACGACATTTCTGTCATACTTTACATTTTTATTTCAAAATTTTCTTCTTAGCTCTTAAGGGAGGCATTACTCCACATGAGAAAAAATTTTCCCAAAACCTGTGAATACCAGGAACAGTCTTTGAGCAGACTGACTACAGGAACTGAGCCCTTTATCTGTTCTCCCCATCATGGCCCTGGGAGGTTTGGTGCTCTACCATGCTACTGAGCACCTTGTACCCAGAAGTGAATTTCCAGGCATTGGGCTGCACTCAGCAAATTGATTTGTTCAGTGGTATCTCTGATCAGATGCCACAGACAGATGAGACTGGTAATGCCTCCTCTGTTTTGCAACCGTGGACATGATTGAGGTGGGCGATAAGGAAAGGGAGAGATGTGGAGCAACGCTGAGCCGGCTCCTGGACCCCAGCACAGTCAGGTAACCCATTCTTCTTGTTGAACAACATGAGTCATCTTGCCAGCCTCCTGTAATTAACCATGCTAATGGCATTCTCTGCGCTTACTGGCTGTTGGTGTGCTCTGTGTGCTCCTTGACCCCCTTAGAATAAAGCCTTGCGATTAGCAGCCAGGTGGGTGATGAAGATCTGGGTGGTGATGGACCTCAGATCTCGGACCTTCAGAAGGCTGTGGCACTTCTCTGGGAGTGAACTTGCCCGTCCTGTGGTGATGGGAACCTGCTGTTCCCTCTGGGTGATTCTCCTGCCAAGAACTACAGGCTCAGCCAACTGGTTTGCATTTGTACATCTCTCTCTCTTACTCCCCCTCCAGCCCCAACAGTTTCTCAAAGCCATAACCAGTGTCCAGCCAAGTCATCTCTAGGTCCCCACCATCTGGCATTGAGCCCAGAATATTGTTGTCCTGGGACAAAAAAGAAATGAGTGAATTCTGAGGAATGAACCCACCCCAGGACCTCTCTGCCAGGGACTGACAGTTCTTTTCAAAATCTACTTTCCATCTTTCCCTCTACTGTCTCTTTTCCGATCCTAAGGATTAGCAGTAGTCCATAAGGAAGAAGGAAGCTGCTTAGTTGGGAGGTGTGGAAACAGCTGTTGCTGTGGGTGGAGAACACAAGGCAATAAGGACTGGAGTAGACACCTCCAGAAAACCCTGCAGGGCATTGTATGTGGGTATTGTTTACCAGTTGACTTCAGCCAGCTTTTCTACAGAGTACTAGGGGCTGTGGGGCTGGTGATACAAAGCAGGGGTGGGGGAGGGGGTTGAGTGTGCTACACAGAAGAAGATGGACTCTTAGGGGTCATGTCATGTGTTCGGTCAGTGCAGATTTCCACATACTAGAGAGGGAGGTGGAGAATAGGTATAAAATCAGCTATGTATATGTATATGTATATGTATATGTATAGGAATTATTTTTTAATATGCATGGGTATCTTATGAGCTATTCATTCATGTGGTCGGACTACTGATCAGAAATAGAGTTCAGTCCAGATGGCGTGGAGGTCTTGAAGGAAGGATTTGCTTTCAGGGATACTAAGGGCATGATCTAGGTCTAACAAAACCCCAGAAACTAGCAACATCAGGATATTGATGCTGCCTTTAGGCCTGAAGGGGCGAGGTGATGGGCACACTATTCACTCTAACAGTACACTATTAATTAGCTACTGTGGTGCCCCATCTCATTCAATTCCAGCCCAGCCTCTGCCACATAAAAGATGCTCAATAAATATTTGTTAATAATCAGTGAATGAATAAAAACACAAGTACATTGATGAACAGATGTGAATAATATTAGGGTATAGTGGGAGGTCTGCATGATGACACTATTAAGCTGATGATGACAAAATTAAGGTCTGACCACCCAAGTCTACTTGGTCGCTTAGTTCACTCCACAACTACATATTGATTACCCACAATGTGCCAAACAAATAGGTGACACAAATGCATAAGTATAGGTATACTGTATAATATCCAAGTGCTGCAGAGACAAAAAGAGAATAGGGGGCAGCTCTGTCCTATATTTTAGGTGAGGAGGTCAGGGATAACCTCTGTGCTAAGGAGGGGTCTTTGAGGCAAGAGCTGAAGGAGGAAAGGGTGTTTGTGTGGCTTTCGGGGACAAGTGTGTTCCTGGAGGAGGAGAGCTTTGCAAGGGCTTTGGGGCCGGCATGTGGTTGGGGCTCTGGGAAGAAACGAGGACATCGGAGTGGCTGGGGCAAGTGCAGCTGGCATTGTTCTCCATGCAGCTGCTGGAGGGATGTTTCAGGATGCCACTTGGAGCCCATCTGTCCCCAGCATGTCACTGCTCTTGGAACACAGTGCGCACTCCTACAGGCCAGGCCCACTTGGCAGGGCCTCTTGTGCCTCACCTGGCTCTGACGTCACTTCCCTCCCTGGCTCCTTCCCTCGCTGCCCTGCAGTCACATTTGGCTCCACCTCCAGGACTTTGGCCTTGTTGTTCTCTCTGCCTGGAGCACCTGGCTTGGATCGTTGGCTCTGACTCCTGGGCACAGCCTCTTCTGACTCCTAAAGAATGCTGTCCCCAGGTACTTCAAGCCTCTCGTGGCATGCTTTTGAGTTTGTTTTGTAATGGAGACTTAACATTTTCCCCCATTCCCTGGTCTGTATGTTTGTCCACTGGGTGGCCATGTGACACTCCTGTCCCATGGGGAGCTTCTAGAAGGCATCACCCTTGAAGGGAACTTTGTGGTCCACAGGAATAGTGCCTAACCACGGTAGGTCTTTGGTAAACATTTGATAGACAATAAATGAATCCGTAACATATGAAACCCCAGACTGAGACTTAAGAGATGATGGTCAATCCTCTGACTTTGTAGATTTCTTCATAAGACTTCTGGGTTTCTTAAGGAAGGTTGAGTTTAGTTAAGATGTCCACAGTGGCATCAGAAGTGGAGATCTGTGGGAAGCCCAGGGGTGAGAACTGAAAGATTTCTCCTGCCCCCCATGCACTTCAGAGGTGTCATCTACGCAAGTTCTTCTCAAAGCCAGGAACTCCTAGGACCCCAGAAGCAGCCCGTGAAAGCCCAGTGTGATCAGCCCCACGAGGAAAAGCATGCAGCACCCTTTCTGCAGCATCCTCTTCCCTTTTCACAGGTGAATCAATGAACAGAAAGCCTCCTGCTTATACAGCCAGGAATGGTACCAGCCTGTACAGCTTTTAGAACTATGAAAACTTTCACTTCTACCGTGGGAGCCTTCACTTTCCAGCCTATAGGTCCTGTTGATGATTTTTTCTTCTCCACCCAATCTAATTACACAGTTAATTTTTTGATTATTCGTTTTTATTTACATGTTTAATTTTGCTCTCACCTATCCTGTGAAGCCAAACATGCTTGTGGTATTATCACATTTGTTCTGATTTTTTTAAAAATGTATTTAGTACAAGGTCTACAGGGTCTCACTATGTAGAATGGACTCATAGTGACCCTCCTGTTTTCAGCCTCCCAAGCACTGGGATTACAGGGGCTGGCCACCACGCCAGTCTCAGTAGCCATCTCAGCACAACCCCAGGGGCAGGGCATGGACCTAAACCCAGCCACTGCGCTCTGCCTAAGCAGGCGCTTTAGTCCGCTCAGCTGTCTATCTGGCCCTTGGCTCTAATATTCTTTAACATACATAGAAAGCTGTTAAGAGGAAGGACATTCCTTGTTGCTCTTGTCCATGTCACTCTTGTCCTATCAACAATAGACAGGCCTGCTCTGGCAAATACTACTCTGGAAATTCAGGTCTCAGCTGCAAAGAGACCTGGACACAGGCCTTGGAACAAGATTGTCAATTTTGATGCACTTGATCTGAAGATCACGTTTAGAGGCCACTGTCCTGAGCCCACGGTTGTGAGGAAGATGTGTGTGTGTGTGTGTGTGTGTGTGTGTGTGTGTGTGTATACACATTTGGACAGTTCATATCCAGGCAGACTTTTATTGTCTGGTATAATAAAGTATTTTCAGAACATGGATATAGAAATCCGCTATCATTCCTCTTGCGTTAATCATGACAGCATTTCTGTCCTTTAAATCTTCCAATACAGCTGCGCAGTAGATGGGGCAAGCATATTTCCTGTTCCCCTTCAATAGAGCCTGAGTTCTGAAATGAAATTCCTTGCTCAGGATTATTTCACCATGCATTCTGTAGCCTGTCAGTTCAGCTATGAACTGCGTGTTTTCACCACAGTTCAGTGGTAGAAGAGGGAGACAATTGCTGGTATGGGAGTATCCAGAAAACATGCTCCACAATGGAAGTAAAGTACAGAAAGAGAAAGAGAGGTGAGGGCTAGAGAGATGTCACACATAGGGATTTTGACCACCTGCAGTCCAGCCTGTGGGGTGAAGGGAAAGTGAAACACCAAGAGATACATGTGCTGGACAGGAAGTCTAGGCCTCATGGTGGGCCTCTGTTACCCTTCCCGTGATGACTCCCAAGATCTGTGCCTCTGGACACACATCTCAATCTAAAGCAGAGCAAATATTCCCCTAGAAGCCTTAGCCCCAAGAAGCCCCACAAAGATTTGCCCACAATCTCTGGTTTGTTTGTTTGTTTTGAGACAAGATCTTACTATGGAGTTCAGGCTGGCCTTGAACTCACTTAGCTCAAGCTGTCCTTGAGCTCATGCTGATCCTCTTGTCTCAGCCTCCTGAGTGATGGAATTACAGGTATGTACCACTAAACCTGGCTTACAATCTCTGTTTTTTTGTTGTTTTTCTTTTGGAGACAGGATTTTACTATGTATTCCAGGCTGGCCTCAAGCTCCTCCTGCCTCAGCCTCGTGAGTGTTGAGATTATAGGCGTGTGCCTCCATGCCTGGCTCACAATCTCTGTTTTAGATGTAATTAATCTCCAAATGTAGGAGCTGCTCTGTGGTGGAAAGAATGCACTTGCACTTTTGTGTAAACACTCAGTTTAGCCTATGGTCAATCTGGTGGCTGTTACTTTGATCCCAGGCTGCCAGCCCTGCTAAGGCCAACCTGGCTGCAAAATGTCCCACCAGGCACAGGGACAGATCTAATCCCACCTACACTCATCTCCTGTCCACATTTAGAATTCAGGAGTCTTTCTTTCCTACATCCATCCGTGTAAGCTCTGCTTGGAGTTTGTTTAGCAACCTTTTACCTCCTTCACACTCACTGGTGACTCATGAGCTCGTTTTCTTAGCAAGGCATGCAGCAAAATTCCAAAGTAGCAAATGACCCGAATGAAAACCCTTAAATTCACATAGATTTAATCACTGCAGCAAATTGGAACCATTTGTGGTCAGGTTTTGATGGCGATCTATAAAGATTTCCCTTTATCCCTCCCTCCACTTTCTTTTTAAGTGGCTTAGTTAAGGTTAGTGAGAAAAGGAGACATCAACGCCAAGGTTCATGGGGTTGGGAAAGGAACTGAAACGGTTTCTATCAGTTTTGGGAAACATCTGGGCTAACCTGAGTGTCTCTCAAGGGCAAGGAAGAAAGTGGTGGTGTCCGGCCACATAGCTCAGCGGCATCACAACCAGCAGATAGTAAGGGTCCAGGACTGTGAGTTTTCACAGATTGGAACCCTCTTTGGAAAATATTGTGTTCTGTGATTTTTGTCACCTCCAGTTACCCTAATAAGGCAAGTGAAAGGTCAGTACATTTTTTTTCTCTGCAAACAGAAGAAATCAAACCCAATCTGCTATGATTTCTCCTTAAGCAAACCAAACAGAGGGAGCTTTAGTGAAGAGGCAGATCTGGGCTGGAGGCTGACCCGGGCCGCACCACAAGAGTGTCAGATCTGTTTCTGATAAAATCAACATTGAGGTTTTGAAGAATGAATCAGAAAGGAAGTTCAATTCCACTGCATGACTGGGCCGAACCAAATATAAGCTTGGCTGTAATTAAAGGGAAGCTTAAATTCTTTTTCTGCAAATATTTTTTTCAAAAAAATTTCTAGAATTGGAGTTGCTCTCAACAATCAAGTTTGTGGGGATCTGCATGATTTCTCGAGAGCAAACAGAAAGGTGAATTTGTAGGGACAGTGGCAACAAATTTAGTGCAGGGATTGTGGAAAAACTTACCCAGTAGGGTTCACTCCATGTCTCCCACCCCTCATCTCTAGTTTCTATGATTATAGTTGGGGAGAAAATTCAGGCTGAAAGAAATTTAATATTTATTTTCTGTGAACTTTAATAAAGAAAGTGGTGGGTTTGGGACTTTTTTTTTCTTAAGGTCCTTTGGATAAGTCAATTTTTAATTTTTTTTTAATGGCACCTTTTGGCATAAAACGGCTGGAGGGTGATTTACAGGGCTGTTAGGAGCCGCGCTGAGAGGCATTCCTGGAAGCTCTCTGACTCTGGGAGCCAGCCCTTCACAGGACCCGTGTCACCCAGGCAGGCCTTTTAAAATGTTGAGTGCTTGCATCCTCGCTTGAAGTTCGTGTTTGTTTGGGTTTGTGGAATCCCTTTCCTTTCTTCAACGTTCTCAGATGTCCTTGGTTTAGGCCCAGTGATCAGCCATAATCCGCTCCAGCCCTGCCTAGGAATACTCCACTTGGTTCATAAGCACATAACATAACTTCAGCCCCCAGGGCCTCCGTCATGAAATGGAACCCCAGACACTCTGAGATGTCTTGGCAGATAAGTGTGGCCCTAATCCCAGGGTCACCCCAGGCCTGAAGGAGCAGAGTTCACCCATACATCACGGCATCGTTATCAGCCCAAGACCCCAAGCAGTCACAGCCTGCCCTCTTTTCCAAAGGGTTTGGCTGGTGTTAAGAAAATACCCTCTGGCGCAGTGTTATTTTGGGCTGAAACAAAAGTCGACATGAATGGCTGGGGGGAACAGAGGGGACATTGTTCTCCCTGAGGCCGGGTGCTCAGAACTGGCTTGCAACTGAAATCCAACAAGCAGAGAAGTAAATGCCATCACGTACAAGTGGGCTATTGGGTGTCCAGCAGGATCAATGGAGCAGAGAGCATGGCCAGGCTGAGGATTCTGCCTCTCCCTAGGTCATGGGAAGTTTGGTTTCTAGCCGGCAGGCACAAAGTGCCACCTGATTTGTGGTGGCAAGATGGCCAGCTGCAAGAGGAAACCACCTGTTCGTGAGAGTCAGAGGGGACCCCAAGTGGCCCGGTTGGCTTTGGGGGCACTGGTGGGGATGGCCTGACACACAGAGACCCTTACAGGGATTGTCTCATTTAATCTCGGCCACCTCATGGGGCAGGCACAAGTGTTTGATCCATATATAAAGAGGAAATCAAAGCAGTGTAGCATGGTAGACTGGCCCAACGGTGACCTAAAGACTGGGTTCCAAGACCCGCATCCTTTTCTCCGGGGCTGGATGTCGTCATTCTTATTTTCCTCCCTTCCTTCTTTCCTCCCTGTCTTCCTCCCTCCTGCCCTCCTTCTTTTCTGCCCTCCCTCCTTCCCTCCCTCTCTCTCTCCTCTCCCGTTTCTCTTCCTCTCTTCCTTCTCTTTCCTACACTGGGAGTTGAGCCCAGGGCATTTGCTCTGAGGTAGATCCCCAGCCCTTTTTTATGTTTTATTTTGAGACAAGATCTCACTAAGTCACTAAATTGTCTGGAATGGGCTGGGGGAACTTAAAATCCTCTTTCTTCAGCTCCCCCTCACCCAGAGTGCTGAGAGTACAGGCTCGCACCAGCACTCCTGGCTTCCCTGTGTGTCTTATGCATGGCTGCTGCATGAGCCTGCAGATGCTGTTAGCACCCTGCCCCTGCCCTCACCATGTTTGCGCCAACTGGTGGCCAATGCTGCATCTTTTACCTGCAGGGTTTTCTTTGGCCAGAGGAGTTTTCTCTACAACATGCTGAAAGTGTCAGAAAATGAATACCTGGCGATTAAATATCCCAGCTTCCTCACGCACCTGTTCCACAGGCTTGGTGGCGGGTGTTCTGCGCTGTTCTGCCCTGTGACTACTAGCTTGAGAAGGCATGCTTTAGTGGCTCCCTTCCCTTCTGGTTTCACTTCCAGTTTCACATTCTTACTTCCATGCTGTGTTTCCTGGGACTTCCTACTATCACCTCCATTCCAATCCTCATCTTTAGCACTGCTTCAGGGGAACTCAAGCCCAGCTGAGACAGTACTTCTGTGGGGGAGTGGCTGACGTCAGTCTCCACCCACACGTGTGAGCCCTCTGAGGCAGGACCTCTGAGGCAGGACCTCATGTCCCTGCGGACCAACCAGACTGGCTCATAGCAGCTCCCAAGCACCTAGTAAATTAAAGGATTTTTAAGTAGAAAATCTGTTTCTGTGTAATGTAAGTTTATATTTTGAGAGTTCCGTCTCTTACACAGTATGTTTCATGTAAAGGAATTTTATTTAGGGTAGTTGCAAGAGTTAGTGTTTTTTGTCCCCCTTTCCTCATACGTAAAATGCATATTCACTCTGTCCAACAAAATTTCAGGTTTCCCATAAAAACGACCTTCATTAGAACAGAAAATCAATTAGCAAAGCCCGAATTGTGGGGGGTGAAGGGTAGTGCCTGCTTTATTGCTGTCCTGGATCTGTGCTTATTTGCGTTCCAAGGTCGTCCCACAGCTTCAGAAGGGGTTTGTCTAGCAGCCCAGTGCATGCGCACCTGCGCTAAGAACCTTGAGAAGAACAAGAGAAATGTCTTTTCTCAGGGCAAGGCTGTTTTCTTCAGTGGTTCAGGAAGCTGCCCTCACCCCTCTAGGAATTCCTGTCCCACAGAGACGGAATAGAAGGTCAAAGCAGAAGCTCCACTGAGTCCCTGAACTGGGCTTTGCCCTTGAAATCTTGGGAAAAATTCTCCTAAGCTTCTGTCAGACTCAGTGGAAGCACAGTAGAGCCACCATCAGAATTCCCTTTGGTCCCTGTCACCCAGCTATGGCCCCTTCTTGAGAAGAGCTGAGTATTGGAAAGCTCATGGTTTCTGCAAACTTCAGTATGACTTTTTGACATGGTTTCCCCTTGTCATCATTCCCATTTCTCAGGTCCTAGGTGGAGGTTGATACCTTCCTAATTCCCAAGTCAAATCAAACTGCCCCAGCAGGTAAGATGTGGTGCCTTTTGAAGCAAATACCTGGACAAGGAGTACTATGTGGCAGGTAAGGGTGTGGGCTGGGCCAGGCTTGAAGTTAAGTTCTGCCACCTTGGGCAAGTTGCATAGTCTCTCCATGCCCATTTCTTTGTGTGTAAAATGAGATTTTAAGTAGTATTTATGTCATGGGCACCCATGAGGTTGAAATGATATATTGGTAGAATACTCAGGCTTTTCTTATATGTAATATTATTTTCCTAGCTTTTCTACTGGAAACGTGTAGATCTCATATTTCTGGTGAATGTTGCTGTTTATTAATTTCTTCACAGGCTGGATATGCAATAATGCCCTGGAGTTGTGTTTGGAACTTGGTCTATGCAGAGAATGGTTGCCTGGAGACATATCTGGGACCACAAATTAGGCCCCCAAGATCTGTTGAGATGACCCTGATACTAGGTCCTCAGGATGAGTTTCCATCAAGCGAAGGCAAGGGCCCTTAGAGAGTTCTCTTCCCAAAAGGAAAGTGACTTCTGAGAACACAGCGTGAAACTTCCCAGATTGAATGGACGAAAGAGGCTCTGTATGCAAGTGGAACTGAGGCAGAACCCAGGAGCTTCTGGTTTGATTTGATCACCAAGCCTTGGTTTGTGTCTAGATGCCCCACAAATCCTCTTGTGCTCATAGGTGGTAATGTCGCAGGAGTGGGTGGCTGGATCACAGGGTGTAGTGTTCATCAGCAGATCAGTCCACCGATTGGTTTATAGCTAAGTATGAGGTTGGGAAGTAAGCCAGGGGCTGGGGTGGGGAGAGGTGTGTCCCTGTGAGGCCTGGAGGGGCTATCTTTTTCCCTCCTCCCTCCAGCCCACTCTGCTTTCTGGCACCTTGCCTCAGGGGTGCTTTCCTCTGCCACAGCCCTCTGCCATGCTGTCCTGCCTTGGAGCAGCAAAGTGTAGACTAAAACCTCTACAAACTGTGAGCCAAAATCAATCTCTCCCCCTTACAGGTGTAGGTGCCAGGTACCCTGTCTCAGCAACAGGAGAGGCACAAGACATCATGCTGGAGGAAATGTAGCATTCTCCGCAGTCAAGGACTTTGTATGCAGAGCCACAGACGCTTGATTATTGCATCTTGCCCAGCCGCTTGCGCGAGTCTCTGGCCTGCTCTTCTTCCCAGGGAAAGTGAACTGTTGGCAGTGCTCACTGTAGGAGCATTCTGAAAACTCAGTGTGACAGTGATGCAAACAGAAACACACTGCACAAGAGACACGCAGTAGACTCTGGCAACCTTTATCCTCAAATGGAAAATAGATATAAGACTTAGGATTCTAGTGGTGTAAAGATTATGCACTAGGAAGTAACTTTCTCTACCACTCCTGAGGCTCAGTACCATAGTGCATCTCTGGAGGAGACCATAGTTATCAATGCCTCAGGAAAACTACCAAGGACATTCTCCATGTACACCAACCCAGAAATTGTTTATAAATAAGCATATGCCTACATATGGGTATTTTTTAATCTATACAAATGGGAACTCCATGCTTAAAGTAGATGGCATGTGCATTTGGATAAATGATGGTCACCTTCCATACATTGTGTTATACATCTCATTTACTGGCTTACCTTTGAGGCAGGTGTCTCACCATGTTCTCTAGGCTGGCCTTGAACTTTTCTCCTGGATAGCTGGGACAGTAAGAACCTGTGCCACCACACCCAATTATCAGGTTCATTTCTTAACCTACTGTCGTATTTTGGAGACCATTTCATGCTATTTCCTAAAGACATATCTCATTCTTAGTACTTGAAAAGTATCCCAGCATGAGGATATACCTTAATTTATTAAGCTAGCTGCCACTTGAATAGTACCTGTTTCTGTGACCTTTCTGGAGAAGAAAGAGAAAACTCAACCCTGGGACTTCTCCAGCCTCCAGACCCCATGCTGGCCTCCTCCCAGACTCCAGCACCTGTTATTTCTTCTGTTTGGTAATTCCCCGAAGTTCACATTTTTCTCACTGCAACTGGCCTAAACCAAGCATCGGGCTCCTGCGCTTGGCCTAAACACGGCTGGGATCTCTTCATAACTCAGCTTGTAAGTTGAGGCCTCTTAATTTGGCCCATAGGACTTTTTAACTCCCTTTAAACCCTGTTAAACCCATGTAATGAGTTTCCCCTCGCTGTGCTCCTGGTTGTGAAAACTGAGAGCTGTGGCTCAGGCTGCCCACCTGTTCCAAAGATTAGGCTGTGCTGGGGAGGCTGCAGGCCAGAACGAGGGGCAGGGGTCAGCCTTGAGGCTAAGTTCCTGCCTGAGTGGCTTGTGGGTGCTGCTCAGCCCTGGCAGCCCTCCTTGCTGCATGTGGCTTCAGCACCCAGAGCCACCACAGTGAGCACAGTGTGGAAGCCACTTTGTCTGGACCAAGATAGGGCCACGTTAGCAGTGGCCTGCTGAGCTGGCTGACTTTCCAGTGGGTCTCCCTAAAATGCTGCCCATAGCATGTCAGCACCTACTCCGGAATCTGCTTTCCAAGCTGGCTGTTTTGTGAGGGATGCATGCTGTTTACATGCTTGGTATCCTTCCTTCCCCTGCAAAGAAACCTACCTTTTTCTCTCTCTCTCATGCCCACAGACCAAATGGTTAGAGAAGCTGATACTAGACTTCCTACTTTTACCTGAGAACATGTGATCCAGGACTACTCAGTCAGAGTATCCAAGGTAATTGGCTCCAGGAATAGCCCCTTCTTGTCAATGGTTGGTTCAGGAGTGTGCCTACAACTCAGGTCTGGCAAATCAAAACATTCGATTCCTTGGCCATGTGATTCCATAGTGGTCCAAGAGTCAGACTCTGAATTCTCTGTGGGAATAGGCAGGAAAGAGATGCACTTTTCCTATAGGGGTTACCCAAAGAGACAATGCCAGGTTAGAGTCTGGAGGCCAATTTGTCACCAGAGGGGAAAACCTACTTGAAGTAGCTAAGACAAAAGGTTTTTGAAATTAGCAGTTAATTGGTAGGATTCTCACCCTGACTAACTATATATGCTGATACCTATGAACTAAGCAACTGCACTGAAGATAGCAATGTCTAATACTAGGGTCATGCTTGGAATGCCTGTCATTCTGGTCTTCTAAATAAGCAAAAGGGACAAAAGGAAGGATCACTGTGAGCCTGAGCTTTGTAGCAAGACCCTGTGCCAAATAAATAAATATTTTTTTAAAAAACATAAGAGAATAATGTATAGTCAGCAGGAGCCTCAGAGAGGTAGATCAGTATGGGGAAGGGAGCAGGGTGAGAGTCGGGTATCTGAAAGGGGAAGGTTTGCATTTCGCAGCTGACGAGCCCTGTGATGCTGAACCAGAGAGCAGGTCTCTCTGAGAAAAAATTTCCTCAATTTGGCCTTGAGTAGTGATGCCCACATGCCAGGGCTGACAGGAAGATAAACCGAGGCAGAGTGTATTTTCAGTCCCACTGGATGTTAGGCTCAAAAGGCCGACACCTAAGTAAAAAAGTATGTACACTGAAAATTTCCATGCAAACCACTTTTAGTAGACCCGAGGAGTGAGTTGTGAATGCAGATGTAAGATGAACACATCAAAACACACTGTATCAAGAGTTTGCACACCAAGTATAATTTTACACAATGTTAGATGTTTTATTTTTATTTAATTTTTAAAAATGTATTTGGTTGTTGAAGGATCTCATTACATAACACAGACTCGTGGTGATCCTCCTGATTTCAGCCTCCCCAGCCCTGGGATTATAGGCTTGTGCACCACGCCTGGACTCTGGCCAGCTCAGCACACCCTGGAGGTGCTGCAGCACATGGTGCCAGGGATCGAACTGTGGTCCCTGCACTTGCCTAATCAGGCACTCAGTTGAGCTATCTCGCCGGCCCCAATGTCAGATGGTTTGAAATAAGAATACTTGAGCTAAGTTCACATTAAAGAATACACATATGTACACTAGTGGTCCCTAATATAAGAGGGCAACACTTTAAAATTTCCTCAAGTACTTTTGGGCCTCGCATTGAGCATAGTGTGTGCTGTCCCCAGGTGATGGTTTTAGAAGATAATCCATAGCCTTTATGGTCAGCAGAAAAACCTTTGACACAACTGGGTTGTGTAATGCTTTTAATATTCAAGGATAGCTTAAGTATTCAAGAATAGTTGATTTAATATGATGTTCTATTTTGGTAATTATAATTTTAATTGTATTTAGTAATTAAATGAAGTGTGTGTTGTATAGGAAATACTTTTCTAAGCACTTGTCCTAGTCTCTTCCTAATTTTTCTTTTTTTAATGTATTTGGTACAGTGTCTAGCTTTGCAGCTTGGACTCATAATGATCTTCCTGTTTTCAGCCTCCCCAGTGCTGGGATTACAGGTGTGTGCCACCATACCTGGTCTACAAGGCTTGTTCAGCAGGCCTGGGGGCAGGGCCAGCAAGATTGGACCCCAGTCCCTGCACTTGCCTAAGCCGATACTCAGTCTGCTAAGCTATCTTGCCCACCCTTCTCTTCCCTATTATTAACTGAATACTTGAGATTGGATGATTTATAAAAAACAAGAATATATTGTTAAAAAAGGAATATATTGTTGGTTCATGGTTCCAGAGGCTGTAAAGTTCAAGAACGTGGCCCAGGGCCTTATATCTCTTCAACTCTTGGAGTTAAATGGAAGGGCAAAGGGGAATGTGCAGAGGGGAGGAAAAACATGAAAGATGGCCTCCAGCTTCCAGCAGCTAGTACTGGGATCGATGATCCAGTCCTAAAGAGTGTGAACTCACTATGTGAGATTTGACTCAGTTCAAATTTGACTCAGAAAGAAATTAGTCCCTGTTCATGGCCTCATCACCTGCTAAAGTTCCCCTCCCTCAACTCTGTATTGTTATATTGAAGACCAAATTTCAACATGGGCTTGGGGGACAAACCATCACACTTGTGTTACTTCTTGGGATCTTTACAATAGCTCTGTAATTTCAAAAATATTTGAGCAAATTGAAGTTGTTCTTAAAGTTGATGGTTTTTGGAGTAATATATTAGGTAACCATAGTATCTAGAACAGAATTTTCAGCTCTGTGAGAACCTGGAAAGCTTTAGATGAAGTCTAGGTGAGAAGAAAGGGCTCCAGGGACAGGAGATACCCAAATCTTCCTGTGTGACTGACTCGCAAGAGTCAGGTATACTGGAGGACACGGGGTGAACCTCCTACCTTGTGAGTCTTGCATGACGACCTGCCTAGGTGCCTACACAGGGCATCTTCTCAGAAGGACCCTGGGGCTTCCATTTGCTGGATCATGGGTGTACTCAGTTCAGAGGTACCAGCAGAAAGCTCCAGGTTCTTCCCACAGGCTGGCTGCCTAGGAAACCTGTTCAGGCATTACTGTAAATCCTTCCTGAAGCAGTATTGGCCAGTGGCCCAACGACTAACTCCAAATTGCAGCTCTGCCACTTATATCTGTGGGTCCATGACTATTTTATTGTCCTCATCTGTAGAATGAGACTTATACATATGCTGATCAAATATATAACTGATTGGAACATCAAATTTGATCTTGAATATAAAGAGCTCAGGGGCCTGGGGAGATAGCTCAGTAGAATAAGTGCTTGCCTGGCAAGCAAAAGGGCCTGAGTTCAATCCCCGGTTCTGCCATAAATCAATCAATAAATAAATAAATAAATAGCTCAGAACACATAATAATGCTGGACACTGCTATTATTCAATTTGTGATATTGAATTTAGGGACCTGGTTCTCAGATTTTTAGGATTAGACACTCAATTTCATAGATAAAATGTGGATGAAATAGATTTACATTAACTAGCATGAACGCTAATGCAGAAACCAGAATGTGTATGAACTAAATGACCCTCAGAAATGTAGCTATCCAAGAACATGTCAGGCACATGGACAAAGCCTAGTACCCATCTCATGTTTAGGAAAGCAGATTCCATCAGGGAAGTTGCTTCAGAGAGCACCCAGAGAGGAGATATGGGATTAGAATCAGATCTAGCCAAGCTTAGGCTTTTCAGCTATCCAGAGAGCCTTCTAGAGAGAAAGGCAGTGTTCAAGTCGGCTAGGCCTTGATGTCCTCTTCTGGAATCTCCAGCTTGCGACTACCTAGCTTTGCCTTTTCTGTCATCGAAGCCAGTGTGGCCCAGATTTTAGTCATTCCTGTTGGGACATAATTCTCCACAGGTCCCTCACATGCCTGCATATGTTGCAAGTGAGATACTAACTGGTCATTGTTATCTCTGCAGGGATGTTTGTCTAGCAAAGAGCCTAGGAAGACTGAGATAGAGTTTCCCTTTGGGACAAAGGACAGACATGCATTTTGCCCATTGTAAACGATTCTGGTGCCCTAAGCTTAGGGGTCTCTGACCTAGAATGCAGCCCCCTGTGTGTGAAAGCATTCATTAGGTCCACCAGCACGGCCCCTGTGGGAATAGGGACAAAGAGAGCTTTCTCAAATGTGCTGATGCTGAAACACTGCTTCCTGGGCCATGAGTAATCAGGCTCTTTGTCTCGGATCCAGAAGTCTTCTCCAGCATCCATGCAATTGGCAAGCCACTTAACTTGGCAGGTAGGATAAGGTTTCGCTCCCTCTCAATTCCCATCCAGTCTTTCTGATGCTTGCCATGTTTGTGCAATACCTGCACTATTTCTTTCTTATGTACTATTGTTTTATAAATCATATCTCTTTTTTCCATATCTCTCTTTTTAAATTGTGGACTTTTTTTCAAAAGAATACTTTATAAGAACTATCTTAAATGGAGCCAATTACAGTCTCATAAATCTGAGCTAAGGATAGATACAAACTAAAAATCCAAAAGGGTACACAAACTGGATGGTTCCACTTCTATGGTGTTCTAGGAAAAACAAAAGCTATAGGGATAAAACCTAAGAGTGCCTACGGTTGGAGTAGAGAAGAACTGAGCTCTGGGAGACTAGAGGATTTTGGGGGGATGATTTTAGTGGTGGAAATCACCTACATCTCAGTTGTAATGATGGTTTTACTACTGCATGTGTTTGTCAAAACCCATAGAAATGTATGAAGTATAATGGAAAACTATGGGGAATGTTTGAGCTTTATAAAAAAAATGATTGCAGTAAAAGACACTTTGCCAATAAACCTCCTCAAAGCATCTTCCGTGTTTTGAACACACCGGCCCAGTGATGGTGAACCCTTTCCATCTTTTGGTGGCAACGAACTGTGGTAACAGCTGGGGCACATGTGTCCTAGGGTCGCCGCCCCTGCTAGCC
Organism: Octodon degus; assembly: GCF_000260255.1. NCBI lineage: Eukaryota > Metazoa > Chordata > Mammalia > Rodentia > Octodontidae > Octodon > Octodon degus. The sequence continues at coordinate 1,576,730 of NW_004524661.1, read as the reverse complement.
TCGCCATGCTTGCAACTTCCTGAAGCAGCTCTGCAAGTCCTCTTTCGTGAGTATCATGAGCTGTACTACCACGACTGCTTTGATGTCCAGAATTGGCTTAAAACATTTGTTTTTCATGGTCATTTTGACATTGGAGAAGAGCCAGAAACCACAGGATTTCAGACTGGGGACAGACAGTGATGTTTTATGAGCCTGCCTCCCCACTGGATGGCACTGGGCAGCAGGCCTAGCTGTAGTTTTGTAAAAACTTGTAAAAGGACTCATAAAAGACTTCTAGAGCTACTTTAAAAAGTGGGAAGAATGACAGGCTAGTATGTGTAAAGAGGAATATTCTGAGGGAGATTAACATGAATGCATCCTTTACTGTACAAATTTTAAAAATTTAAACGTTGTATTTTTGATCACCCTTTGTACATTAAAAAGGGTGAATTTCACTGCATGTAAAGTTTATCTTGATAATTGTGATTTAACCTCTGATTAAATATACTTGCTTGGTTGTCCAAAGTTTGAGCCATAAGCCTGTTTTTGCTTTGTCGAAGAGGGAGAGGAGGGCCCACATGTCTTCAGTGACATCAAAGGTCTCCTGGCAAGTCTCCTATCAAGACTTTTCTTTGTCCTTATCAGATAGACTCAAAGAGGGAGAAGCAGCTCCTGTGGATTATGGCTCAGGACTAGAAAAGCCGCATTCTCCTTTCAGCGCAGACTGTCTTTGCACTCCCTGGAGAAGTTGTCCCATGTTCCAGGAAATGTGCTTCTAAGGTGACAGTCCCTTTCTCAGCCCTCCATAGTGCCCTTCAGGCCCTTCCCTGGCCTATTTGCTTGCAGTAACTCCAGGCAACAAACCCCCGTGCCTTCTTGCCCACCCACAGGCCTTGATTACTCCAGATGGAGCAGCGCATTCCTGCTACCTGTAGATTCTACTCTGTGGGGACCTTGTCTTTGTCCAAACAAGTTCTGGGGATGATGGCACTGTTGCTTGAGTGAGCCCTCCCTGCAGCTCCCTGCAATGGGGACACTACATGTGCGTCTCCAGCCCTCCTCGTTCCCTTCCCTGTTGCTATTTATCTTCCCCACCACAGCTTGCTCTGCTTCTGCAGTGCCCTGCTGAACCCACCAGTCAGTCTCAGAGGCCAAAGCCAATGAAGATGGTGGCTGCCTCGCACTTGAGGGGGCAATAAATGCTGCTGTGTTTTTCTTGATTGCTTCTCTATTTTTCCTGGCATAGGCCCGGAGCAGGGAGTGCTTGCAGGGAGTGCTTTGTGGCTGTGTCAGGGCCAATTATTAATGCGAACATCCTCGTTGGGCGCCTGGTACTGCTGCCTGGTGTTGCAAGCTAAGCCCTGCCTGGCTTTGCAAGGCTCCACAGTGATCTCTGCAATTAGCTGAGATGATTCACTGTTGTACACCCACTGTGCTCTTTGCAAGACCTGCAACAGCCACCTACAGGAAGAGTTAAAAACTAGGGTCTTTGGAGGAGTTTCCCCCGCATTCATCTTCCTTACCCATTCACTCACCCCACCCTGGCCTCCTGTGGGAAACCCAGCACTTGAAAGTAGGCCATTAAGAAAGAACCAAGGGCTTGGTCTTCTTCTTTTAAAGAAGTTGGCTTGGGGCCCCTTGCCTTTTGGCCATGTCCAGTGCCTAGAACAGGACCTACACCTTCTGGAAATTAATTTTACTTTCTTTCCTAAATTTCAACTAAGTGAATAAAAGCTTCTAGAAGAGTGGTTCTCCACCCAGGGTGCTTTAATCCCCAGAGAATATTTGGCAATGTCTGGGGAATTTTCAGATTGTCATAAATGGGGATTGCTACTGGCATAGGGTGGGTGGAGGCCAAATATGCTGCTAAATATCTACAATGGGCATCCCAAACCTCTCCACCTAGAATTATCTGGCATAAGTCCCAAACAGAAAGCTGAGTTTACACAGTACTACACCAAGGTCCACTTGCCTAGATTTATTCTTGTCGGCATCTGGTTGGGCTGGAGGAAGCCCCAAGAAATTTTTGAAGCTGTGGAATGATTGACATTTTACTGCTTGGATTTTATGTGAGCTGTTGCTAATGAACACAGCCCGCCTTGATGACTCTGCAGAGGACACCATTCAAACAAGCCAATTACAGAGGATTTTTTAATGTCAACTTTTAACCAGGTAGCCTGAGGGCTTGCTGAACATAAAAGTACAATTTAGAAAACACAAGGTTTCCTGAGGTTCTGGGAGGTCCCGGCACAATCCACACTGGCACTAAAGCAACAGGGCTGAGAACACAGTTTTCGCAGCCCGTCGGAGGCTCCAGCTACCTGTTCTCCTGAATTATTGCTCAGTAAAGAGGATCCCGGGCCCTGTGGGTGGATGGGTTGGGTGCTAGGGCCAGTCAGGTCTACAGCAGGCACCCAGGGGTGGGACTTCCTGGCACACACGCCATGGCTTCTGGGCAGCTCAAGGAGTCTACTTAATCTCTGACTCCTGTGTCTTGCTGACTCACTGCTTGCCTGCCTTTAGCCAGCCTGCTGGGGTTTTAGGTAATTTAATGATTCATTCACTCTCTCCTTTGGCGGCTGTGTGTCCTAACCCAGTGTATATCACCCATCAGAAGCCAGAACTCAGTGCAATCAGGGTAACCCAAAGACCCAAGAATGGCCTTTGCTTTTCCTTGCTTCTCATCTTTCTTCAGCTCTGATCTTCTCTTAGAAAGGGATGCTGACAAGAAGGGATGCTGGGGGGTGGGGGGATGCCAAAGGCTGCCTAACTCTGATTTCTGCAGCAGCATTTCCCCTGCTGTCCACACTGCTTGGAGTGGCTTTTCCTGATAGCCATCACGCTTGTCCTCTTCATCTTCTCTCTGTTACTTAGTGCCACACTTTGTGACCCCAGACCCTTGGGTTAGCAAATGATTGTCACTATTAACTGGATAGGACCAGTGATAATGACTCACCTCTGGATTTTAGGTCCGGAAGTAAACTGGGGACATTGGCTACCATATTTTCTAAATCTGTGGCCTTTCCATAAATGTCTTTTTATTTATTATTTTCCCTTAGCATTAGAACCACTTGTGGATCTAACGAACATTCATTGAGTGTCTTCAGAGTGTCAAATACTACTCTAACCACAAAGCACAGGGTTGTAAATGAAACAAATACTATCCCTTCTCTTTTGGAGCTTACATTTCAATGGAGGAAAGCCAGTGATGAACAAATGAAGAAATATATAATAAGTCAGGTAGTGAGAAATGCATTAAAAAAAAAAGAAGGGCAAAAGGTCAGAGAGTGATGGTGGCAAGGTGTCTCTTCCATTAGGGAAGCCCCTCTAGGCAGAGATTTTCTTAAATGAAATCTCCTTTGAAACCCCAGTATTCAAAATACTGTTATAAGTAAGTTATAAGTAGAGGTACTCTGTTGAGGACTGAAAAAGAAGCAGGGAGACTGACAGAGAGACACAAGAGGGTCCGGCAGAGTTTCAGTGGGGAGCTGAAGGTGAGAATCATCCAGGACATGAAACAGTATTTTAAAGTTCAAATGTAGGAAAAGAACATGTGAAAAAGTTAAATGGCACAGAAATATGCCAAGAAAGTACCAGAATCCTCATCCCATAGAAGCTGGTCCTCTGGTTCTTTTGTCCTAAGGACAGTCTCCATCACAAGGTCTGTGTGTGTCCTGACAGTAGTGTTTTGCATTCGTGTAAACATTTGTGTGAGAGTTGGTTGGTCTCTACCACTCTTTTTAATATAAGAGAAACATATATATTATATACCATCTTCTGTGACTTTATGTTCTTAATTACAATTCCAATTGTAATTAAATATTTTCAATTATAATTCCAATACCTTGGAGTCTTTTCTGGACTTGCTTATAAAGATATTTTCTATTCTTTTAGTAGTTAAATAGTACTCCTCTGTGGAGCTGTATTTTCACCTATGGGACTAGTTTCTTATTGCTGTTAGAGGTGGTTTTCTGAATGCTTTCAACATCTATCTGCAAATACAGTATGTGGCTGTATCTACCTGACAAATATTAAGACAAGTAAATACATTTAATATATTAATTGAAGATACCTTTTTATTTTTATTTTTTTCATAATTTTATTGATAAACAAATAGCAATGAGACAGTTTCAAATCAAATCGCTAGGACAGTTTCAATAACTAACACCCTGTACAGCAATTAACCACTAAGAAGAATATATGCAGTGTATTATTTGTTGAAACTGTACTTCCGATTGGATTTGAAACTGTCTCATTGCTATCTGTTTATCAATAAAACTTTGAAAAAAAAATAACTAACACCCTGCATACATTCTTCTTAGTGGTTAAGTGCTGTACAAGATGTGAACTTGAGATCCTATTTACAAACACCATTAGAACAAATCATTCTATTCATTAAGAGAATGTAACTATATATCTATCCCATCCACTTTGAATACACAGATACAAAATGGACATTCATCTGTATCTTCTTTTTTGTTAAGTTCCGTTATTTGAGTATTATAGGTGTGTAAACTCAGCAAAATATTCTAAAAGAGTCCAGTAGCCCATAATAGCATTGGGTCTTCTGTTTAACTGGCAATGTCAGAAATTGTTGCCCTGAGTCCCCCACAGCTCAACATAACAGCATGGCTTTACTTCCTATATTTCAGAAGATACCTTTTTATAAATTACTAGAAATAAAAGTACTGGCTCTATCAGGATATATTTTTTTCATTTTGATAGTAATTTAGAATTCACTCTACAAAGGGATTATACCAATTTATATTCCACATTAATTACCAAGGTATCTTTTGGCTCAAACACTTATCAGCAGTATGTTATTAAATGCTTTGACCTCTTGTTGCCAAACTAATTGGTTAAAAAAAAATCTTACTTTTGTTTTAATTTGCATGTGATTAATTTTTAATGTGGTTGACTCTTTTGGCTGCATCTTAAAAACTTGTTGTATTGCTTGTTCTATAAACTGCCTGATTATGGAATCGTCAAATAAAGAGGTGTAGTGGGTGTCCAAGTGGAGGTGTCAAGGAATTAGCTAGATGAATGAGTTAGAGCTCTGGGGAAATAGACTAGGCCTAGAATTTCACAGCCCACAGTGCATAGATGATGTCTAAGACCTTGGGAAGGAATGAAGTCACCGAAAAGGGGTCGGGGGCCAGAGAAGAGAGCTAAAGATGGAAAGTAGGGACACTCCAACTTCTAGATGTTGGTGCAGAGGCACAAAAAGAGATGGAGGATCAGCCTCCAGGAACAGGAGGGGGCGGCAAAGCAGAAGCTAAGTGACAAGATGTCTTAGAAAGGTACAAGGGACAAGGGAGGACTATGAGAACAGACACACAGAGCTCACTGAAGTAGGCTTTCTGTGGAGTGGTGGTGAAGTCAAGTTGGATTTGACACAAAGATGGGGCTTGGAGATGACATTTGCAAGATATTTTTGCTTTATGGAGAATGAGGAAAGTCAGACAGAGTTGGAGAAAGATGAGGAGAGATTCTGGTTTGGTTTCTGAGATGGAGATGTATCATTGCTGGTGACAAGGACTGGGGAGAGGGGGCTGTTGATGTGCGAGTTGAACAGCCAGAAGGGAACACAAATGCCCCCCGGTGGGAGGTATCCTCTATACCCAACAGGAGGAATGAGGAAGAGTAGGTGAGTCTGGAGTGGCTGGTGAAACTTATGAATCTCCCAGCCTGCATTGCTTTCAGAAGGAAGGGGATCGAGAGGCTAAAGCGTGGGGAAGTGGCATAAAAATCTATGCAGCAGGAAAAGGCGTAGAAGGGGCTCCTTTCTGGGGACAGGGATTTCACTGGACCTGTCATGGAAGTGCCATGCTGCTGTGCTCTGGGAAGCCAATCCAGCTGTGAGCTTTGTCTTTCAGGGAGTGGTACATTTTCAGGTGTCTGATCTCAACACTGTTTGTGCAGTTATTTATGTCTGAAATGATGAAAATTCCCTCTCACTGCTTCAGGCTCATAAAAAGTGTTGGGGATGCGGCCAAAATCCCAGCCTGCGCTGCTGGGTCACACGGATTACCGCTGTCACGGGCAGACTAGGCGCCCCCATCCATCTTCAGCCCAGACTCCGCAGCTCACGCCTGTCAGGACGGGGCATTGACCCCTGCTGTGGCCCAGCTTCCTGGCTTTGGGCACCATGTGGGCCTGCACGCAGCTTTCGAGCAAGTGCTTTTAATAAGCGTCAAGTTCCCTGGCCTCTCTTTCTTTGCCGGTCTCCTTCTCAAAGTCTGAAGACAGCCGACTTCCAGCCCCCACTGAGCGCGGCATTGGGTTTCCCACCGAAGCGCACACTTGCCTCGGGATGGGGTATGTCCTGGAGCCATGGAGGTCATGTCCACATGGGATTTGAGATACTTGTACTCTATGTTGCCTAGGTTCAGGATCCTTGTTTTCTGGAAAATCTGGCTCGAGGAGGCAAAATTGGTGTGTGTGTGTGGGGGGGGGTTGTTACAGATTCAGCAATCCTGGCTGTCTACAGCTTTGCCATTAACAAAACCTCTTAGTCATACTGGATTGGTCTGCTCCTCTACGAAGTGAAAGTGATTAGGGCTGTCTAGAATAGCTGCTGTGGTTTTGGCGATTTTGTTTCGGTAGGGGTGTGAATTTCGAGTGAAAGAATGAAAACGAAGTTGCATTTCCATCAAGGCTTATTTTTAAGCTTCCCTCCATCCTCTGCTGCTTGGCCAGCACAGAGCTGGGCGCAGCATGGGTGCTCCAGAGACACCTAAGGGATGAGTGGACAGAAAGAGGAAGTGTGTCTGCAGGTAAGCCTACATGTATAATCATAGCAGCCATTAATCAACATCTCCTACGTGCCAGGCTCTGTGCTGCAAATTTTACCAAATGCTGCCATTTATTCTCACTGCAGAGTACACGGCCTTATCCCCATTTTGTAGATAAAATGACAGCAGCCGAATGAGGCTGAATTGCTTATTGTATATCTCCTACCAGGTAACTAAGGGAGCTGGGGTTTGAACTCAGATCTTTCTGTTTCTAGGGGCTATGTTCTTCACCACTACAGTGTGACAGCAGGGGTACCATATTAGAAAGTGACTCCAGTGCCCTGTGCTAAAATCAGAAGTGTCCTCTTTGGGATGTGAGAGTCACAAGTCAAAGGCTGCATTATGAAAATATTAATAAGTAGGAACTCAATGAGCAAATGAATGGTTTTCTGTTCAGAAAAAAAGAGAGAGATGTGTATGGGTTTACCTAGTACAGCCAGGGTACTAGGTACTCCGGTTCAACCACCCATATGCTGAACTCCCCAAGTTGAACCACAAGGCTAGTGGGTTGGAGAATAAAGACCACAACAGAAGAACTGATTCCCTGCTGCCTCCCAAAGTCAAGGGCCCTTGGGTTTAGCAGGGCTGGCTCAAGTGCTTTTCTTCTGACTTCATCAGGAGAGGGATCAGGTGTGGTAAGGGTGGGCTTTATATCTCCTGCACTTCTGACACCTGACTCATAGGAGCCATCTGCTACACAAAGGGGCCCACTCCAGGCACAGAGAAAAGGATACTTCACTGAGATCCCTCACTGAACTCTAGAGCTTTAGTCCCCCCAGGTTGGTGGTCTCTATTCCCACCCAGCTGTCTTTTCTCCAGAGCACTGGGCAGTGGGAGAAAGCTGGGGACAGTTATGGCTTTTTTGCTGGCCTGCCTTCCTCAGCTGTTCTCTGGCCCTGTGAGAGGCATTTGATCTGGAGAGAGCCATGGCAGCTGTGGCCTGAAGTTGGGGCTGAATCAGGAGTAGGTGGGACACGCTCTCTTCACCCGCAATGACAGCCCCACTTGCTGGCGGGCGTGCACTTTTGTGTACTCTGCTGCCTGGCTGCTGTCTCGTTCTAATAAATTAAATCTGTTATATCATCACTGTTATATTCCTGAGACAAGCACTTCCAAGGCAGATTAGAAAGGAACTTAAGGGGATTAAAAGCTTCTCTTAGTGAAAAACAATGTTTCAGATGGGAAATCCATTTACCAATATGAATTTCAGCAGAAATGCATGTTTTCTTTAATGCATTGCTACTGCTCAAAGAAACCGGGATTTCCCCCCATGCTGCCCGCCCTCTGTTTTGCATAAGTTATAATGTGAATTCTGTTGAGCGTGGCAAGCCTTTCAGGGAGATTGATGGCTTCCATAAAGTTGCAAGAAAACATTTCTCCTTTGTTCACGAGGGAAAAGAAAAGTGTCTAATGGATTTGGAGTATTAAAAGAGTGTTGGCTTGTACTGGAAACCAGGGGAAGTCTAGGAGTAAATAGCAGACACCAGAGGAAATGGATTAATTGGCAATAGAAGCGGTCAATTCTTAGTTATCTGCACATGGCTTATCTGAAGTAAGTTAAAGGAAAAAACGAAGAAAAAGAAAAAGAAAGGAAAACAGAGAAAATGAAAGAGGAGGAATCCTAGTGTTTCAGCTCCCTGCCTGGCTGTCTCTCCTTGTGTACTCAGGGAATTGAAAGTCATTTTAATAACCTGGACCAATATAATTTGGAAGGTAATTCTGCTGCAGCGGCTATAAAAAAAAAATCACAGAGGGCAGGCCAAAGGATATGTAATTAATTCCCACCCATCCCCATTATTCACAGGTTGGGATTCTCTATACCATTAGAAATTTGACTTGATGTAAAGTCATGAGCCAGATCCCAAAAGCCAATACGGAACTCCTGCCTGAGAAGCTGTAAAACTTGGATAAACTGCTGAGTCAGCACCAGTATTCCTCGGCAGGGAGTCAGGCAAGTAGCATCTCTCTCCAGGAGGCTGTGAGTGCTTGGAGACCCTCTGTCTAGACCCATCAGCAATCAGAAGCTGGGTGGAGAGGGGCCAGGGGCTGCCTGTTGGGGCTGCCCAGTCAGCAAGTGCTAATTTGTTCTGGATGATTCTCAGGGATCCTGCAGGTACCATGTGAAAACCCTGCTTCCTACTACATGCCATGAAGCAGGATATATATGAACACAGCTTCTTTGCCTCAGCCATGTGGTGGAAAAATCTCTTCCATGCTCAAAATGGTAGAGAAAGCGCTTGGTACCCAGGAACAGAGCCCACTCTTGCTGACCCCAAGTGGAGAAAGGCTTGTTACCAGGACACAGCCCTTGTAGGATCTAATGCAATGGAGCAGAGCTATGGCCAGAATGTAACAGGGCAGGCTTTCTCCTGCCTTCTTCCTTTTTTCCTCTTCCTGCTGTCTTGTTTCTGCTCTTTTCTTCCTTTCTTGCTCTCGTGACTAAGCGACGCTAGACCAGAGTCTCCAAGCTCCCATGGTTCCACTGAACCTGTCCCACTGCAGTTGCCTTAAGAGGTGAGCACCAGCTCTGATTTCCAAAGTCAAGGTGCTGCTGACACGGATTCTGGCCCTGTACGTACCATCCCATATAAAGCTGCATGTGGACCTTACATTTTGACAACACTCTGTGGCTGCCATGTTAGGTAGAAGACTTTGCCTCCTATGAGAGGAGTCGAAGTTTTAGAGTTGATTTGCCTAATTTTCAGCCCAAGCAAATAGTGTTTGCCCATAGTTAGTAAATACTGACTAGGTGCCAGGCATTGTGTTGAGCACTTCATGTAGAATATCTTCTTAGGCCTGTTGACAAGCCTAAGACCTAGGTAGAATAACATTTGATGAATTTATAACTAGAATCATGGACCTCAGAGAGCTCCAGCAACTGGCCCAAGATCCCACAGCAAGTGAGTGGAAAAGCAAGACTAGAACCTGGGTGTTTCGGCTACAGAGAACAGCTTTTAATTTCTACATTATGTGTCATTGATCGTCTATCAGGAATTCCTACATGGTTCCACAAAAGGCTGTTTTACAAAAGACTCTTTCAGGTGGAAAATGATGGTCAACAGCTCAACAAACCATCTTTCTACAAGCCTACAGATGGAAGAGAAAACAGTGAATTTGAAGATGCATGTTGTTAGCTAGTGCCTGGAGATCCTTACATCTGTGGGATTTCTTACTTGTTTTGTCTAGAATCTCACCTCTCCTCCAAGACCCTGTCCCTACACCACCCTTCTCCCCTGGGCCACCACACATGCTCAGGATCCTATAGGAAAAACTAGTGCTAAAATGTTGCTCAATTTTAATTATACTTCCCAGCCCCAGCACCTTGCTGTCAGCTGCCCTTCTGAAATTGTTTTAATTGAAGTTCCATGAATCCTGGTGAGTTCAGACAGAGTTCATCTCCAAACCCATCCTGATTTCATTAAAGATTTGATTTTTTTCACCAATAAAACATCTATTATCGTTATCTGTTTTGTAACCATTTTCTTTCTCCAAAGGGGAAGGGGGTGGATCAACCTCATCTTTATGCCAATAAAACTAAGGAATCATCTGTTGGTTTTTCTGACATACAATAGCAGTAGCATATTAAAATAATAATTAATTATGTTCATTTTAAATGAAGGCAACTCTCATTCAAGAGGATTGTTAAGCCTGTAGGTGAATATTTATGAAGTAACTGCCTGCAGGGCTTAGGAAAAAATCATCTTCCTAAACACTGGTGGTATTTTGGGGTATTTTGTGTCTGGTAGAGTAGACACCAGGGCGACTTAATAGTTGAGAAGGGATGCTGCCTAACACCCTTCCTATGGGAAATAAAGTTAAACATGAACCAAATAATGCAAAAGTAAAACCTTACCCCAAAGTAGCTGGTTGACCTCTGAGTGTTAATAATTAACAGTTAATTACTATGAAATCATCTTTGCTCAGCATTGGCCAGGATCACAGTTTAGACCCGGGAATCAGGTCTTCATTTGTGTTTATGATTATCTGCTGTGCAGCATTCCCTGCTAACCAGTACCTGTCTCCTGCCTGGTAGATCTGAGTCACGATGTTTTTGTTCAGATTTCAGCTGCTGCTCTTTCTAGATCTTTGTTTCATGTATGTAATATGCTTAAAATGCACTAAATGACAGTTTATAATATCATTATCTACAGTTAAAGATATTATAACTTCAAAAATGAAAAGAAAGTGTAGCCATATGTGGAAATGGTCTGTTTTGTGCCCTTTTAACCTTCCTCTCTCAAAGTTTCAACCGGACCAGACAGGCAATCGTACAAAAATCATAGATCTGCAAAATCATTTTGCTATTTTAGGCCACAGTTGTCGTGAAAGGAAACTGGGTTATTTAGACAGTAAATAACAACTGAGGAATAATTTATTTTTGCTTTCTCATTTTTAAAAAATATTTTATTTTGGTACCAAGCTCCAATATGTTCTTTATTACATGGTTTGATAATTCAAGGATGGCTCGGCCAGTCCCTACTGCCTGGCCACTGCCTCCCCCAGCCCCCAATAACATGGGAGTTGATTTAAAACTTCACTCTGAACAGCCCCAGGGTTATTAGGAACAGTGTGGATGGAGTATGGATTAGGTTTAAAAGTAATAAAAAAGTAGACCTGTTGGTTAGGTGAAAAATTCACTATCAGATTCCTGAGTGCAGCGTTCCTTTTCATGTGCAAACGACACTAAATGAGGCATTTAATTCAACAAATCCAAAGTTCTGATCCGCCAGAAATAGAGACTGGGTTAGTTCAATTTGTAACAAACGATCCTAGTATGATCAAAGTCCTGAGCGCTGATTTCAACATGCTGCTTAAATTAGTCTAACACCAAAGTCTTTGGCTCGGAGACAGTATTTGGAATGTCTTACCCGAGGAGAAATTCTTTCTCACACATGGTTCTAATATCATGCCGTGCCAGCTTTGCTTTTTAACAGGCTGACAAGGAGGCGCGCTGCTCACTTTCTGACTCCAGAAAGTTCTTGTGCTGTCACCCGCAAACCAGCTAGGATAATTTTTCCTTGGCTTCCTTATTAAAGACTGAATGAAGGGATTGTGCGGCTTTCTTAATGTCACTTGGTCTGTTTGCCATAAATTTAGGTGCTCACGATGAAAGCTGCACTTATATTTCGCTGGGAAATGGAATCAAGGAGCATGCACCCAGGCTCACAATAAATAACTAAGCGTGAGTTATTAAGTGAATTTCATATACCAGGGCCTTATTACATCAGCAGTTTAGATAATGGCTTCTGAAAAAAAAACACATCTACGTCTCTTGTGGACAAAGTATAGAGGTCGTTGGGTAGGGTCATCTGCAGGGTGCCAAGGTACACAGGCGGAGCCAGCTAGGGTGAGAATGAAATAGGTGCTATTTGAAAAATAATAAAATATTTACATTTTTGGGGGTACTGTTTGCCTTTTTAGCTCAGCAGGGAGGCTTTCAGGCCTGTTGGCCAAGGCGATATGCATTGCTACAGGCTTCCTGCCTGCGATTGTTTGTTTTTGTACAGAAGGAAGACGTAGGGTTGTTTAGACTGTGAGCCTAATTTTAGAGGATGATAATTATGTTGCTGCTAAACCACATATTTTCCAGAATTTGCTGCTCCATGGAAATAACTCACATGCATGTCCAGGCTGGCTTGGCCTGATGTCCAGGGCCTCCATTCTCCACATCATCCTGGGGTCCTCCCTATAACTGGTACAGGAAAGCATGATGTGATGGAGTGGACTGAGAAAGTGGAAGTAGGAGGTCTGGCTTGGACTCTCACTCCATCTACCTTGCTGTTGGTCTTAGGTAGCCCACGTGAATTCCAAGGCAGTATCTTCTAGAGAGTGTTGTCGTGTAGGATGCCAGGATCAAAAATGTTTGGGAATATCATGATCCACCATGCATTTGGATTCGTCTTTTGGGTTGTCTGTAGTGCAGGTCAACCCTATGCATCCTTTGTATCTCTCATTCTCAGATATACTTTCTTTATGGGATAAATCAAAAGTGTAGTCAATGAGCCAGTTCCTTACAAGGTAATTTCATGATATCTGAGTCCACTCAGATAAGACTAAGCTCACGAGGCAGGTGATATCTATCTTACGATGAATCCCGAATCCCTAGCGCTCAATAATGATTTGCAGTTAGTGAATGGAGACAGGCTTCTTGCACTTTAATGAATATTCACCCCAACTGGTGGGAGAGGTGCTTATTAAAGTTCAAGTTCAGCTGGACTGCAGTGGGCCTTGGGAATCTGCATTTCTAATGTGATGCTGATGATGCATTTTGAGTAGCAAATGGGCTTAAGGAGTTTAACTGCAGTTAGTCTCACTTGGACCAAATTCTGTTTATATTTTCTTGGTCCAATACTTGTAACATGTATGAACTTAACCTCCTTTTATCCATATATAAAGCAAATAGCCTAAAGGTGCTTTAAACATCAACAAAAGATTGGTTCTGATGCCACATAATGAAATGGGACATTCTTAAATGCATTGCTAAGTGAAAGAAATCAACTGAAATATTTCACTTACGACAGACTTTTAAATACATATATGTATATTCATAAGTTAGCATATATGCATGTGTCTTCTTAATCTGTCTGCTTAAAGATCTTAGAGGAATGAGACTCATATCTGTTTGTGATGTCCCTATCTATCAAGTACCCATATCTTTGTTCCATATCTTGTGCTCAGGTCTTGGTTTTTAATACTATTCTCCAATAAATGGAACTAGGGCTTGGAGAAATGGTTGACTGTAGGAGTCTCATCATAGGTTAAGAAATACACAAGAAGAGGCTAGAGAATCTCACAAGGCAAAAAATACTTTTAAAAAGGAAAACAAACACAAACAAAACCAATCCAAACTAAACCACTAAACCCACAGTAATGGGGCTGTCACAGTGATGGAGAAACTCATAGAATTCCAAGGATATTATTGGTTTTTGAAATTCTGTATCATTTCTAGTGCTTTCTCTATTATTTTTTATTCTTTTTAAAATAGAGTGATTTGAGTCACAAAATTAAACAATATTGGACTATCCCCTAAAGAATAAACTAAGTACCCATGAGTCCAAGCTGATACAAAAAATGTTTGAATGAATACATAAATGAGGGAGACTGGGCCAATCTTCTGTATAGATGAATTAAAATAATTCATGTGGATTTAAGGGAGTTGTGACACTTTACTCCTTCAACATGGGCTGTGCTTAACAGTTTTCTTCCAAAAAAGCACAGTCTGGAAAGGGAAAAACAACAGATAACTTTACAGTGGAGAAACTCAACAAGTACACCTCAAGGAAGGTGGCCAAGGTCAACATCAACAGTGGTAAGTTGTACCAATAGCATACACTTCCAACATGATGGGATAAGAAGGTATTTGCCTCTGGGGTTATCCTGTCAAAACATGCTACCCCAGCCTCATCATAGAAAAAAGTCAGACAGATCCCACTTGAGGGTCATTCTGGAAAACTTCATCAGTACTCCTTAAATCTGTCAGGTCATCAAAATGAGAAAAGTTTAAGAAATTGTCACAGCCAAGAGAAACCTAAGGAAAGAGGATGACTGAAGTCTGGTATCCTGGATGTGATCCTGGAGCAGCGAAAGGACATTTGGGGACAAATGTGGGAATCTCATCATAGTGGGAGCCTTAGTTAATAATGATGTATCACTATCAGCTCATTAATTGCGCCCACTCTGCCATACTAATGTTAAGATGTTAATCACAGTGAAACTCAGTGTAGAGTGTACGCTTTCTGTACTGTTTTCTCAATATTTCTGCATATCTGAAGTTAAAATTTTATTTAAAAATTCATAATCCTAAAAGAACGATACTAATTGGAATTGTCTTGGGAACAATGAAACTAACTTGAGTACTGAATATGTGTCAGACCCTGTATTCTTCCCTAGGCAAAGGAGGTCTTTAATCTTTACAGGAGCCTTGTGAGCAATGTGGTAGTCCACACATGGCAGATATGGAAAGGACAAGGGAGATAGAGGAGGTAGGAAAATAGTCCAAGATTAGGCAGCTATCAGGAGGAATCTTGCAAAGCTTAGGTGCTTTTACCTTTCCAGAAAAATGCACAAGAAATTATCATGTATACTATGACCTGCATGTTCTTCACCAGTTATGTTGTGGATGAGAATTGGAGGGTGTTTCTGCCCATATCTGGAAGTTTTAGCATTATGCTCCCTTAAATCCACATAAATTTCCACTAAAACACCTCAATGAGATCTTGTAATTGGATTCAGGGTTAAGTGCAAAGACTGGGGAGATTCTGGACACATAGTGTTTCTGGCTGTTTTCTGTTTCTATACTAGAATACTTAAGACTGAGTCATTTGAAAAAAGAAGAGGTTTATTTGGCTCCCAGATTTTGGAGTTTAGGTATGACGTCAGCATCTGCTCAACTGTGGTGAGAGCCTTGTACTATTTTGTGCAAGGCAGAAAGTGGGAGAAGAAAGAGGAAGTATACAGACAGGCCCCACGCCCTCCCTGAGAGTTCACCCATCCCTCTGCAAAATTGACTCGTTCAACAGAGCTTCACCTGTAAGCCAGCATCTCTTAGATGTTCAACACTGTAACCTTGGTAACCAAACTTCAACCTGAGCTTTTGAGGAGGACAAACTATCTTCAACACAGCACATGCAAATGGCCTTCCCAGTTCCGTATTATCATTCCTCAATGTTCCTGCCTGCCTTGTTCCAGCCTGTCCTCATGGTGGAGTGCCTGTCAGTCCTGCTCACCTTCACTCAGCCAGATCCTTTCCTCCATGATGATTTCACCTTATGCTTCTGGCTTTGCCAGCACTTAGTGGGGCCTTTGGGGACCATGAATGACAGTACAGAGAAAGAGGAGAAGATGCCGGGAGTCAGTGAGGTAGAAAGGGCTCTATGTTCCCCAGGCACTGGAGGGAAGAACGAAGGAGTCCTTGTAGGCTCTCAGTTGCATAGCTGCCGGCCCTGTCTCCGGGGCTCTGCCTGGTGGGCCTGACTGGGTAGGGCACGCTTGTCGGGGTGGGGGCATTGCTTTCCTCTGTGGGGGGCTGCTGTGGCCCCAAGTCCATGCCCTGCCTGTGTGCTCTTACACTGCAGCTAGGACCAGGGCACCTTGCTCCTGCCCGCATGGCCCTGGGCTCGGAGCTCCCTGCCCAGGTCTCTGTCTCACCTCACAGCTCTCGCGATGACGGCTGCTGTCCTAGGTGAAGAGGCTCCACTCTGTGATATTCTGACCCTGTGGGAGCACCCATCAGTGTCGAATGGGGCTTCCAGTTCCCTCACAGTCTTCCCCTCCCCTGAGTAATGGCTGGAACCCATCTCCCTATGCATCCTGTGTGGTGACAACCAAACCATCTTTTCCAAAAGAATGGTGACAAAAGTGGGCAGTTTTCTTTTAAAAAATATTCTTCAAAAAATGGGAAAAAAACAAAGGCAGCTGTAGAATACCCACCTTGATGAGTGCATGGACATTTTCAACAGCCAAAGAAGCTAACAAGCCTGACTGCATTTTACCATGACATGCAGAACGGCTCCACAAAACATATTCACTGGAGCTAATGCTAGAAAAAAGAGGGCCCTGACAAGAAAATATTTGTTTCTCTTATTTATTTGAATTTGGACCCTAGGTATTTATGTTCTGTGGCTCCTTTGAAGATGATGGTGGTGGCTGTGATGATGATGATGATGAGCAAATCCTTTTTAATGGTGGGGGAGGTTCCAGAGCAACAGATTTCAGTGTCTTTCAATCTGATCCCAGGAGAAAGAATCCAGAGACACTCTGAGTCAGATAAAGCTTCTCTTTTCCTTAAAAAAGGCCACTTGGATGAGGTTTAAGTGTCTTTGTTCCCTTGACTCAAGTTGCAAGAGATACACGTCATTTCGAGAAGTATGGAACTAATTGAGGAATATGTCCAGCTCTTGTAGAGGTGAACAGGGCAGATAAATAAAAACTCCATCACACATAAATCGTTGCTTCCAACATCAAAGAAGCAGGAGCCTGCTAAGTGTATTTGTATAATGCAGTAATTTATGCAAAAAGCGGCTTTGATAAATGTCCCCTAATTTATTGTCATGTACCTCAAATCAAAGTCAAACATTTATAGCCTGAGCCTGAAGGAAGCCAGGCCTCGGAGAGCCAAAGGGGTTTGAAGTAGGTAAATCTATGTTGGGCAAAAGGTTAAACGGGGTCTGTTTCGAATGTTAAGGACTTTCTACAGAAATGGCAAAAGAGGACTAGTTTGGCTCCTAACACTAAAATCAGTCAGAATTCTCAGCTATTTTCCTTCTATGGAGAAACATAATTGATGCATTGAACTATCCTTAAGAGGCCAGAACAAAAGATGGACCATCCTAATGGGACATGACGACGACGATGATGATGATGATGATGATGATGATGATGATGATGATGATGATGATGATGATGGCCTTTGTTGTATCCTTGCTATACAAAAATTGGCATCCTCTTCCAGTCACTTGTCATTCAACCCTATTGAAGTACATTCTTGCCGTCTTTGTTTTATAGCTGGGGAAGCTAAGGCAGCCCACAGCATGTGGAGGTAGAAGACTCTAGGGGCAGTAGGGGTGTGCTCACTGCACAGAGCCATACTCCATTTTTCCTGACGGAGTTGCTCATTTCTTTCAGGATCAGTTGTTCCACAGGTGGATAAGGAAGGTGTTCTCAAAGGCAAAGACCTAGGGTTTATTTATCATGAGGGAGACCTGGGTTCAAATCCCATCTCTATCAATTTCTAGCTACATAATTCTTGGCAAATCCTTAATAGCCGTGAGCCTCAAAATGTCCATCTAGGGAATGAAAGCCAATTGAAGTGCTTACTTGTGGGACCATCATGAAGATTAAATAATATAAGACCTGCTGAGTACACGGCAAGGGTTCATGTAATGTTGCTGATATATAATTCTCACTGGTAACAGTCTACCATTACAAGCCCAGAATACGAAACATCTCACTGTCCCCAAAACTAAACTCTGCAAGGAAGCTTTAATTCTAAGACAGATGAACCAGGCTACCTAACATGGTACTTTTCATTTCTATTCCAAAAGATTCACCCACGATCCCTATAAAATAAACTTACAATTCCAGTAGTGGCATAGTCATAGACAGCAGCTGTTTAAAAGATTTTACTGCCCATCTGGTGGCTTGGCATGGGCTTCAGGCTGGTTTGAAGAGAGAGGGCTTTGCTTTGCAATTCCACCAGCTGGTAACTGGTATTGCAAACCCGTGTGCAGCTTCCTGCCTTCTGGTTAATAAAACTGAGACAGGGACAGACTTGCAAAGGGCAGGATGTTTTCCCCATCCAAGGGCTTAGCCTCCAAGGTTTGGACTGTGATACTGGGCTGGTTTCTGTCCAAGGTAAGGCCCTCAGCAGTTGTAAAGCTCATGATTCAGGGTATGTGTGGGTTTAGAGGGGCTTGAGGACATGTTTGCCTTCGACTTGTTGGCTTTACTCAGTTCCGCTTGCTGGGACAGTGTGGGAGGATAAGGCTCTTCCCGCCCAGATGGTGGCTGGGAAGTTTGGCCACTTGACTTTTGCAACATGCTAACAAAGAACTCCCTTTCCACTTGTGCTCACATCCAGAGCTGCGGGAAGGGTCTCCATCCTTCAGCATGGAATCTGGGCCACAAGGATTAGCCCAGAACATTAGGCTTTTGGGGAAAATCAGAACTGAAAGACTTAGTTCCTTGGGTTCCAATCCCAGAAGAGGCTTCTTGGTTATTGGAGTCTCCAGTCCATTCCTTGACTACAAGAAGCCCTCCCTCCCTCGTCTGTAAGATGGGAATTAAGAGTGTTGCCTGTCCCACAGAACTGTAGGGCACATGAAGCCAGCAGCCTATAAGAGCCCTGGAGAAGAGCTGGTACATGATAACTGTTCTCCCCCTTGACCTCAGGTTCCATATTCTTACAGAAGGGGGACTTACTTTCCACCTGAGAGTCTGCCATTGTAGAGCCCTCTGCCTAGCTGTGACCCATGGGGCTTTGGGTACTAGAAAGAGAAACCAAATGTAAACATGCACATGACTTCCTCCTCTTCCCTGGTGCCTGTGAGAAAATCCACTTCAGAATCAGGAAACTTCAAAGGCAGCTATGGTGAGGACATGCCACTTTACCAAGGGCACTGGGTGAGGCCTTTGTGAGAGTCTAGGTCTGGCCTTGGGCACCAAGAATGTTGCAGGGTCCTGAGAAGCCACCAATGGGTACCAGCAGCGTTGCTGCCTGCAGAGTCACTGTGCCTGATGTTTGAGGGGAGCAGGAGGTGTGGAGTCTGCTGCTCCTTGCTCCTTGTCCTGGGAGTGTCCCAGCCTCATCCAGCTATTGTTCCAGAGCTTAAAGTATCCTTCGGTCCACACGAGGGGGCATCCGTGCCTACACTGCAAGAGGCCCAGAAAATCTGATTTTGATCTTAGTCTGCACGAGACTTGTTCTCGTACTCCTTCCTGATCCCATCACCATCTTCAAATACATCCCAGAAAATCATTCCCACAGAGCCCTCCACCAAGGTTCAGAGGAAAATGTGCCCTGTCCTGTGGCCAGCAGGGATGCGGGTTACCTAACCTCCTGATGGCCACCGTGGCAGGCTCTGGTGACAACCTGTGTGTCTGCCTCCACTCACCCCTGGAACCAAGTAGCCCAATCTAATTAAAAAGAAGAATCTCTTATTATTATTAATATTAATGTTTTGTTTCCTTTTCAGTCTTTTGCTTTTGGTTATATTCTTAAGTTCTCTCAGCTGCTTAGAAATCTTCCTTTGTTGGATCTGAGATGGGGAGCTTGCTAAACAATAAACTCCAGGGTGCTTTGTGCAAATTAGAAAATGATGCCCCCTCCAGGGTGGCACATGACGTCATAAATGCTCAGTGGTGGCTGTGCCAGGAACATGGTGTCCTTTTCCGGGCATCTTCAGCCCCCTGTTGGGTACCTTGCTTGGTAATGGGCTCAGAAGCTAAACTTTAGTCCTCACCCTTCAGAAGGGCCTTTGCAGTGTGGATCTGTTATGGCTTGGATCTAGGTTTCTCCCCTCTCCAGCCTCATGTGCTCACAGGTGGGACTTCTTAGAGGTGGCTGGATCTTGGCTGTGTGTATATAGATTAGGAGTGAGTGATATATAATTTATCCACTGGTTGGTTTATCACAGTTTTGGGTATAGATGATAAGAAGACTTACCCTCAGTGTGGATAGCACCAACCAATAGGCTTGTAGTCTGGATAGGTTGAAGTCTGGAGAGCTCCCCTCTGGTGCTGCCCCCTGCCTGCCAGGCTGTGGTCTTTTTCTCCTTTGTGATGCCCCTCTGCCATGCCACCCCACAAGCCCTGCAAACTGTAAGCTAGAATAAACCTAGCTCCCTTTCACTTGTAGGTGTTGGTCATTCTGCTCAAGTAATAATAAAGTAACTAAGACAGCAACCTCCACACCTGTCTGTGCTCCCCTGGGTTCCTGGGCATCCCTCCTCATCTGGTCTTGTTGCAGTTTTGGAGCTATTGCTCTCTCCTGACATGAGAGTTTTCTAACTCATTGTCCTTCTTGACTGCTTTGTAATGTGACTACTTTGAATTAATGTCCCCACAGGAGAGGCTGGGGTGTGGGTGCAGATGTGGGACCTCCTTGGAAACAGCCTCTGGAGTGTCTCTGGGCCAGGAGAATACAGAAGAGGGCAGGAAGAAGTGGGGGGGAACAGTGTCCCCAAAGCTTTCTGGGGCTGCAGGCTGTGGTGTGAGCATGCTCCTAGGCCTCCCTCCTTCCCAACGTACCTCCAGCTGCCTGCAGTGGCCTTTCTGGAAGGGCCAGGTACACAGGGTGGGTACAGCCTGTCCTGTTGCTCACAGTATCCCATGCATGGCTTAATGCTCCACCAATCTTTCCTTGACATTCTTCATACTTGGCCATGAGAGACCCTGCATTTCCACTTTGTGCTGGGCTCCACAAGTTGTGTTGCTGACCACTTTCTCATTCCTTGCTAGCCTTTTGGGGACTTTATCATAAAGCTCTATTTCTTTCTGTGCTCCTTCATTCACACATCTTAAACTATGCACTTACTATATGCCAGGTGCTTGAAAGGCAACTTTGGGAACAACCAGCAGGGTCCTGACCCTGTACAGTATTGTAGGCTGCAGGTTCTCAAACTAGAAAAGAAAAGAAATAGCTTAGAAAGAGAGAGAGAGAGAGAGAGAGAGAGAGAGAGAGAGAGAGAGAGTTCACAACACTCAGAGTGGGCTTGTTGAGGGCTCCCTTTGATTGACATCTGAGCTGAGGCCCATGAGACAAAAAAAAGCAGCAGTTGTCCCAGGTTGTGGGGGTGTGGAGCTAGTGCTTCAGGGCCAGGAATGGTAAGTGCAAAAGTTGGGCACAAGAACTAGTACTGAGAATAAACAAATGGGATCCTATCCAAAAGAAAAGAAATAACTGATAGACTGCAGAGACCATCTATAAAGTGGGAAAAATTACAGTTATTCCTTGGACAGAGATGACTATCTAGAAGACATAAAGAACTCAAATAAACTAGACCTTCCCAAATAGAAGATCCAATCAAAAAATGGGCAACTGAAACGAACAGAAGTAGAAGTACAAGTAGCCAAAAGTGTGTGAAGAAACGAATGGCCAACATCCCTGGCCATCAGGGAAATGCAAACTAAGACAACACTGGGATTTCCTTTCACTCCAAAAGGAGTGGCCATTTTGAGGAAATAAAGTAGCAACAAGTGCTGGTGAGACTGCAGGGGAACAGGAGCCCTTCTGCACCGTGGTGGGGATGTAGAGTAGTACGAACACTAAGAAAATCAGTATGGAGGTCCTCAAAAAACTGGAATTTAAGCTAGAAATTCCATGAGACCTAGCTCTTCCTTTTCTAGGATCCTCCTGAAAGAGTTGAAGACGTCATATAGAGTGATCCATGTATACTCCTACTTATAGCAGCAGAACTCGTAATAACTAAATTTTGAAAATGGCCTACCTACCCATCAACAGAAGAATAGATGCAGAAAGTGTGCTTCTATGCGATACAGTACTACTCTTCTGGAAAGAAGGGAGAACTTGAGCCATTCACAGGTAAAGGGGTGTACTTTGAAAACATAATATTAGATGAAATAAATCAGACACACAAGTTTAAATATTTTCCAATGTCTGGTACCTGAGAAAACCAAGCTAAAAATAAAGAACAAGCTAATAGATAATAGGGAGTACAAGTATCTTTTTCTTATTTTTTTTTAAAAAGTCTTTTATTTATTTAGTATAGGGTCTCGCTACACAGCTTAGACTTGTAGTGATCCTCCCATCTCAGCTTCCCATGCTTGGTTTCTGTGGACAGGGCCAGTACTGATACAGCATGTGGTAGCGGGGATCGAACCTGGGTCCTTTCACTCACCAGGCAGGTGCTTAGACCTCCAAGCTATATCCCCAGCCCCCAAGGATCTTTTTCACATGAGAAGGAGACCAAGAGATGGAAGGAGCAGGGAGGGAGGGGAAAGAGGATGAGGAAAGAAAGGAGATGCGTTGTGCTGTGTACCAACTCCCCACGGTGAGCAACCACCGTGCACTGCAAACTTGTATTAATAAACGTCATTTTTTTTAACAAAAAGTCTTGAGTAAGGACAGAGCTCTGACTGGAAGAGGCTGTAGTAAAAAAAAAAAAAAAAAAAAGGCATAGATTTGTTTCTTATTTTAACAAAAAATATACTGCTGAGGTTTGAGCCCAAGGCCTCATTTATGCTACACAAGGGCTCTACCAGTGAGCTATACCCCCAGCTCCTCGAGTAGATTAAATATGAAGAATAGTAAGGGGAAAGCATAGCTGGGGCAGGGGGGTTAATAACCACTTTTTGTTAAGTGGCCACTGCATTCCAGATGTTCTACAAACACAAACCCTTTTGAACAATCATGTAAATTGTGAATTACTCCCATTTTTCAGATAAGGAAATTGATGTTGGGTGACTTGAAGTCATCTAGACCATGAAGCAGTGAGGCGTGATTGGACCTTAGACCAGTCTCCTTCCAAAGGCCCTGCTCACCACTCTGCACTGGCGATCTGGGCTGGTGCATCCAGATGCTGGAGGGCAGAAGGACTCTTCCCCTGTCTCGTGTTCCTCCCTCAGCAGAGGGACTTCTGAGCCCCAGCCCGTGGATGAGAGATGCGGTGGTCTTTCATCGCATTCGCTGGAGATGGTGATGAAATTTTATCCTATGATCACTTAAACAAAGCCAGCTGGAAGTAGCTGTTTCAGACACACAAACAAGTGCTTGGCCCAAGATATCTTTGTGCGCGGCATCTTGGCTGTGCCCAGCTTCAAGGCCAGCAGAGAGGGAGCAACCAGAGCCCAATAATTGATCATAATGGGAGCTCTCTCTCAGTGCGTGCCTTCCTTGGCTCCACCGTCTGGAAATGGCAAGTCAACCTTTATTTTTGGAACAAACTCCAAGATCTCTTGATACCTGCTCCTGTCTCAGTTGAATTTTAGAACCAAGGTTTGGAGGCCGTGGTTCTAAGCATATCCCAACAGGTCAGCCTGCAAGGGCTTCCCAGCCTGGCAGAGGGCTGGGTGGTGGTGGTGGGGGGGAGCTCTTGCAATCTGGCATGTAAAGAGGGATCCATGGAGACTTGGGGGAAGGATACAGCCCTAAGGATCCTTGTCCCCAGGGACCTCACATTCTAGAAGCAGAGAAGAATGACGATGGATAAATACACAAACAGATGAGCAGACATGCTCCTTCAGACGGGGAAGGACATGAGGATTGTGTTAGTCTCTAGGATGGCAGGAAAGGCACTTTTGGATTGGGTGACTCTGATTTAGGACCTTCAGGCTGAGACTTCAAACACAGGCAAGACACAAAGACAAAGGGCCTACGAGGCAACCGTCATGAATTGAGAACTCTGAATAAAATTATTTTTGGTTTACCTATGCGGTGTCTTGTTGTATGAGATATTTTACCATAATGATCTTTCCAATTAGAACCCAACTTGAGTGTAGCGCTTAGGTAGAACAGGTGAGTGGTGTATCTCGTTTCTTCGGCAACACTAATGGCAAAGAGGATACTAATATCTAGGGTGTGGTCTGGGTTCTGTGTGGATTCACTGTGGGACCTACGGTAAGGCACTTAACCTCTCTGAAAAAGGACCCGGCAAATTGTAAAGATCTCAGAACACTGAAGGTTAATGATTCCATGATCTCGGAGATGAAAACAAAACCTCCTGAGGAATTACTGGGAGCGCGTGGATTCCCCAACTTGGGCAGAAAATTATATTGCCTGATTCTGACCTGAGATCCGAGTAAAGGTTGCGCGCTTGGTTTGCTCTCACAGCCTTGATCCCCGGCTTGGGCTGCCCAGGAGCGCCGGGCTGGCACTCGCATGTGTCTTGTGTCAGTGTTATTTTCCCACTGGCATCCGTCCTAAAACCTGCCCGTTGCACTATGGAGTTGCTCAGCACGGCCTGAGTATCGTTTACACATAATTCCTTCTCTGACGGAGGAAGCTGCTGGTTCGTTTTTTCCTGTCTCCACCTCCCCCTTCCTTACACAGGTGTTTGCTGCAGCCATCAAAACGAGAGTGGATCAATCACAGTGCTGCTTCCAAACAAACTGAGACACGTTTTTGAAAACTTTGCTTGAAGGAAGAAAAAAGGAACATGCTTGTCACGGGGCTTCAGTAACTTGCTGTCTTGTCCACGTGGGATCCCTGAAGGCAGACAGAAGAATATAGGGATGGTACTGAGGAAGGAAGGCAGGAAAAGAAAAACAGCAGAGCTGAAGGAATGGCTCTCACTCGCTATGTGGTCTACAGCTAGCACCCAGAGAACGCCTTAATTTTGGCTAAATGATGCCCTGCTGGAGCGCTCCCTTCATGGGGAGTGTGACAATGTGAAGTCTTAGTTTATGTGACTATAACACAACTCTACATGGTCTGTAGGGTTTTTATGAGACTTGGTTTTGAAAGACCCTTCGTAATCAACACTGGCTTCCCAAACTGTCCCGTTGCTGTGAAGGGTGAAAGGAAATGGAGGACACTGGAAAATCTGTCCCCTAGGTGTTTTGCCTCTTCTGCCTAGGTTTTACAGGTGAGGGTGCTATCTTCAGCACTGGCCAACCATGCAAGCCTTTCCTGTCCTGCTCACCTGTGGGCCTCCAAGCATCTTGTGTGTCCCTGAGGATCTCATCAGAGTTTCCCTATGGCTGTGTTTATGCAGCTCTGAGTTGACCAGTCACTGAGAAGCAAGAAAATTTGCTAGCTATTTTTTTACTTTGGCAGATCATGATTAATATATTGAACCATTTTTAGAAGTTTGCCTGTTATTACTACTATTAGTAGTAGGAGTAGTAGTACTAGAGATTGGATCCAGGGCTTTCAGATTGAGCTACTTCTCCAGCCTGTTAGTTTTTTTTTTTTTTAATTATTATTTAGTTTGAGACAGAGTCCCCCTATATTGCCTAGGCTAGGCTCAACCTTTTAATCCTCTTGACCAAGCCTCCCAGAGCACTGGGATTATGTGTATGTGCCACTAGGTCCAGCTAAATTTGCCAACATTTGGTGAAAAATATTCTGTATGGCATTGTCCCTTGGCTCTCAAAGGCTAGTAGATAGACTAAATTGATGACTTT
This sequence comes from Octodon degus, assembly GCF_000260255.1. NCBI lineage: Eukaryota > Metazoa > Chordata > Mammalia > Rodentia > Octodontidae > Octodon > Octodon degus. The sequence goes on along the minus strand of NW_004524661.1, from coordinate 1,551,375 downwards.
CATTAAAATTCACCATTTTTAAGCTTTTGGCTAGATGTATCCACTTAGAAAATATGAGGTGCCTGGTTTATATAAATATACACAAACACGTAATTTAGGGTCTTCCCTTTGTGATACAAGGGTAGCAACTTGCACATAATATTCTTCCTATTGCCACATTTTGAGGGACTGCCTATGGTTTAAAACTTAATCTAATTAACCACTAAGAATAATATATGCAGTGTATTATTTGTTGAAACTGTACTTCCAATTTGATTTGAAACTGTCTCATTGCTATCTGTTTATCAATAAAACTTTGTGTTTAAAAAAAAAAACTTAATCTACTGCTATCTTCATTTCTAGGGTCCAGTGAGGTGGCGAGTAGGCAAAGATTTTGAAGAAAGCCCTGCACACTCAGGACAGGAGATAGAGGGTAGCTTCATCCTTTATTTGGCAAATTTTAAAAATGAAATATTTATTAACCAAAGAACAGAAAGAAAATTCTAGAATGATAGTAATTCAAACTTAGATGGACCTTGAAATCCAAATCAATGTTATATTAAGCAATCTGAGAGAGTGATTATGAAATTTGAGAGAAAACCAATGAGCAGGTAAGGGTAAAATATTTTCCCATTGATTTTTTTGAAAGTAAGAAGATGAAGGAGAGGGGGAAGGAGATACAGAGAGGGAGAGTCCAAGGAGCAGCTGGATTCAGGCTTTCCAATGTGGACAGGCTCCCACTGGATAAAAATAAAGAGCCATTCATCTCTTTGATGTTTTTGTGTGGAAGCATCCAAAGTTTCTGTATGAGACTGGATGAAGGAACACTGAGTATACAGCCATAGGTCACACTCATTTGCAGTCCTCGAGATGGACATGCAGGGCTTCATTGACAAGGGTGTGGAAAGTGGAAAGGACACAATGTAGGGATGCAGGGTTCTTGCACACAAAGTGTGTTTAAGTACACACACGCACACACCTAGACCCTTAGCTATATAGGAGGACCCATAAGCCTGGACACTCAGGCCCCAACCTCAGGACACACAAGTGCAGCTGGCCAGCATGACTAGTGGCCTCACAAGAGGACCCAGAGCTTCTTGCTGTCCCCGAGAAGATGCTCTCTTTACGAATGAGACCCAGATGACAATTTCCCTCTGCTGAAGAGACTTGCCATTTATTATGTTCCTAAGTAAATAATTGGCACACAAGTGCAGTAGACATCGTGGTGAATTACTGACAAAATATTTACAGACAGCCTCTCTCACACACACTGCCTGTCACTTGTGTAAGAGCTACAAACCCAAGAAGAGGTGCCTGATGATTGCCTTGTCCCCAAAACAAAGACTATTGCCAGTAAGGAAATAACAGCAAGGGAGCTGAGCGCTTTACAGGGCAGTGAGGTAATTAAAATAAATGTGATTTTCCAGATCAGGAGAACTCGAGCCTGCTAATTACTCTGCAGCACCTCTTCTTGTCGCCTGCCTTTCCCTGCATCTGTTTTTAGTTTGCAATGCCATTTGCCCTCCCTGGGGTTTCTTGCCCTGGATTTGATGTGGAGACAGCTCCTCTCAGAATTGGGCTGCTAAGCCAGTGTTTATCCTGTGTACAGACGGACCTCAGCAGCAGGCACCCAGGCCACGGGTGCAACATGTTCCTGATGAGAAGTCGTGGGTCTGGTTTCCGTGTGTGCACCAGGCCTGCAGACCCCACATCCTGTGCTCCTTTGGAACAGGAGACCCACACTTGAGCCATAGGACTTCCCTTCTTTGGGAGTGACAAATATTCCAAGTTAAGCTTGACTAACAGGCCTCTTACTATGGATGAAGATGACTTTTTAATTCTTTCTCTGTCTTAGAAAAATCAATGGGAAAATAGTTGCTCTTCGCCTATCTGTTGGTTGTCTCTCAAATTCCATAATCACTTTCTGAGATTGTTTAATACAACATTGATTTGGGTTGTTCAATTGGCAATTGGGAGTTATACGACTGGGAAGTAGAATATTTTCAACCTCATATTTCATGTTATATTAGTTGAAAACATATTTTTTTAAGATGTGTATTATTAATGACACAATGAAATCTCATTAGCGGATGGGGTTGATAGATGTGGTTTATCTAACATTAAGCAGAAATTGACATCTTGAGGGGAGTATCAAGATTCTGTGATCCCAGACACTGATATTGAACAGGCAGGGGCCAAGAGCAATCCGCTATTGATTAGATGGTGGAAGTAATTATATTTACCGCACCGTTTTATTGGGTGGGGCAGAAGGTGAGGTGGTTCTTCTTTAGAGTAGAGAGAGTGCAATCAACAAAGATGTTGTCAGCGAGAGCCCCAGAGCCAGTGTGATTTTCTCAGGCTTTGCTTTGGCCTTGCCCTGGTACTAATGATTAGTTAGCAAAGCAGTGCATGCTGGAAGGTTCCCAGAACCTTTGTGGTCTAAATGCTTGTGTTTGCTAACAGTTTCTTGGTAGGCCTTGAACTAAGGCTGTATCCTAGTGTAAGCATTTATTCAATCTTCACCTCACCCCAATCCCCAGAGTTGCTGCTGCTACCACCATCACCACTATCCCCATTATCATTACTTTAGCCACTATTTTTTTTTTTTTTTTGGGTGTGGTACTGGGGATTGAACTCAGAACCCTGTGCTTGCCAGGCAAGTACTTATTCTACTGAGCTATATCCCCAGCCCTCAATATTTTTATACTTTATTTTTAATTTTTTTTTTAACAGCACTGGGGATTGAACTCAGGACCTTGTACTTGCCAGGCAAGCACTTATACTACTGAGCTCTTTCCTGGGCCCAATCATTACTTTAGCCACTATTATCATTACTACCACCACTCCATTATCACTATCATCATTACCATCATAACTACCACCGTTATCACTACCACCATCATCACCTTTGCCACCACAATTGTCACTATTATCACTACCACCACCACCTTCTCACCACCAGGATCACCAGCAAAAGTGCTGCTAACATGACCATCATGAGCAGTAGTCGCAACAGCATTGTTACCACCATGGAAGCCACCATCTCCACCATCATTACTATCATTAGCCTTTACCTACACTCTCAATATCAACACAAATATCACTAATTACCACCAACACCATGACCAGCAAGTATTGCTGGTCTCCTCACTATTTGCACTACTGCTGCCACCACCGCCTCCCCTGTCATCACTACTATGACCATGGCCATTACAAACATCACCACCACTAATGCCAATGTCATCAGCACTGCCAATGAGGAAGGAGCAGGCTTAGGAGTTGACTATCAAGGGTTTGAGTTTCTTCCCTGCCACACTGGTATTGTTACCTGACCCAGAGGGTTGTGACGATTAAGTGAACAAAACCCAAAGATTGCTAGCCACAGAGCAATCATGCAGTATATGGGAGGTAGTGTTTCAGATCTTTCCTAAAATATAAATTCTTAGCTTTCTTGCTCCTGATGCCTTGTTCAATATCAATGGAGATTATGGACTTTGACCTTCCTATCTCCCTCCTCCCAGTTTTCCTTCCCTTCCTCTTTTTCTCCTTCCCTCTTTCTCTCTAGATCCTTTGGTTCTGAGACCAAATTGTTGATGAAAAGCTTTCATTCATCAAGAAATACTATTATCTGAACTAGATGTTGAGTTCCTGGAGGGAAGACTTTGCGTCTAACCTGCTCCACCACATTCTTATCATGGTGCCTGGCAACTGGTAGGCTCACTGGGTTTTGATGAAACACTCATCTAGATCTGTACAACTAGGGCCTTTACCTATATTGGGCCTAATTGGAGATTTTATTTTTTCTATTAGAAGTTTAATTCCATAAGTGACAAATGCTCAAAGATATTCCTATAAAGAATTTCTTCGCAGCCTTGTGTATAATCACCAAAAATGACTAGCTGGTCATCAAATCAAGAATTAGTCAAATGTGTTGCTTATCATCTCTGACTATTATTCAGGTATCTTAAAAATAAAGTGAGGTATATATGTAACAAGATTACTTACAGTATTTTGTTACATTTAAAAGGAAGACACAAAAGCAGTAATATGCCATAGATTCTTCCTTTAGTCTTTGCTTAATTTAGTAGGTTGTGCAGAAGAGTATAGAGGGATCTACAGATACAAACCATGGAAGCAGTGTGGGGGGAACAGAGACTAATTGCTCAGTGCCTTAATCTGGGGTAGAGGAGAGGAGGTATTGCTGGTAATTTTCTTCTTTATATCTTTCTATTCTCTTCTGGATCAGTTTTAAAAATGAATGCTATTACTTTCATAATCACCAAATGGAGCACAAATAGTACAGAAATTATGCTTTAGTGCAGTTGCTCCATTCTGCTTGCAGGTGTGACTCCTCTGCCAGGAGTGCCCCACCCTGGAGAAATGCAGCTGAGTGCTATGAGGGTGGCCAAAGAAATTCAAATTGAATGAAGTACCCAGTGGTCTTGGACCTTTCCAGACAGAAGGAGCATGGGAGCTGTTTGTCTCTGACAGGAATCCCCTCCTGACTTACAGCATTCAGCATGAATTTTGTAGGGCACAGGGCTCACTGCCTGCAGAATGCATCATGCCAACTCTATGCACTTCCAACATTTAGAAACACGTGCCTGTGTCCTAAGACAACAATAGGAAGTGTTCTCAAAACGTCCACCTCCACCAGTCCTGCCAGAAGATATCTGTGTCATCTTGTCTGTGGCAGTCCTGTCTTTCCCCACTGGTCCCCAGAACATGGAGTGAAGCATGTTGTGGTTTGGATAAGCTCATGCTCTCAGGTTGGAAGATGGAGCACAATGCTTCATATCTACTTCCTGGGTTCTATTTGGAAAATGGACAGATTTCCAACCCACAGATGCAATCAGTTTCATTCCTCAAAATGTTTATTTTTAAACTGCTATGTAGTAGACACAGTAGTATTAATTAAAGGTAATTTCATTCATCATTCATTCATAATTCATTCATTCATTCATTAATTTGTTCATCATTCATCATTCTTCATTCATTCATCATTTATCCAACAAATGTATATGAGGCACCTCCATGAGCCAGGTGTTGGGCTGTATGCTGTGGACACAGAGAAGGACAGTGAGATCCAGAGAGGAGGAGGTGGACTGTGGACAGGTCATCTGACTACCCTTCCTCCTGACACAAGATGTCCAGTGAGCACGGGGCTGTGTGGTTCTTCAAGCATGCACAGTGAACTCTCTGCTATGGGATTGCTAAAGTCTATGGGGTGCTTGGTGCCAACTCAAGGAAGTCTTCTTTTCTCAGGAAAATGTCTGCACTGACCTTAGAGCTCATGGAAGCCTCTCTGTGTCTATGTGGATGGGTTCCAGATATAGGAGGAAGTATGGAGTAGGAAGGAGAAAACAATCAGATGCTCAGGCCTAAGGGGGAAAGCCAAACACATCTAATTCTTAACAGGCCCATAGTTCATGGCCTTCCAGAGTTACTTTATTACTATTATTATTATTATTATTATTATTATTATTATTGTGTGTGTGTGCAGGGTCTCACTATGCAGGTGGAGCTCATAGTGATCCTCTTATTTTTAGCCTCCCCAGCACTGGGATTACAGGTGTGCGCCACCATGCCTGGACTCAATCACCAGCTCAGTGCACCTCAGGGTGGGGCCAGAGCAGCATGTGGTGCTAGGGATCAAACCCTGGCCCCTGTGCTTGCCTAAGCAGGTGCTTAGTCTACTGAGCTATCTCACCGGCCCTCCAAGCTACTTTAAAAATTATTTCAAAATTGATTAACTTTGACTCAGTAAATCTCCATGAGGCCCTTTAGAGGGGCCTAGGTTGAAAGACACCCACAAGGAGGAAGCACAGCATGACTTAAACTGTGTATTGAAACTGCGCATCACTCAGTGCTCCATCTCTATAATGAAATACCTGAGGCAATACATGCCTGAAGAGAAAAGGGTTATTGTTGCTCATGGTGGTAAAGACTCCATGGTGCCATTGTTGCCATGGTGAAGGGCTCCCAATGATTTGGGCTTCTCATGAAGCAGCACACTGGGGCAGGGACATGCGATAGAGCAAACTGCTCACTTCTCAGCCAGGAAGAAAAAAAAAAGGCAGGAAAAGGAAGAGCTGGGTGGAGGTCTTGTAATCCCCTCAAGGCCATACCCTCTGTGACCTAGAGACCTCCCACTACCACACCTCTTAGAGGTCCACCACTCCCTAAGAGCACCCCTTCCCCACAGGGCTCCAAGCCTTTAACATATAAGCGTGTGGAAGCCACTTCCTTCCATCAAACCACAGCAGGTGAAAGCAGGGTGTGGACAGGCCCTCCTCCGCCACAGAGCGGCATGCCCTTCCTCCTCCTGGGGAGCCAACTCTCCACCTCCCCTCCAGCTATCTCTGTGAGGGAGAGGCACCCCTTCTCCAGGCTCTGGAAGCAGAGCTCTGGAAACATGCCCTCTTTGCATTGCCTTGATGGGAAGAGGAACTCAGATAAAGGAAACAGATACCTATCTGCTGTTGGGGAGCTTTGTTTCCACAAATGATCTATGGTTCCAGAGGAGGAGTTAGAAAACAAATTATTGTGTCTCTTGCCCCAGACAGGTCTTTAGTGGTGCCGACTGCAGAGAGGAGATGGGGAAGATTAGCGGGTACCTCACAATAGCTCTGCGGTACAGGAAAAGTGTCTTAAGTTTATCTATTGTTAAATGATATAATTTATCGCCGCTGAGGGTTAAGGAGCAATCCCAGTTCTTTCCTACTTCTGGAGCAGAGATTTATAAGATGATGCCCAAATTTAGACATTGAGGCGCTGCCGGCAGAAACATCCCCAAAGGCGCATGGCTGTGTGCGTTGGAAGCCAAGTCAGTCACAGAGCTAATTTGAGGCTCTCCTCTGAAACTATATTTGCTTTCTGAGTGCATGGTGAGTTTTCATTGGGGCTCTGACCAGCTGACAGCTATGCGAGTTTGTAGATACCAGTAATTGCATATAGATAACCTTGATGGTTGACCTCGTCAGAGCCAGGCCTGGCTGCTTCCCATTGTTTCTGGTTTTGCCAGTTGATACTAAACTGCTGCTGGATGAATTTATATATTAAGAATTTGCTGCAGTGGGAATTGCTTATCATTCCCTGGTCTATCCTGTAAGCTTCTATTTACTTGACGTAGTGAGCTGGGAATAAAAGCCGTGATTTGACTGTTCAGTTGGAGTAGCAGAAGGCGGTATGTTGGAAAAGCTTTATTAATTTCTAAAAACAAAAGAAGGTATGGGAGAGAGCACGCTTTTGCTTTATCCACATCATGAAGAGAGGCCTTCGTCTCACCAAGCTGCTGAGGCTGTGTGAATTGGTTCCCAGCCGTCTTCTTAGTGTTTAATTTAGCTTAAAAGCAGAGTATGAATTGAGCTCCGCACGGTTGCCAGCGTGAAGCCCCTGTGTTTTAAGGGAAGTGTTGGAAGCCATACAGAATTTATGTTTAATTCAGAGAGATGCTTTAAAAAGTCTCTAAGAGAGAAAGGTGAGCATGATCCCATGGCAAAGGGACAGCAGGGGACAGGGCCACATAAAGAGGGGTTCAGTTAAGCAGAGTGTCTGCATCTGGCTCTTGGCTATTTAGGCAAGGACTTGCCAGCAGAATATTAATGCCTGGAACTTCACGGTGGGCTCTAAGGCCATCTCTACTTTCTTTTTATTCTCTACTCAATTGTTGAAATGTCAACAGTGAACATGGATTACTTTGCAATCAGAAAAAAAGAAAAGAAAAGATGAAACTGTTGAGAAGAATATTTTCTAGAAGCCATGTTTCCAGCCTTTTGGAAGCTGATCTGTATTTCTCCAGGCTCTCTTCTGCAGGCTTTGAACTTTTTAGTTGGTACAGAGAGGGCTTAGGCAAAGATAAGTCCAGATTTCCTTCAGAGGTGGAGAGGCAGAGGGTGGCATCATTGACAGAAGGGGAGGAATAGTAAGCACAAGCCAAACAAGCACCCAAGTTGCCACTGCCTGACTAGCAGGATATAGGCGGCTAATAACATGGGGCCCACTTGGAGGGCCTGGGCTTGGGCAACGGTGGGGGCGGGAGCTCCAGAGGCCTGGCTGCCAAGTGACTGTGTGTCACTGTTCAGCTGAGGGATCTGCCTTTGATGCTTTCAACATCAGAACATCAGAGCTGTTCTTCATCCTGAGAAGGAAGGTTCAGGTTAGTCAGCCAGGGCAAATAGCTCAAGGGAAATTTCATTTTCCCTTTGTCGGGCCCCCCACTTTCATCTGCTGGGATGTACATTCTGACTACCACACGGAGAGAAGAAGGCTTGCTGGACCCAGGCGGGCACAGCCAATTTGGGTCCTGAGCAGGGAGCAGGTGCTCACCTGGGTGCTGAAGGCTTTATGGGGAACCAGGGCACAGGTCAACCCTGGGAGAAGGGGCCCCTGCTGGTCCAAGGTAACCTTTTCATACTGTTCCCTGTAGTCACTGGACGGTGGGGTGGGCGGGGGGGGGGAGGGGAATGGATGGGGAATTTTTCAGCCCTGTCCAGCCCAGCCAGTTTGGCCTCTTTCCAATGAAGGTCAGTCCTGTGTGTGTTTGTGTCATTGACAATGGCATGTTTTCCCTGGAAGGAAGAGCCCAAAGGGCATGCAAGGAAGACAGTCAGCGCCTCCCTGACACTGTCACCTGTGATGAGTGGAAACAGAGGCCTTGAGTTCCAATTCAGATTCTATCCCTATTGTTTGTTTAAACCTGAGCAACTTACTTCATTGTTCTCTTACTTTTCTCATTTTAGAATGGGTATGGGATTGGTATCTGCCCTGTGGGGTTGTTACGAAGACCAGATGGAGTTAATGTGTACACAGTGCCAACTGCCCTGGCTGCCCTTAGAAGTGGCGCATGAGCATCAGCTATCATTAAAAACATCCATTTGATATCCATTTGAACACAGTCCAGAAATCCTCAATATTTTAAAAGCAACTACAAAGATGAAGTGAAGCACAAATAATGTTTATGAAGCAAAACTGTGATTGCAAAAAAAAAAAAAAAAAAAAAGAAGAAGGCAGCTTAGCCAACTTTCCTGCCCATCCCCCAATGAGCGTTGAGCATGCTACAGTTTTGAGTACTGTGTTCCTTTTGTAGGAATGACCTCTGCTGGGACGCAGTTCTTGGGGCTTCAAATCCTCTACATGAGGCAGGGTCTGCAGGGAGAGAGGAGGTGGTGGGGATGGATGTGAGAGATGAGAGAGCAGATTTCATGTTGGGTTGAAAATGAAGCCAGGGATTGGGAACTGTTTGGTCCAGAATGAAGTGTTGATCAGAGGAAGAACACTGGCAAAGTAGGAGCCACCAGACTGTGAGCTCCCAGCAGGCCACCAGTGCCATCTCCAGGGTCTGCTGAGGACAGGCATGGTGATAGGGAAGGTAAGAAAATGGGCTTGACCTTGGGCTTGAAATGATTTGCCCTCCAGCCCACTGAATGGTAGCTGTGAAATTTGGAGGTCCTAGGTGTTTGCAGGAAATCTGTTCGGAGGATGACAGCAGGTGGCCTGAGGCTGACTGGGCAGGAGGAGGAGAGATAGTTCTGCCTCTCTATCCTCCTGTGGGAGCCCTGCATGGCGTAAGAGTGGTGGCCACCCACATTACAAGAACTGTGGCTGGTGAGCCTCCCTCACTCAGGACCACGAAAGCATTAAAATCTCATGCCCACCACTTGAAATGATTAATTTATTCAATCAACAACATTTGTTGAATACTGGCTATATGTAGGGAACCATGTATACAAGGTGGTAGAAATAGATTTTGCTAGAATTATCTAGAAGATCACATCCAAGACTTTTTGTACTGAGAAAGACCAAAGGACATGTTCAAAAATGCAGATTCCTGAGCTTTAACAAATCGCTTCTCATCTAGTGATTTGAGCAAGGGTCCTGGCCATCTGCAGCTGGACAGGTACAGATTTTGACTGGTGAGGTCAACCAGGTATACCACACTAGCTGTCTATCTAGTTACTACTCCTGAGTACTCACTGCTTACCTGGCACCGGGTTAGGCACCCTGACCTTACTTAATTCCTGGGTATTCAAAAGGATTGGGCTCAGTGACAATTCAGAGTCTCTATTTCAAAATTTTTGCACAGTCTCTGTTCACTGGCATAATAGGTCCAATTGTCGTAACATTGACAGTGGACAAAGCACAGCATATATCACGAGCCAGCATTTTTCTAAATGTTACACCTGCTTCATTTAATCATGAGTCTGTAACCTACAAGACTGCTGTTATGAGAGCGCCCATTTTACAAATGAGGAAACTGAGTCACAGAGAAGGTTGCTCATCCAATCTGTGCAGCTAGAGTGCTGAGCCTGACTTTCACTCTGGTGGTCTAGTTCCCCAGCCTGCATACACAACTATTACAGGATCAATATCTTAGAGAATATATGGCATTTTTATTTTCTCAGGTGCAGAGGGGGGAGCTTGACGGTGAGGCTAAAGGAGGGGAGGCTTAACTTTGCAAATAGCAAGTGAAAAGATTTCATTTCACAAGAGCAGAAAATCTCAACCTTTGAAAAACACATCAACTTGAAGATTTGAGAAGGATCCCAGTTTGGGAAGGCGGTGGACAAACAGCTCCTCCCACGTACCCCACAATCTTTATTGTCTCTTTAGAGAGCAAGTATCTAGAAGATTTCAGGTGCTTGTGCCTTGTGATTGCACAGGGTCACTTTTAAACATCCAGGTGCCCTCAGACAGGGCTAAGGGTGTGCTTTTATGTCAGAAGAAGTGACAGCAAACCAGGACTCCATGGAGAAGGGGTGAATCAAAGCAGCCCCTCCACTGTGCAATCCTTCCTGCTGGATCTGTTTGCTACCTTAAGCTCAGGGTTTCAGAAACCCGTTTGAACTCTTTGTTGCTTACGGGTCAGAACAATAAGACTCAGAGAGGAGGAGATAGACCATGGACAGGTCACCTGATTATCCTCTGGCCCAGGCTACCCCAGTGAATCTTGGCTCCATCTTTTACTCACAGCGTGAACTTGGCCTGGCTCCTTCATCTGCTGGTGCCTTAGTTTCCTCAGCTATGAAATGAAAGTGCGAGGGCAGTACCAGCTCATAGGTGTCACAACTACTGTTGTGAACTTGAAAGGCCCTGACCATCCTCAAGGCCCTCTCCCAGCCGGCTGGCTGCCCTGTACAGGGTCTCACATAACTTCAGTAATGAGAGAAGGTACGAGGTGGCGCTGATGAGCCTGGTGACTGGTGATGGCTTGGCTGGATCTCAGGGAGTAATTAGAAAATTAAAAACAAGTGAGCAGTAACAAAGAAGAGAGCTTGGAGAAATCAGTTCATCTGGCATGGATTTGGCCAAATTTTGATTTTTACTAACAAATTAGAGAGGCTCATTTGTAGTTAGAAAAAAGGTTGGGAAGTGCTGGGCAGGGCACCTCAGGGAAGGGAAGGGGTCTAGGGCTGCCTCCCGTGGATGCCAAGTAAAGGGCTAGCGTTAGCACTGACCTTCACTAAGGGTAAACATGGCCGCCTGATGCATTCACAGGGGCGAGTGGAACTCACAAAAACTTACATCCTGGGGGCAGAGATGATGCTGTGGCGCTTCCTGGCAGCAATACTGATGTCTTTTGTCATTCTGAAAGTCTAAGGGGCTGGGTGAACCGTGGCTCAGCATTTTCCCACAGCGAGGGAAGTGTTTTCATTCCTATCCCCTGGAGTTGGTTGGATCCAACAGAAAAGTGCTGATTCTGTAAAAGTCCCTGAACTCCAAGAGCCCAGGGTTTGCTCTTCCCAGTGGCGGGGCTACTGCCTTCTGCCACCTCACCTACTGCCCCTGGAGGCTCCCAAGGTCCCCAAAAGGGGACCTCCTGATATTTGGCTTGTAAAACATACAAGCACCTGGCATGGCAGAGGCTGCCTGGGAGCTGCAGAAACTTGCCCCATCTTTCCCCTGTATGAAAAGGGACTGCTTCCTTACCGGGCTGGAGCAGTGCCACACCTGCAGCTCGAGACTGAGGGCTCTGCGGGGCCGTGAAGCCATTTGCCTTTCTGTGGAAGATGTATGAGTCACATTCCAAATTTCTGTTGAATGTTCTGAGGCATCTGCAGATTCCAAAGCAGCCGGTGTACTCCGTTTACCAACACAATTAAACCTGACCATTCCCTGCTGCAATACAAATATAATCATATCTCCTTAACATCAGCCAATTAAGTCATCAGGGCTGCAAAAAAACAGTAAACAGATACTAATAAGCAACCCATAAGTGAGTCATTTGAATGGAGTAGAATATCTTGGCAGGTTCGTGGGCCTGAAGGCGCACAAGTTCACACCTTCCCAACACTGCCATAAAACACTGCAACATTACAACTTTTCAACCATATCTAAAGGGCCAATTTAGGTTTATTCCCATCCGCGTTTATGGCCACGGTTCAGCAGGTGTAAAGCGGTAATAGCTGCCGTCCAGCTCTGGGTGGTTGCCAGCACAGATGTGTTCAGTCAAATGACTAATTGAAAACCTTAGACAAAATCAGCAGCTTGGCCATTTTGCCTGCATAATAAAACAGTGCTGATAAAGGCAATGGAGAAAAAAATCCACCCATCTCATCATCAGTGCCATTAACAATCATGAGTAAAGATGAAAACAACGCATGGTTTATTCTGCAAATGAAGGCATAGGCATATAACTAGATGGTTTCCCAGGGGCCCATTACCCATTTTAATAATACATCAAGGAGCCTGAGCAAACAGTTTGTATGGGCAAACCAAACAGAGCAAACTATTTACAGTTACCGCATACAGAGACAACTCCCAGCACTCTGGATTTAACAAATTTATAAAGGTACATAACATGATAGCTATTAGCAAAATTAAAAGAGAACCATTATAGACTTAGAGGCTGCTCTGCTCACCAGCGAAGAAGGAACACTAACGCCAACATCCAATGCAGGAGGCAGGAGTCTCTCCCCCCACTGCCTTTCTGTCTTTCTTTCTTTCTTTTTTTTTTTTTTTTCTTTTCTCCAAGAGAGCAGCCTGACTTGGAGTCAAATTATGTGCATGAATAATAAAATACCATCTAATTAAAAACTGTAGTTAAATATGCAAAAATTAATGGTAATGAGATTGTGCAATACCTCTGAGTATAGGCACTTTATGAATTACTCAGAAGAACTCCTTTGCTTGACCTAAACAGAGAATAACAGAAGTGAATTTGCACACTCTTGGTCCTGATGCCCTTTGATGCTTTGGGGCAGAACAGTACATGGCTAACCAGGAGCAGAAAGCTGGCCCAGCTGGAGCATTGGTTTCTTCTTGGAGGTGGCAAGAACTGGAAATGTTAAAATGGGTATTGTGTAGAAGAAGGCCAGGCAGGCATCAAAGCTAGGACAGGGGCTGTCACCTCCAAATTGGAAAGGTCTTTTCATACCCTGAGCATGGATGGACAGACTCCTACAATAAGAAACAAGTGGGAGGATCTATCTTTGGATCCATTTAGGAGTATATTCTGACAAGATCTCCAGAATCTTCTGTAGCTTCCCAGTCACCAAATTCCACCCACACTAAGGATTGTACCAAATTGTACCAAACGGTTCTAAGAGAGCATCCACATGCCAGTACTATTGCCCAAGACAAGAACTACTTCAGAAACTTCTTCCCACTAGGCAATCTGCTTTTCCTTCTTGTTGTCTCTGAACTTTCCCTGTATTGTCAGCCTAAGCGCTTGATTATATTTCCCTCCGCCCTATTGAAAGATACTGCTGGTCACCTTTCGGTGTTGAGTCTGTGCACCTCACACATTAGGGCATGTTTCCACATTCTGAGCACAGGACTGGATATTCCCTGATGAGGCAGGAGGCCAGATCTGACCAGCACCTTTGCTTCGAGCTCCCATGTCTCACCTACCTCTGATCTCTATTTTCTTATGTTTAAGGCTGGCAACTCTGAGGAAAGTTGATGACAAACAGGATGACAGTGCCTTCTGAGAGGGAGACATGACCTTGGTACAGTAGGTGATTCTTGTCCGTGCAGCACCATGCCAACTTCTGCCTCCCCTCTCTTGAAATGGAGGCTGACAGAGTGCAAAGCAAGCATTTCTTCTGGGCATTATTTCTTATTCAGATGAGGATGACAGGAAAGTTCTCTCTCAGCATCTTCTTGGACATCCCCATGTCCTCCTGCTGGTGATAAGGGTTTCTTGTCAATGGTGTGGGGATCCCAGCACATTGATACCTGCTCAACAGTCTTGTGTACCAAGAAGCCCATCTGCTACCCAAGAGAACCTCTGCAGTGACGTCAGCCAAGTGCCAACTGCATTCACTGACAGATAACCTTAACTTGTTCTGAGGTTTGTATCACATTGGCTGGGGCTTGGGAGAAAATGGTAATAGGGTGAACTTGATTTGCCTTTTTATTACTTTTTTTCTTCCCGATAAAGAAGACTAAAATGTTCCCTGCCTGTCTCCCTGGATGTGCCTGAACCTTTGAATTAGCAGCCAGGTTTCAATGGTAGAAACCCAGTGTAAGAATTTCTAGTGTCTAACATAGCAAAGATACAAGGGGCTGGGGAGATAGCTCAGTGGGTAAAGCGCCTGCCTGAAAAGCACAAGGATAAGGCTGGGCCTTATTATTATTATTTTATATTTATTTATTTATTTATTTATTTATTTATTTATTTATTTATTTTTGTGTGTGTATTTAGTACAGGGTCTATAGGATCTCAGGATGTAGATTTGGACTCATAGTGATCCTCCTGTTTCCAGCCTCCCAAGCACTGGGATTATAGGCGTATGCCACCATGCACAGTCTCATTCGCCATCTCAGCACACCTCGGGGTGGGGCCAGCACGACACACCGGGAATCAAACCCCAGCAGGTGCTTTAATCTGCTGAGCTATCTGGCTGGCCCTAGGCTGGGCCTTTTTAGAATTGTTCGACAAATTGCTCCTAAGTCAAGTGTCTTTAAAAGACACAGTGTTAATAAGTATTTACCTCAGTGGATAGTTGATTTGTCAAATGTATCTCCTAAATGAGTGGCATTTAAGAATTCAGTTGAACATACAGTCCCTCATGTCATGATTGGGATTTTCTCCTTACTGCTCTCCAGTTGTGTGACTTTGGACAAATTCCTCACCTATTCATCTAGAAATGGGGATAATTATAGCATTTTCCTTATTGGGTTCTAGTGTTGGTTACATTAAAAAAAATGATATACAAAGCACTTAACATAATACTAAGCTCAAAGTAACGAGTTAATGCATAGCAGCCCTGTGATAGTCTGTCAACAAGAGTATCTACTAGAGCTTGTTTTTACCTGGTCTTAAAACAGCCTAGGAAAAACAGATTAAAAGTTAGGGGCCCAGAAGAAGCTTCTGCACAAAAAGAAGAAGCATGTCTTTGAAATAAACATAGTACTTTTATGTTTATAAAACTTAATACATGCACATTATAGCATTATATAGTTTTTGATATATATTATTCAAACTGTTAAGGTATTCTAATTTACAATGCTTAATTACCAATGGCTTAAAATTTTAGGACATTTACTGTTCTTTATAAGGAAAAGTCTCAAGGTTTCTAGGGGGTATTCAGGTTGATTTCAGGATATGAGTCCTTGGAAATCCTCTGGCTTTCCTGTGATGCCAAGATAGGTATAAGAGCTCTAGCACTCTCATCCCTAAAGATGCCATGAAAAGAGGGAAGACGTGGAAACAGGGAACAGGGATGATCCCCCCCTTTTTTGTTTATTGAGGAACTCTTTTCCTTTGCTACCCAGAAAACTTTCCATACGGACTTACTCCTTACTCACCATATGTGAGCCGTATATCCATCCTAATGCAGTCAGAGAAAGGAGGAAGGGAATATCATATTTGACTTTGATCAAGTGTGGCCCATTCCCTAGAATTGGTTCTACTTTACCTGAGCCTTTGGGACTTCTGCTGGTCAGAGAAGAGGTGAGGGATGACTGGTTAGGTTGGTAACCAAGAATGTCTGCCTGGCCCTAAAATGATAGTTCTCATTTTGATCATTTGACAGATGGGGAAACTGAGGCTCAGTCAGATGAATGTTTCAAGACCCATACAATGTACAAGCAATAGAGTTAGGTCTAGAAGACAGGTGTCCAGGTTCTCTATTTTGTGTTCATTACTCAACTCTAAGAGGATATTAGACTTGAAACTTTGGGATCTCCAGCAGATAATGGAGGAAAACCGAGAAGATGAACACTGTAGTTCATTTCATGAACTGATCAAAAGGAGGCGTATACCTTTATCTGGAGAAAAACATTTTCCTGGCACTAAATTCTTGGAGGAATTCACTGCAGAGATTCTTACATAAGGGGCATAATAACAGAATGCAAAATGTCAAAAAACAATGGCTCGGAGATACTCCGCCCCTATGAAAAAGAATAGTGTTTTTCAACATTTTGTTTTCTGTTGGGACATACATGAATGTCATGAACCCAGGTTTTGACTCACCTTGAAATGTCTGGCAGAGAAGCTAATCTCTATAGTAATGGAACAGATCAGGACTAATAATAGTACATTCAGAACAATTACTCAGTACATTTTTTTGGCAGTGATAAACTGGGCTTTGGATTATGTGCAATTCCTGGTGTATCATAACCACATCCTTTTCTCTCCCACTCGAAAAGGCAAATGAGTGAGAGTGAGACTATTTTATGGATCACTTTGAACTGCTCTTATTTATCTATGAGTCAATCACTTGCAAGACTTCCTCAGCTATTTTTAGTTTCATTGTTATGACTTATTCCACACTGTACAGTGGTGGAGGACAGAAAAGCCTCCTTGATTAGAGCTCAGCAGACAGAAGAAAGCAAGTTCACTTCCATGAGGAGGTGCTTAATTAAAGAGAAAATTCTGCTGTTTCCTGATGCTTGCATAGTCATCACTCTTTAAAATTACTTTGAATAAATGTACATGCTGTCTCAGTCACTGGGACTTAGTGCCCTGGAGGCGGATGGCTGTCTACTTTCACTCTGCCTAACAGTTTGTAAGTTGCAGTAATTCTGTGCAGTTATTTCTGCTTACCTGCCTCTTTGAGTTCATACGACCTTCCATTTGTTCACATTAAGGGGAGTCAGGTGATGGGGGACACGCATAAGAGCCAGACATAAACCCCAGTGAGTCACCATGGAAATGCCCTGCAGAGTCACCCAGCTTCACTGTCTGGCAAAGCCTTGCAGGCAGAATGATTTCAGGATTTGGCTTGCAGGTGAGCAAAACTTCCACATTTGTTTAAAAATGAGAAAATGAAGTACTTTCTGCTGTGGAAAAGTGGCTGGATAAAGCATTTGTCAGTCTGGTTGTAGAAATGCAGAGCTATTGTTTCAAGTTTTAATCATGACTTTTTCATTTCTGCAAGAAGATAGTGTTTGTAAACAAGTTTAAGAATGTATGTTATTGATTGAGGGGAATCCTTTATATAGATTCATTTGACAATACTGAAGAATAAATAGATTGGTTGTAAAGTAGGAAAATACAAGGAATTTGTATATAATCACTTTGTAGTTATTTACTAAACCCTACTCTGATCCTGGTACTGAGCTGGTCTTTGCAGAGTGTGCAGAGGCATGTAACAGTGCTTGAGCCTGCCCTGAGGTGGTTCCATCTTCAGGGCCTGAAATCAGCTGCTTAGTAGAACCAGCATGAATGAGCATGCAGGCGGGGTAAGAACTGTAGCACACTTGAGATCCCAGGATTTTCCTAAAGAATGGACATTACTAGCTACTGTATGATGCTGCAGTTGGGAAACGTAGCCGAACATAATTAGGTCATCATACTTTATGAGAATATGCAGCAAAATAAAATTTGATGTAGGGCTGGGATGATAGCTTGGTGGTCTAAGTGCCAGCTGGGCAAGTGCAAGGTCCTGAGCTCTATCCCCAGTACCAAATGCTATGTTGGTCCCAGAATCCTGGGCCCCCTGTGCCATTCCCTGAACTGGGTGTGGTGGTGCATGCCTGCAATCCCAGTCCTGGGAATGCTGAGAAAGGAGGATAACTACAAGTTATTCTCCTATGTAGTGAGACCCTGTATAAAAATTTAAAAAATAATAATAATAAAATAAATTTGATATAAACTCATTTCTCATTTCAATGTTAATGCCATCATTTCAACAGAATTAATACTCTGCAGAAAACATAAAACATATCTTCTGCTGTTTCTTTTGAATTGATTTGTTGGGTTGGTACTGTGAAACCTTGACTCTTAGTGGCACTCATTTTCTTCCCATTTTGTCTTGTGAAGAAATTAATTATACTTATGTCAGCCAAAAATACCTTTGGGTCTTTTCATTTTTTCCCCCTCACTTTTTTTAACATGAAAGAATTTCTGCATAATTGCCCTGCATCTGCCATCTTGAGATGCCAGGCCTCATGGGCGAGATGTTGATAAAAAGTGTGAAGGCTGTCACATACTTCAACTCAGCCACAGCCACTCTTCTGCTCAGCACATAGAAGTGAGGCTGGTGGCTGATTCCTGGAGGCAACAGGGAGGGATGAGAAGAGGGAGTGATAAAGAGAAAGGCAGTAGAATTCCTGGAGGCCTGAGAATGTACCCCAAACTGAAACTAGCTGAGAACTTAGATATCTTTTAAATAATACATTTATTCACTCATGGATATTTACCAAGCTCCTACTATAGGGAAATCTTTGTTTTAAGTGTGGGGCATTTAGATGAAAGGAGCCCAGTTTCTGTTTTTACAGAAATTATTTTCTAACAGAGAGGTAGAAAGGGCAAGACATGAGCAAGTAAATAGGGTCACAGGAATGACACAAAGTGCTAATAAATTAAATAAGACCTGGTAGGAGGATGTAACTAGGAGTATCATTAGCAGAGTGGTCAAGGAGGTCTCTCTAAGAATACATTTTAACTAAAACTTGAACAATGACATGAAGCCAAAGACGTTAAGGTCTGCAGGGAGGTGATGAGGGACACACGTGACCTTGGATTAAGGGCTGGGTCATTTATTCCCATTTTGGATTTTATTTCTAGTCTCATTAACAAAAGGAAAATATCTCCATGTGGCATTACTAAATCATTCTAATTAGTATGTCTTTCTATTAGCAGCATCTTTCTGATACTTGCTAGCCTGTCTCTAATAAGAGAGAGCAGATCTGAGGCCAGAATGCTCAGCAAGCAACAGTGGCTGGCTAGCCTTCACAAGTTTTTCTTTGCTATTTCCATAGTTTCTTTCTGATTTTACAATTGCCACCATGGTATACTTTTTTTTTTTCAGAACCGGGGATTGAACTCAGGCCCTTGTGCTTGCCAGGGAAGCGCTTATTTCACTGCGCCATCTCCCCGGCCCGTACATTTTTTTAAAAAAAATAAATGTGGTTAAATAAAAAGAATGAATCAAACATAAAGATGAACCTTTCCCTATAGGGACTTTTCAGAGTTAAACTAACAGTGTTTTTGTGTCCCTTTCTCTTCTTGGAAATCACTCCCCAAGAGTCTAGAAGAATGAGAAATCAAATCGGTTTCCAACTCTACTGGAACAAAGCCATCCGTGGTGCTCAAGTGTAATGTTTAGGATGGGTAGAGAAGAGGTCACCTCCTTAGTGCGGTAAGGGTGAAGTTCCACAATAAAAAGAGGTAGAAAGAATGAAAGCCTGACACCCGAGAATGCTTCTTTGCCTAATTTCCAGCATGCAGAATCAGGCTTGTGACCCATAAGTCTTGGGAAGGAGAATAGAGAGTTCTTCTCTGAAGAAACTAAAACCAGACCAAATGGTAGGACTATACCTAAAGCCTGGTTTGCTACAATTACTCTCCAAACAAGCTCTTGCAATGCTAGTCAATCAATATAATCTCTTAATGCTATATTTGTAAATATTAACATCTCTCCCAAAGGTGGAGATCCAACAATTAATCAGAAGTAAAGAATTTGCAAGGTATAGGAGATAATTTAAGTAATAGAACATAACATTTCAGTATTATAATTTTTAAATTAAATTTTATTTTATTTTGAAGAGTAAAAACAGAAGCAAAACACATAGGAAAACGACAGAAACAGGGTAACATACAACAATACATATATTACAGAATTTCAAAACAGGAATAGCTAATTAATAGTATTATAATTAATATATCTTCAGAAAGATGAAATGTATTAAATTTATAAAGCCAGGTAAAGATATTTGTGTTTTTATGCTTCAAAGAATAAACAAGAAAGAGATCTATACATTCAAAGAAATAAACTCAATTTAAGGAAGGGTATGTTTTGTAGAAATAAACTCAATTTAAGAAGGGTATGTTCACAAGCTCTCTCAGTAAATAAAACAACAGAACAAAACAAGGTGAGAAAATATTGCAAAAATTACATCTAACCAAGACTCTGGCATCGCTAATAAGAGAGCTGTTAGGAATAATACTGAAAATGCAAAGTAGAAATTATCAAGGAAACAGAATTAGGAATATTTTTAGAACTGAGGAACATACTTTTTTTTCACATAGGTTGAAAGAATCAAACCAGAGTCCAGCACCGTGAATTTTAAAAAGTCCATCTTGAGCACATAACAATAATTTGAGAACACCAATAATAGAGACCCTCAACTTTTTTCTGAGAGAAAATTAAATTATGTCATCTATCAAGGACTAGGAAGAATAGGAACCAGATAGTTAGCAGCACTGGGAAGAGAAGTTTTAACATATTGGATAAAAACTGAATTTCCAAATTAGAATTCTATACCCAGATAAACTCTCAAATGTGGGGTATAATTAAGACATAACAAGTAGAAAATTTACCACTGATGGGCCTCTACTCAGAAAGGGGCTAGAGGTATATTTGACCAAAGAAAGAAGTTTGATACCTGGGAAGCAAATCTGCCATATAAAATAAGCAAAGCAAATTCCAGAATGAAGAACTTTGTACAGCCTTAGATCAGTTCTAAAAGACAACTAGTCCAGATTAGAGTGGGAAGATAGGAGCTTCCAGCAGGAAGGTCTGGAAGGAAAAAATTAAACCAATAGGAGATTTGATATTTTGAACTCATGGCTAATTATCTTTAAAAACTCTTGGAGGAATTTTAAATAGGTATTTTTAAACTAAGAAAAAAATGAGTCTGTTTCCTTTCCAAGGAAAGATACATTTTCCAAAATTAGATGTAATTATATACCAAACAGTGAATCATATTTACATGATCATATTAAAAAGAAGTAATCTATTCTAGTTAAATACTTTTTATAGGAAAATTTTATATGATTCTGTTGGAAAGATCTTAGAGGAAAGGAATGGGGTACAAACACATATTTGAAAGAAAAGCAAAGTCTTTATTCACCAAAGTAGAAATGCAATCACAAAGCCTAAAATTAGTGAATCAAGAGAAATTATATTATTTGTTATAAATAAATATGGCAGTAAATGCCTAAAGAAAATGTTGGAAGAATTTAAATTGGTGATTCTGGAGAGATAGATTATAGTGAAGAGCAAAAAATATATATTATTTTTCTATTATGAACCTTTTACTAGTATTTTAATCATTTCAGTTATGAATCTATATTACTTTGGAAAACTTAAAATATTCTTTAAAAACCCCAAACAAAAATGTTAAGATAAATGTTTCATTACAGAAGTTTTCTGCCTGCATCCAATCACTCTTCCATCTTTTCTCTCTGAAATAGAACCCCCAAGTCTTGACAAGACATTTTTCCATCTAGGGAAAATAAAAAAGAAAACAAAGCAAAGGAAAAGCATAAGCTATCCAGGGCCCCTTTCAGCTAAATATGACCATGTAACTAAATTCTGGCTAACAAATTCTAAAGAGCAGTCTATAAAATTTTTAAGATGTATCCTCTAAAGGAGTGGCCCTGTACTTTATCCCTTTCTGCTTCCTGTGGGAGCTCTAGGAATCATGAGGATTTGGAAATGAGAGCCTCACTGAGCAAAGTAACAGAATGGAAGTGGCCAGGGTTTCTATTATCTTGCCCTATCCTCACTGCCTACCAGGGTACTTCTGGAAATGAAAATACTTAGTCTCTTTAAAAACCAGTGTTTTTTTGGCAGTTATTAAATACAGACATATTTAAATCCAACAGATGCTTTTGGATGTGTCTAACCTCATGGCAAACATGTCAAGATATGCTAACTTAAAGAACAGAGGATAGGGATAAGACAAGAACAGAGGATAGGGATGGGAAGGTATCAGAGCAGGGCCTTTTCTAGGGAGCAAGAAAAGCCACATAAGTACAAATGCCCATGCCTTCTAATCTATTAAACCCTGTTTAGAACATATGGTGGAATTTATGGGAGCCATATATTGAGAAATACTGGTGGGACTCACCTTGTGGGTCATGAGTTTCAGCATTGCCCTGGAGTTGCCTGTGCTCTAATAGGAATCTTGGTGGGTTTCCATTTAAGTCTGCTAACAACGGTAGCCACTGTTTGCAGTGAGGCATGGTTCAGTACACATAAACATCAGCTCACTGAATCCTTCATAAGCAGCTATTTTGATGCAGGCAAGTCAATTAAAATTCCCATTTTACAGAGGGGAAAGCTAAGATTTCAAGGGTAGCACAAACCTCCATGGTCATGTGCATGGAATTATAGCCCAGTTCAAATGCAAGACCCATGGCAGATGATAAAATGAGGGAATCTGAGGTTCAGTCAA
This sequence comes from Octodon degus, assembly GCF_000260255.1. NCBI lineage: Eukaryota > Metazoa > Chordata > Mammalia > Rodentia > Octodontidae > Octodon > Octodon degus. The sequence continues at coordinate 1,528,821 of NW_004524661.1, read as the reverse complement.
AGGAAGAAGAGACAAACTCCAGTGTGATGGAAAAGTGTCATGGGAAGCCCTAAGGATTCTGAATGGTACAGTTGAAGACAAAAGGAATTCTAAGTGTTGGCACAGTGTAGACAAAGCTCTGGACCGACAGTGAGTGGATATGTTGAGTTAGAGCAAAGAGTGAAGAGAAATCATGAAAACCAAAGCGGGATTTGCAAGGTTGGCCAGAACCCTGCAGGCAGCCTGGGGTGTAGCTAGAGGTGCACACTGCATTCATTAGGAGAAGAATGACATGAAGGTTGGTTTGCTTGCTTTTGTTTTTGTTAAACCCACCAGATGCCTGCAATGTGTTTAGCTGGGAAGAGGCTGCTCCTATGGGCATGAATTCAGGCTGTCTTCTAGAGGCCTGCTTGCTTCCTTCTTGTTGAGGTATCTACCATCCATGATGGCTCTGCCAGCAAGATAGGGGGGTAGAAGCAGGAGGGTTTACGTGCACCTGTTTTAGTGACTTCATTACTCTAGGAAATGTTTTGAGATGGTACAATGATTTATCAAACTCATATACATTAGGGAAATATTTGTAAGAATTTGTTACTTTTGTGTTTGTCAAAAAGCTTTACCCTTGTGCCTTTTCTTCTTGGCAGGAAAAATTGATAACTAGAACCAGCTTCCATGAGAGGTGACTGTTGCCCCTACAGAGGGGAAGGGTGGGTCTGGCCCATGTAGCAATTCACTCCATGCAGCTTGAACCAATTTTATGGAAGGACTGTCTGCCCTCTTGGCTGCCAGCTTCCCTTTGTGAAAAGGCTGGAGGTCAGAGACTTTAACTGCACTTAAAGAATTAAAAGATGAGCTGGCAGAAAAAGATGGAACTCACCCAGAGAGACATCACTGGTGCCTGCAGGGAGGGGGAGCAAAATCTCTGATTTTGTCATCTTCAGACGTAGGGTCTCAGACTTGGGCACAAGGAGAATATCTGCTAATAGTGGTGTTTTCCTTTAATGTTCACACTTTAAAAAAGAATCTCACAGGCCCACCCATGGCAGGAAGGAAAGCCTCCTGCCAGGCAGCCTGAGAACCCCTGAGAACAGCACCCACCTCGGATCTCTCTAAAGTACTACACCTCCTTAGGGGTGTTCACCCTTGGAGGTCAAGTCAGAGCAGGGCCAGAAATGGACTTCTGTGACTGGACAGAAAAGTCTGGAATCCTGGGGAGCATGTAGACTGGTGCTTAGCAAACTATAGCAAGTGGGCAAACCCCACGAGACTTTCCATAGAACTGTTCCAAGGTCACATCCCCAGGGTCAAATCTCTGCTTTTGCATGATCTGCCAACCTCAGAGGGACTTTGCATTTTAAAAAATATATATTTTTAATGGATTTAGTAAGGGTCTACAGGGTCTCACTACACAGATCAGATGCCTAGTGATCCTCTTGTTTTCAGCCTCCCAAGTGCCTGGATTATAGGCGTGTGCTACCACACCCAGTTTCAGTCACGGTCTCAGCATACCCTGTGGGCAGGGCTGGCATAGTAGGCTGGTTAAAATATTTTTTTTTAACAGCTACAAAAGAACAGTATCTTGTGACACACACAAATGATGTAAAATTCAAAATTCAGTGTTCAAAAATAAAGTCTTAGTGAGGTCTAAGTGTAAGCAGCTCCATCCACATATCAACATACCTTCTTTAGCTGTGTTTTTGACAAAGACATTGGTTGGTCTCCTGCCTCGCCCTCCATCAACAGCCTGGAGAAGCAGCTGTGACAGCCTCACCCATGAGGAGGGGCTAGCATCAAGAGTGGGGTCACAGCTTCAAGGGCTGAGACTAAGGGGATGCAGGTACTGGCAGAATTAAACACAATCATCTTCAAATGGAATGGCTAACGTCTCTTTTTCTAGGAATTTAGACTACTGTTACTTATCCTGAAAACTTTTCACTGGTTAGGTCTCTCCTGAGCCCCAACCTCAACTGTGTCTTTACTTTCCACCTGCTCACCACTCTACTCCTCAAAAGGGCTCTTCCCATCTTCCCTAAGACAGTGCTCAGACCTTAACTCAGATCACCCTAGCAGCAAAGAGTGCCAAGGTTCCTAGTCTTCTATTGTGTGATCTCCAAGGCATTGTTGCTCACGGCTTTAAATTGTAACAACAACAAACCCTGTAGACTATGGCGTGGTGGCTTATTCCTGTAATCCCAGGAACTGGGGAGGCTAACGTAGGAAGACTGAAAATTCAATGATAAGACTAGGCTATTTAGCCATACTCTGTCTCAAACCAAAATGAAAAAGGTTAGAGATGTAACTTGGTGCTCCTGGGGTTGAATGCCCAGTGCTCTAACATAAAGAACTAAAAAAGGAAATTGTGGTAAAATACACACAACAAAATGAACCATCACAGTCAGTGTCAAGGAAGTGCACAGTCCAGTAGTAATTAGTACATTCATGCCGTGGTGTAACCATCACCACCTCTACCTCTGGAGTCGCTCATCTTCCCAAACTGAACTGTTGTCTCTATTTGACAGTACAGTCATTCGTTCTTTCTGCTTCCCCACAGCCCCTACCAATCACTTTCTTGCTTGCTGTTTTTATAAGTTCGGCTATTCTAGATACCTCATACATATATATGGAATTATACAGTGGTTCTCCTTTTACATCTGATGTATTTCATTCAGCATAATGTCATCAAATTCCATGCACGTTATAAATGAGCTAGAGTTTTATTTATTTATTTATTTATCTATTTATTTATTTAATTTTTTTTTCTCCAAATGCCTTCAGGGCAGGTTTGGCTGGCTCGAGTTGTGGGGATTGAACCACAGCAACCTGAGCCTGACTGCTTTGTTGAAGCAGCCACTTAAAGAGCTGAGCTAAGGGGCAGGCCCCCATTTTCTTCTTTTAGGCAGGTGTGGAGGTGTTCACCTATTATTCCGGCACTCTGAGGGGCTGGGATTGCAATAGGAGGCAGGAAGATTGCAAGTTCAAGCCCAGCCCTAGCAACTTAGCAAGACCCTGTCTCAAAATTAAAAACAGAAAAGAATGACTCAGATCTACCTTAATGTAAACGTGCTGGGTTCAATTCCCAGTGTCGCAAAACAATTAAATATTTAAAGAATTTCTTTCTTTTCAAAGGCTGAATAATTTTCCATTACAGGTCTATATGACATTCTGTTCATCTATTCATATTTTAACAGACACTTGGGTTGCTTCCATGATTTTCCTTCTGTGAATAATGCTACTGCAAGCATAGGTGTCTCTGTGTCTCTTTAGGACCCTCCTTTCAGTTCCTTAGTGTCCATACCCTAAAGCAGAATTACTGGATCATAGATAATTCTGTCTTTAACTTTTGAGGAACTGCCATACTGATTTCTATAGAAATCACACAACATTTAACCTGCCTACCAATGATAATCAGTCATATTTTCTAAAAATCAAAAGGCTTCCAAGAGTGTTATCCACTGTTTAAAATAAATTCAGTCTCCCTAAAGCAGTAGTTTTTAACTCTGGCTGCACATGAGAATCATCTGGGAAGGTTTTTTCTTTTATTAATGATAGGCTGGGGTTGTAGCCCAAAGAGTAGGTGTTTAGCAGGGTTTGATCTCTAACACCAAAACCCAAGAACAACACAAATGCAAAAACAAAACATTCTAAAAGCTCCCAGTGTGCATCTGTGTTCAGAGGGTGTCCCAGGGCAGGGACATCCAAGTTCCTGGAGCTGGAGTCTGGCCCAGGTGGTCTCTCTGTGCCTCCAGATCACCACACAAAGAAAGCAGGGTCAAGAGCCACTGCCCTTGAACCACTAGCTCACCCTGTAGCCAGCTTTTAAAATAACTTGTCTTTTGCTTGTGTAGCAAGAGAACCTCTCTGGGCACCCAGCTCCAGGAAGCAATCGACATGTCTCCATACTCAAGAGTGGTGTGGGACACAGAGGTGGTGACACAGGGCTTCCTGGAGTGATAGCGGGTGTGTCAGAGACAGAGGCCATCTGGAGTAGAGGGGATGAAGACTGAGATTGTGTGGGCCACACCCTGTCCCTTCAGCACCTACCCCCTTGCAGGGGTATCTCTAGGGCCTCTGTGTCCCAGGCTCTACACCACTCACTTTCTGGGGGACATATCACTTTCCCCAGCCCCACAATATGCAGACTCAGTCCTCATCCCTAACAAGTCCAGTTCTCAATTCTGAATTCCTCCCTCAAGTGACATAAATAAGCTCTGAGGTCAAAGAATTTTTTTTTTTTTTTTTTTTACATTTTTCCTTGTGAATCCAAACAGCCACTAATTTCTGCAGTGGTGATTTCAGGAATATTGTTCAACTTGGGTATCTTCCTGGAGAAGCCTGAATGCCAAGAAAGATTTTAAGCATTGCTTTCATGAAATATATTGACACAAGACCACAGTGTGTGCTTTAAATTGTTTAGAATTAGGAAGACCAAGCAGAATTTTTTTCCAAGAGTAGCCTTGTAGGTCTAATTGTAAAGTATAATTACTTCAAGACATCATAATTTGTTGTGTACAATATAAATCAGTAGAATGCCATAGAATCATGTTTTTAATGTAGACCCCAAATAAAATGTTCTTTTATGACATAGCAGATGTTTCTTAATTCACTAGCACCATGCATCGGGGTATTAAGATTATTCCTTGGCATTTTATTATGAATAACATACTTGCTCCATCATTAAGTGGGCCATTAAAGACATAAACAAGCTTTTATACCCTGGTTTTCAACAGCTGCTGGTGGTCTACCAAGTGATAATCCAGCTTTCAGCAAATATTCTTCAGCTCCAAGAAATAAATACATTTAATAGGGCAACCTTGGGTCAGTCCACCGCTTCTCCAATCCTGGCTTGGGGAATTTGTTTAAACAGGAAAATGGCCCCACCGGTGTGCTTTGGGCAAGTTGTTTCGAAAGCTACTGTTTCCTTGAGAAAAAGTGTGTGTCTGTGTGTGTGTGTGTGTGTGTGTGTGTGTGTGTGTGTGTGTGTAAAATACACTTTGAAGGGGAAAAAAAGCAGGTAAATGCAAAAGAAAAAAATCACAATTATGCGAGGACAGGGTGCCGGGGCTCTACATTCTTACGAACCGCATTAACCTGTGCTTTGAAAGAAATCAGCTGAGTCGGTTTTATGCCACAAACAAAGGGACGTAGAGGACAGTGTAGGTCACAGGCCCACGTTCAGTCACTGGCATTGAATCTGAGCGGATGTGACCCCTCCGTGACAATGTTCCCAAGGTGTACGGGGAGGAGCTCCACGTCTTCTAACTAGGATGGGAGCCAGATAAGCTCTCCCTCTTCCCCACCTCTTACTTCCTAAAGATAACAACTGCAGGCAGCGTGAGGCAGCGCTGGGGAGAGTGCTGAGATAGGAAATACCCAGGCCTGTGTTTTTGTTGGCTCGCCGCTTCCCTGTTTCCTGTGCCAAAGGTAGTGCGAAGGGTGCAAGACTTTACAGTGCTAATGTACATAACAACATCCTCCTACAAGCAGATGTCAGAAGGAAAAGAAAAAAGCAGGGGTGGTGGGGGGAGAGGACACACGGATATTTGCATTAAACCCATGTTGCCCTCATCCCGGGAGGCACTTGGGACATTGAGTGAAAGGAGGGGAAGGTGGAATCGATTTCCAAGTCTGGTCAATTCCAAATCTATTACAAGACCTGTCATCAACAGGAAACAGAGGAAGAGTTACAATATATACAGTGAATCAGGTAACACAGGGCCTGCCTTTGACAGATGGACTTCCTGGGTGCCTGAGTAAACATTACTGCAATATTCCAACTAGAAAAGCTTTGGGGGAAAGGGGCCAGGAGTGCAGTATTAGGCATCTCAGTCTAAAGGATGAGTGCTACAGCGGAGTATATCGGAAAGCTTTTGTCTTTTGTCCATTTTCTATAAATAGGGGCTAGTAATAAATTTTCCTGTTTTCTTTTTCTCTTTGGTTGGCTGATGAGGGTTTATTTTTCTTTTTGTGTCCTATTTCATTTTGTAGTTGGATGGACCATTGTTCTGCGCTGGTTAAAAAAAAGGGGCTGGGGAGGAGAACGGAGGCAGGAACCACATTGTGAGTGAACTTGGCAAAAGCCGTTCGGAGCTCACTTCCTCGTAAGTCACAGACAGTACCTGAGGCTGCAGTGAGGCTGCTCTGCTGGGCCTTCCCTGGACACAACTGAAGTATATTCTTGTGCCCTGCTTGACTGGAGTGGGGAACAGACCCAGGGCAGGCTGTTCTTTTTAGGCCCACCTGATTGGAAAGTGAAGTTTGATGTTACTTTTCCATTTTGCTAGTTGCTGTTCTAATAGAATTTTGTTGTGCTCCCAATGACATCACTTTGGAAATGTCATTCAATTGGGTGGCCTGTTTTCCTGAGTGTGATTATGCAAAATAAAAACACAATAGCCTTTTTTTTCATAGCCAAAGACAGTGATCACACACACACACACACACACACACACACACACACACACAGAGGCATTTTTAACCATGTCAGAAAGGAAACAGGGCTGCCAACTTCACAGCATTCTACATGCTTTTGAATTAATATTAGTCTATTAAAAAGAGCTGTAATCAGAAAAAAAAAAAAAACTTAGCCTGATTCACACAGCAAACACATTTCACAGTTGTTTTGGACAAATGCCCTCAGCGAATATGTTTAAAGTCATGTACAACAGGAATATGTTATCACAAGTAGCCATGTTTTAATAAACACTTCATCTTTTTGTACCGCTTTCTTTTCATCACAATAATAGAAATATAACACCATATATCACTGTAGAACACATTTCCACATAAATGCTGATAAGCACAAAATATTTTTCATCATTTACATTTTTGCTGTAATAATATATGGCAGGATTAAAGTTGCATCCATCATGTGTCTAACTAACCTTGCTGTAATGAATTTTTAAATGTAATGGTTTCTGTCTCAAAGTAAAATCGTACATAATGTCTAGTGACATGGTGCACTGGCGGATGGGTGGGTTTTCAAATGTAAATGCTACTTCCTTTTTAATTAGATTTATAAACTTCACCACTACTACTTGCCCCTCCTCTGTGCCTGATTGTTTGAAGCAAGAAAAAATAGAAGCACACAATGTGAGGTACACACTGTCAAACAGCTCACTTTTGGTATTGTTTAGGATCACCTGCTTGGGGGAAATCTGTGAATTCCGTGTGTGTGCGTGTGTTTTTCAGAACAGCCAGGTACCAAATAGAAACAAAAGCTTATGAAAATCATGGCAAAAGAAGCTTTCTCTGGTGTCTGGTGGGGTTTCCCTACTCAGGGCATAATCTGTGACAGTGCCTAGGATCATATTTAGAGTGGGGGACACAGAGGGTGTGGGCTGGGAAGGGGGTCTGGGTCAAGGACAAATGAATTTCTTCTCTCTCTCTCTCTCTCTCTCTCTCTCTCTCTCTCTCTCTCTCTCTCTCTCTGCTTGAAATAACAAATAAGCCAACTTACCAGAGAAGAATCATTAAAAATAATTTGCACAAGCTTTCAGTTGTGCGAGCTCTTTTTTGATACAATGTTTCCTTCCGTGATTATCACTGCGGACATGTTCCAGCCATATGGAAGCGAGCAGGGCTGGGAGCTTCCACAATACCTGAGTGGTTAATTAAGAGCCGTTGCCCGGCCACAAGAAGCAGGTTTGAAATCCCTCTTCAGTCTCCGACAATGAGTAGCTTTTTTAGCAGCAGAAGTCACCAGGGACAGCCAGAAGCGAGGGTAATTATTTGAGATAACATACAGCTGAAGAGAGTGTGTGTGTGTGCGGAGAGGGGCGGGGGGAGCCGGGGGGGAGCAATGTGCAGTTGAAAGAAGGGCAACAGCAGAGAAAAGTCTATAATAAAAAGGTCAACATCTCCTATTTTTCTGTACAGTGTCGACAGTCTGTAATGCCTTTTTAGCATGAATGACAACGGATTCTGTCTTTTTTTTTTTTTTTAAAAGGGGGAATATCTTATTTTGTATTCAAACTTTGCAATTGTGAGTTCAGGCCTGCCAGCACCATCTGAATAAGCTATTCTCACTTTATCAGGGTTTGCTGAACGGACTTTGATTGCATTGTGGCAAAATAGCAATAATTTTTCCATTAACCCATACAAACCCTCCGTGAGCAGGAGAACAAAGAAATATCAGAGGGATGGAAGCCATGAGCGCTGAGAGGGAAGCCAGGAGACTCCTAAATGGCTCTAAATGCAACTGCACACACCCAAGTCTGAGGCAGGCTGGACCATGCCACACATGCCATTTTAGATCCCCCTCCAGGTCCCTTGGGGTTTCAGTCTCAGTGGGCACTTTTCTTGCCAAATTCTATTGTCTCTTCCATGTTAGCTGGGTAAGGAAGGCTTCAGGGCAGAGGAGGGCTGGCTTTCCCTCTGCAGAGCGATGTTTCCTCCTGTGTCTTCTTCATGCCGGGGCCTCAGTCTTCATCTAGAGCTAAACTCGAGAGCACTCGAGTACTTTGCAAACCTTAAGCTTATTTGACCACAGAGTGGCCTTTTGTTCCCTCCGGCAAAGATGCTGGCATGAGCCCACTCTTTGGCTCCTAAAAGTGGGCGGAGAACCTTAGACTTGACCTTTCACCACCTTCAACCTCACCTGCGTGGGTTTCAGTGGAGCAAGTGCTACTGTCAGATTTCCAGTTTCGAGGTAGGCATAAGACGCTGTCACTCTATGTGAGTGAAGCCACATTCATTTGTGTTTTAAACATGGGAGGGAATTGAGGACAGGCAGGGTCTGCCTCTGCCCTCCCCAGCAGCAGACCCTGCATTTGGAAGCACCAGGCACGGCTAAGATGGTGCCAGTGAGTTCTTTTAAAAAGTCCCAAGGTCCACTTGCTTGTGCTTTGGGTGACCCACAGCAAAATTTGACTTTTTTCTTCCTCTTTCTTTTTCTTAAAATTTATCAGAGCTTGAAAGTTCAGCTCATCTCTGCTATGGGACCAGTCGGAGAGAGCTGAGGTCCACAACAGCAATGGTCTCCCAGCCCCGCAAACAGCCCACTTACACAGTGGCGCACCCCGATCATCATTGTCACGCACTTGGTCGCTAGGTTTAGGAGCTGCCCGATCTGTTAATTACCTCCTTTGCCTCCGCAGCGTGGTACTGTCAAACCATACCCCAGTCTTTAGAAAATAAAAGCCCGGCTGGCGAGTCTGCAGTACCTAGTTTCGCGGTACCCAGTCCCTGACAACGCCTGAGCTGTCAGATGAGAGGCAGCGGTGCTGGAATAAAGGTGGGCAGATGTGTGGTAATGAGACAGAAGTTGCAGATGCTAATAGGTCTCCTCATCAGAACAGCCCTTCCTCAGTGAGACGAGCCAGGTAGCAGCTGCGGACTGTCAGGAAGCCGGGATGCTGCTTCCTCTTGATTCTCATTTAAGATCTGCTTGCGCGCTGCTGTCTGTCAGCAAACTTCTCCCTCTCAGGAGCTCCAACCCTTGGGTGATCAGTCACATTTTGACATAACTAGATGTCAAAAGAAGTTTAAGTTGTATGACGCATGGCGATGCAGTCGCCACCAGTCCCCGGCCTCCATGGCTGCTTCCTAATGATCTGCGGGGGAAACTCTGGCGCCTTTTCCTGCGTTTTGTTTTCTTATTAAAATACTGGCTAAGTCTTTGTCAATATCCATGTCAGCAACTGTGAGCTCATGACAATATTATCCCAAGCATAATTTAATATTAAATGTGGAACTGAGATCCAAGCTGGGTAGGATAGACCAAGGTTGGTGTTGAGCAAACAGGCCCTCCCTCCAAATGGCCCATTTTAGCATCATTAATTAAAATGAGGTCGTTTAGGGATTTGGTGTCAGTCCTATTTGGAATGCTGGTGATTGGAATGGGAAACCTGGGGCTACCTGAGAGATGTCACCCTGGGCTGGTCCTGAACCAGAGGTATGGGAGGGAAGCTGAGAATAACAGACCGGGCCCATGAGAAAGTTGTTCCAACCTCTGCAAGTCAGGGAATAGAAATAACCGGAGAATTGTTTTCTTGAATACTAGCAAGACCTAAAAGCAGGAGCCTGGACTTTATCAGTTCCTTATCAGTCACCTTGGCATGGTGTGTGCTGGGGACATGTTGGAGGGGGCATTTTACAGGGTTTGGGGGCACTGAGGCTCATGTGACATCATGCCTTCGAGGTTGCTGGAAGTCCCATTAGCCCTTGATTGCCCTTCTTTATAATTCAGGCATTTCTTGAAACATTTAATTGGGTTGGGTCAGTTTGTTCTCTAAATATTTTCATCTTCCACCACCACTGTTTACATTTCCATTGGGAAAATAAATACCGCATGTCGCTTCTGCCTGCTATATTTTCTTAGAGATTTTAATCCCGATTCCTCATTCCTCATGAAAGGTCTCTCTCTCTCTCTCTCTCTCTCTCTCTCTCTCTCTCTCTTTCTCTCTCCCCTCCCTCCCCCTCCCTTCCTTTCTGGAGTAAAAGCATTGCGCTGCATTTCATAAAATGCTTTTCTTTCTTCTCTTCAGAGAGCATGGGGATGTGTTATAAAATCTTAAGCCACGTGGACATAATGAGGCATTTGGAGGAATCTCACTTTTTACAGTTGCCAATCAGAACCAGCCAAACTCATCCAGAAAATTCTACGTGACCACCTTTTCATTTCCCACCTCTCTGAACCCCTGCCCCTCACCCCTGCATTCACTCTGCCCAGTTCTTCCCTAAACATTTCACACACTGGCTCTTCTACCCTCATAAGCTCTCACATGAAACAACCTTCTCCCTGAGACGCTGATATTTAGTAGCCTGAAGCTCATTAGTGCTGCACTGCTTTACCCTAGAGTTTTAAATTTTTAAGCAGCTAGGATTTGTCTAAGAGGTCTTAACCTTATAATTTGTAATAACTTAGAGACTGAGTATCTAAAGTGTGGTTTATAAAAAAAAATGCTCTTTTCCTCCTCCAGCCATTCATGGCTTTCCTTTACAGTCAGAGCTTGTGCTATCAAATCAGCAGATGGAAAATACTTATTTATTTTTCAATAGTAAAGCACAAGCAATTATGAAACATTGCTTAACATGATCGATTGTGCCTTAAAGGAAAGCCCAGACTGTCAGAGCGCCTGCAGGTGCTGCGAGGGTGAAGAAAGGTAAGAAGGAGAAGGATTGGTGAGTACGAGGTACTCCCATATGGTGTCAGACCCATGCCATGAGATCTGTCAACTTGAATGTTCGCCTGTCCCAGAAGCAGGGACCAGAATCTGCTTGTTTCTGGCCATGTAGGGTCCTGGGTGAAGCAAGGTGGCATGGTGGACAGCATGTACCAGTTTGGATTCGGGCATAGGAGCTGTTTAATTTCAGGCAAGTTGCTTCACCTTCCTGGGTGTCAGGCTTTTTCCTCTATTTATAGTCATCATTAGTTTGATATGAGCATTAGAAGAGAAACCATAGAAAATGACCCAGCATAATGCCGGTGATATAGCAAATAATAGAAACACTGCCCTCCAGACACAAAGGTAGAATACATGCACGATTAGGACCCAACCTCAGCCCCTAGGAGCCTTCAGCCTCTAGGAGGGGAGAGGCGAACTCACACAAATAGGGCTAATTCTGATGCACAAGGAGCCAACCAGCGAAGAAGACATATTTCCTCTTATTTCTGCAGCTTAGAACAAGGCAGGGCTCCTGCTACATCGACGAGACTAAACTTTTGTCTAAAAATTATCTAAGGACCACCTAATGTGTGTCGATGCCACACATGTCAGATGTGTCAGCCTCTCCCCATAATGACTCTGACATCAACAGTAAGGAAGAAATATTACAATTACCGAGGGTGCTGAAGCCCAGCATGCATTTTCATGAGGAGACTTGGTGAATGGCAGCACGAACTCCAGCAATCAGCTTTCCCTGCCAGCCAAGCTGGTTGAAGAAAACGCTTGTCCCCTCAAAGACAATTAAAATGAGCTAAATGAATTAAAGGAGGCCTTCCCTTCTAAAGTACAGTCAGAGGTTAGAAACAGTAGTATTTGGATTTATGGAAATATTGTGGCTGCCAAGTCTTAGGAATTGTGGGTCACGGGGGAGTCATTTCAGTGGTAACCTAAACAGCTTATAAAATTGGAGGCAATATGCATAATTTTACATTTCTGGGAGGCAGTTTTCATTCTGCTGTTTATTTTGGCTTCTTGGGTCAGGAGAAATATATTTCCACCCTAAATGAGAGAGAGAGAGAGAGAGAGAGAGAGAGAGAGAGAGAGAGAGAGAGAGAGAGATACTGCATTGTTGTATTCCTTAAAACAATGAGCAAAAAACCATACAGACAGAACCGGGATTTTTCCATGTTGAGACAATGGTGACCAGGCCAAAAGGCAGTATAGTGGAGGAGGTAGCAATATTCTAAGCTACCTGCTACTACTTTCCAGCTAGGGATTTCTTAACCACTCTGTGCCTCAGTTTCTGCATAAGTAAAATGGGGCACACCATTTCTGCCTTGCTGAGTGCCTATGACAATGAAAAGCAGTGGCCTGTGCACATGCTCAGTTGGTGTCTGCTTCAGACTCAGCCATTCCCACCAGCCCTGGTTGTTATCCTTGCCCCAGGCAGGTCATAAGTAGAAGCATGAAGCTATTGGGTAAGTGAGCGAGGGTCACAGGACCTTTCTTCAAATATCAGACACATATTGACAACCCACAGGGGCCACAGAAAGACTTCCGTTAAGTGCCCTAAGCATCCTGGTCCCCACACATCCAGGTCTGCTCTCCCTGGCTCCTGCTCCACTCTATAAATTTCAAAAGAAATCCAAGCAGCCTGCACCTTCTTCAGTTGGCCCCCTGCCACCCCCCAAGTCCCCAAAGTCCTCGAGTGTGTGTACTCTCTTGCCCATTACATGCACAAACTCCATCAGAAAGCATTTGTCTACACCCTCTTTATTCACTTTCAAAGGGTTAAACAGCCTATTTACTGGGCTGTCAACAATCCAAGACCCAAAGCACGAAGAAAGCCCCGTCCAGTTTTGTGCGGCAAAGAGCCTTGTCTTCCCTGGCCTGTTCTTGTTACTGTCATGTAATATCCATGACAATCGTGTTGGGCTTTTTTTCGGGGCTCTGTGGGGCTCAATCTGAGGGGCCACTTTAAGCCAGGCGAGGCCTTTATTTATGTGGATTTGAAAGAGCCTTGAAACCGTCCTTCCCCTCAGATCCCTCTTCAGCAGGTCACTGCCATTTCAAAAGGATTTAAATGCGGAGGCTGCGACCAGCTCTTCCATCACGTTCTAATAGACTGACATGAGTGTTGGAGTCTGAAAGACAGGGGAAAAAGTGATGCAGATTTTCCCTAAATTGGACTGACGCACAAAGCAAGGGGGGGCAATTGAGTGACGAGGTAACCCCTCACACCCCTTTTTATACTTCTAACCAGTGCCGCACAAAGAGAGAGCCGTGGGAAGCTGCCCAGGAGCCGGGCTGGGCTGTTTCCATGGGCCATATGGAAATTTTGTTTTGTGTATAGAGAAAGTGTCTGATAACAGTGACCTTAGCTGCCATATGTGGGCAGTGAATAGGCCAGAGGAAACCACTCAGCAATCTGACCCTCAGCATATGGACTATCAGCCCAAGGAGATTTTCATTGCCTTCTTGCCGGCAACCCCAGGGATTTCATTAGATTTGTTAATGAATTGCTCTATTGACTTATATCTGAGCTTGCCTCATTAGAGGAGAAGAACACAATTTTTATCTATGTTTTCATGAAGGGGACTAGCGTGGTCCTTCCTTTGTTGGGGCAGTGGGTAATCTTCCTGGCTGTCACCAGCTTTGAACTAATTTATTGTGCCAGTTGAAGGAGGCCCTTCCTTGCTTGTTGAGGCACAGGCCCCACTCCAAGCCTCTTCAAATCGATGTCTTTCTTGTGAGTGGGACGTCTCGGAGGCTCTGGAGGCTCTGGCTCTGTTTATAAACAGCTGAACATGATACGGTCCCAGTATTGTGTATCTTCAGGGCGCAGCAACAAGCTGATTGCAGGGGTCTCCACTGTCAGGAAGTGGCTCTCCAAAGCCACAGCGTGTCACACCCAGGTTTCCCATTCACCTTCCTTGCCTCCCACCAGCCACTGGAACTGGCAAAGGGGCTGCGTGTTGAAACATTGCTGCAAAACTCACGTTGAGTTCGAAGCCTTACAGCTCTCATCATAGCTCAGCTTTATTAGTAATGGCTCAACTGGGCTTCTCAAGATGGGAAAGCTTGGGTTTTAAAGCAATAAGAACTATCAATTAACATGTTATTAGGGGTAAACCAATAAAGAACCCATTATGGCTAATAGCGAGTGTGGAATCACTAGGAATTAGCAAAATGAGATTCAATAAAATGTAAACCATAAAGATAAGCTTCTGAAGATTGGATCTGGCTTTTTGAGCTTTAATCTCACATAAACAAATGAATGACACCAACCAAAGCTTCCTATTGGCTCATCTTCTCCAAGCCTGTAAAGGACAAACAACACTTCTTGAGCGAGACTCAGGAAGAAATTTGGTAACTTTGCAGCTTGGAGGTGGCTTGTCCCATGGCAAGGGCAGGAGGGGAAAGGAAGGTCCCTTTTTAGACTATGCAAGCTTGAGCTCAGCACTTTCTATACATGTCTTCTGGTGATGGGATGTGACATGTGAGTCCCCACACCTAGGCAGTGGCCACTCTGGTTCTAGCTCATGGCTCACAGAGAACCCAAAACATAGAGAAAAGCCAAAACCACCTGTTGGTGTCACAGTGAAAATCGGGAACTCTCACAAGTGCTGAGACAGTAGAAGTGAGTTGTTACACATGAGAAAATAGCTCATCCAGGGTGTTGTGAGTGTGGCTGGGTGTTTGTCCATTCTTCATCAAGTCAGAAGATAGAAACTGGGTTTGTCAGCTGGACTATACCCTCTGCCCTCTACTCTCTTAATGTTCTTTTGATGTACATTAAGAGGGTTGGCACCCATGGACGACTAAAGCAAGAAGTGTGCTCCCATTGTGAGTGACACATGCTGGAGTATTTTGTCTGGGCCCAAGAAGAATGTTCATGGAATGGAGTTCTGGAAGCTCTGGAAGCTTCTATACATAAGAGTCCAGTGGGAATATAAGAGGATACTCTGAGCTAGGAAAGTATAAGGAAGTCTTGGCCAGGTTTTTAACCAAGCACATTGTTTTTATTAAGACAGGATCATTGGGCTATTTGTCTTGAGCTCATGCGTGCATGGAGTTGACTATTCCCTGTGTAACAGAACTACCACTTGGCTGGGTATAAAATTCTTCTTCCTTTCAGGATTCCATGGACACTCTTTCATTGTCTTCTGGCAATGAATTTCACACTGATTTTACCAATTCATTCTTGATTGGCTGTATTTTATTATGGACCACTTATTTTATTTTTTAAAGGAGTAATCCTGATTATTTCATAATGTATTTTATTTTCCAAAATATTTCGCTGTTGCTTTTATGCTTGCATGACAATCTGGCTGGGTATAATTTACTTGAGTCACACATCGTTTCCCTCAGAACTCATAGACATCCTGCCGTTATCTTTTGGCTGTGAGCATTGCTCCTCATCAGGATGGCTTTTCTATCACCGATGCCTTGATGCAGTTCCTGGAGGCCAGAAAATATTTCTTTCCCCTTGAAGTCTTAGAAGTTGACCGAGGAATGTCTGTCTCCATGTCAATCATCAATACTTCCTGGAACACAACATACCTTGTGAACAGATCTTATTTTTTTTTCTTCATTTCAAAGAAACTCTATGCTATAAAATCTCAATGCACTTAGTTTCACTTATGGCATTCTCCAAGACTAGATCACTGCTTGCCCTTATCTTGGATAGATTCAGTAGGCCTTGGATTTGTTCATTAACACCAGTTTATAGTCTCCTGCGTATTCCAGACTTTAAGCACCTCAGAGAAAGAAAATCACTTACTCATCTCGATTTCTTTCCTAAGATCCTGGCATGTAAGAGACACTCAAGAAGCAAATATGGAATGAATCTGCATGTTACCTTGTCAGTTAGAGTTTGAACTGAGAAGCCCAGAGCACTTGGAGACATCATTGTGGGTGGCAGTGATTTCCATGACCTGACGTCAGCATCCTCTTGGAGCATGGTGGGATGGAGGGTGAAGGTGAGGGTGAAACTCCCATTGAATGGTGGTAGTGTCTGGGAAAGGCCAGAGATGCTGACTCGGTAAGAAAGGTAGGTGAAGTATACAAACATGCTGGATATTTCAGACTCCTCCAAGTAGAAAAATTAAAATTCCCAGCGAGCAATTGGGTAATGAGAAGGAACATGCCCTTTATTTCCAGGAAAATAGATGGAATGGTTTCCCCCACACTTTTTATTATTTATTAACACATGTTTGTAATATATACTGGTTATGTTATTTGTGGGGAGTTGGCCCATGTGCACAACACATCTTAATTATCTTGTATCCCCTCCCCCTACCTTTCCATCTCTTGGTTCCTTTCCATTTTTCAAAAGATCTAGCTGACTTTTTCTATTATTTTGCTCTTTATTTATATTTGGGTTTCTCGTGTAAAAGTAACCATACACTTTTTAAGCTTGTGTATTTGATTTATTGCATTTAACTTACATTCTCAAAGTATGTCTACTTTTCTACAGATGACTCAGTTGCCCTTTATGACAGAGTAGAACTGCAAAGTTTTTGAGAGGTTACCTTTCTTCTTGGGTTTTTTCCCTTCTTGGATGTGAATTTTTTAGTTGATCTGTAGTGCCAAGCATCCCCCAAATCACCTTATTAAATTTCTTGGAAGGAGTTTTGCATCTGTCAGAGGAATCCTGGCAGTAACCAGGTGGAGGATTCGAAAGACTTGATTGAAGAGAATTTGGTGATACTGCCATGGACAAAGGTGTAGACTGAGGTAGGAGGACCAGAAGCAGATGAGAAAACATCAGAGGAAACATGCAATCAACCCAAGGCGTGAGGAGATGAGGACAGAGAATGGCACTACAGGGCGTGAGGAGAGTTTTCCTCATGGAAGAACGGCCTCTGTCATGGCAGCTCGCACCTCACTGCTTCCCTCAGCATGGCCAGAGCTCAGCAAGGCTGGGAGGTGTTTCTCACCCCTTCTTCTTTCTCTTTCTTCATCATCCCTCCCTCAGGCCAAGCCCAACTGGCCAGAGGCAGTGAGAGCCTGAGTGGTGTGACCTTCCATGGAGAAGAGCCCTCTTGGGTGTGGACTGCGAAGGAAAAGGCAGAGCACAGATCTGGAGGGTCCATTATCCCCCAAGGAGACAGCCTCCCTCATTATCAAATAAACCAAATAAATGCCATGCTTTTCCTATTAGATGGGAAGGAGTGAAAAGTTTGGAAATAAACTGTATGGGTGACAGGTATGAGGAGAAAAAGTTGCCTTGGTGTACTATTGGTCGGAAAGGGACTAGGAGCCACCTCTGAGAAGAAATTTTGACAGCATCTATCAAAAATCACAAGAGCTCACATCCTTCAGTGGAGAAATTCCAGTTCCAGGAAGCCCCATCCCATGATACACGCTGCATGGACACAACGCTGCAGGCACAAGTCTATTCATTATTGCATTATTCATAATAGCAGAACTCTGGCAAAAACTCAAGCATCCATCAGCGGGAAACTGGTTAAATCAATCATATCTTACACACAATGGAATACTATGCAGCCATAAAACATGAACAAGGAGTCTCTTCCTGTAATGACTTTTTTATTAAGGGAAAAGAACAATGTGCTATCATTTATGCTGGAGGGTGGGAAGGAGAGATGGCGACATAGCCACATGATGTCTTTTTGATCTTGCATCAGATGTGGAGAGCATGGCTTGGGTCTGGCAAGGGGACTGGGTGGCTAGGGAACAGCAGAGTCAAGAGCTTTTATATCAGGATTCTGGAGCTTTGTACAGTAAGCACAGACTGATCTATTAAAATGCTCAGGAAAGGCTACATTACTTTGAAATCCTATTTCAAGCCTCATGTTGACCATCTACGAAAAGTGAAAAATTATAATAAAAACTCAGTTGTAAAGTGGAGGAGCTGGGGTGGAGGGTTTGGCCTCAGTGTTCTGCGGTGATTGTCCTGCATGATGAGGCCCCTCATCATGGTGGGGATCTACAAACTCTGAAATAGCGGGAAGGAAGGGGTCGCTTTCCCCTGAAAGCATTCTGCCTTCAAAGTAGAATAGAGGGGACCGGGGAGATGACTCAGTGGAATAAGTGCTTCCCTGGCGAGCACAAAGGCCTGAGTTCAATCCCCAGTTCCACAAAAAAATTTTAAAAATAAATAAATAAGTAGAATAGAAACAGTCAGTGACTCCTGAGCTAACCCTCCCTTCAGGATATGTGTCACGGACAGTGGGCCGTATAGCAGTGGTGGCCAGGACCTCCGGGTTGTGGCAGGGGCCTGTCCTCTCCCTGTGTGCCCTGGTTGATCACCTGCCTCACACACACAGTGCTGAGGCCACCCTTCTGTTTCATTCTGCCATGGCTCTTGAGCACAGACTCACACTGAAGAAGTGGTGGTCGTTTCCCAGCTATGACCTTCAGGGCTTTGACCTTCTTATCTCTGGATGTGAAAGGAAAGATAGCACACATCAGCGGTGAAGGAAGCATAAGCATACTTGCCTCTCTGTATTTTATATCCGTGGTAATCCCATTGCTCCATCTCTTGCTTTTTCATATCCCAACCCTCATGGCCAGAAGCACGTTAGCTGGACACAGGCAGACAGCCTAGGGTACCATCAGTGAGCTGTGTGGCAGCACAGGACACACAGTAGGGACCCCACGTCGCTGCTCCCGGCTCTTCTGTCAGCACTGAAGGCATCTTCCGCACTCTCTTCTCTTGGACATCAGTATGGTGCCTCCCTCCACTTCCTTCGGGCTTCTGCTGAAATGCCACCCTCTTATCAGGGCTCCCTTGGCCATGAAATGGCAACTACCTCCCAAGCTGGCGCTTCCTACCATGCTCTCTGGCCTTATGTTTTTCAGTGGATCTGACCACCATTCAACATGAAACTGATTTTATTTATTATCTATATATGAGCTGGGATGTAACCTTAGAAGTGCAGAGATTTTTCTTTATTTCTTCTGTTTTGCTCATATGTGGACCCTGAATGAGTGCTTGGCACATTTTCATATTCAGTATTTGTTGAATGATGAAATGAGTTGGGAGAGCATTGAAACTGGGAATTAAACTCAGGACCTTCAGACTGAGTCATTTCTTTTAATTCGTTTAATTTGTGTGTGTGTGTGTGGTCAGCTCAGCCCACCCTGGGAGCAGGGCTGGTGCAGCATGTGGTGCCAGAGATCGAACGAGTCTCTGAGCTTGGCTGAGCTTGCTTAAAGCAGGCACTTTAGACTGCTGAACTATCCTGCCAGCCCTGAGTTATTTTTTCCCACATTTTTTTTTTTCAATTTTGAGGCAGAGTCTTCTTAAGTCACTAAGATGTGCCGACTGGGCTTGGATTTGCCATCCTCCTGCCTCAGCATCTTACAGTATAAGGATTAAGAGTGTGCACTGCCACACAGGGATCTAGTTTTTGTCTTTTTTTACTTGTGCTTCTCGTCTACTTGGCTGCAAGCTTCTACCACTGCTTTAACTCTAGAAGCTAGCATGATCCCTGGTACCTGAGGAGACTCAGTGCATGTTTTAAGGAAAAGGAGGGAGGAGGGGACAGAAGAAAAAAGGAAGACTTTATTTATTTTGTAATATTTTTTATTTTTAAGTGAAAATTTCACTAAATAAATAGTAGCAATTCAACAATTGTTATATTGCATAATATTGTCTTCAAATAAGTTATTTTGGTTACCAGATGTAAGCATGTAAAATTGGTTAAAAAATAGTTGTAAGAGATTTAAAAATTTAAGCATTAACTTCTCCTTTCAACAGACCAGCAGAAATCAGCAGTACAATTATCAAACTATCCTGTCTATATACATAAATATACATTTTTCCTTCTTTCTTTCTTTTGTCCTTTTCCACATCCCAGTGTTTCTTCTGCTTGAGTAGACTCTTTACTTTTCACAGTATCTACTGTACGTTTCAGATTTTATTTATTCTTTCAGGTTCTTACACTAACGAGACAACATGATGTTTGCACATGTGGGTCTGATTTATTTCACTTACGAGTTTGGTCTCTAGTTGCATCCATTTACCTATAAAAGCCTTGAGTTTATCTTTTTATAGCTGAGTAATACTCCATTGTGTAATAACACCATGTCTTTGTTATTCATTCCCTCAGTTGATGGGAACTTGGCTTGTTTGCAAGACAAATTGTGTAAGAGATTAAATAGATAAATTGATAGATCTATGACAAATTGTGCTGCTACAAACATGGGTGCACACATGTTGCATGGTATGATGTTTTCATACCACATTTGGAAAAATATCCAGGAAGGGACTAGTTGGCTTGAATGGGACCTCCAGTGCTAGAGTTTTCAGGAATCTCCACACTGATTTCCGTAGTGGCTGTGCTACCTTGCACTCCCGCCAACGGTGGAGAATGGTTCTTTCTCCCCCTACAGCCCCTTCAGCATTTGTTATTATTTGATTTCTTCATGATAGCCATTCTTTCTGGGGTGAGATGGAATCTCAGCATTGTTTTAGTTTGTATTTCTCCAATCACCAATACAATCCCTTTTGTTTGAAGGACACAATACTGTTCTAGGCAAAACTTAAACATAGCAAAAGTCACTTAGGGTCTTTTGCACATCCTTCCTCTGTTTGCGTCTCTTACTGTCAGTTTTTCAGACACATTTCTGTGTACGCTGTGTGGATGGGACGGTGAGTAGTCGTAGGGACTGGGGACCTGTGGGCAGCAGATGAAGGAACACTAGAGGGGCGACTTCAGGGTCTTTGCTGCAGGGAATCTCCTTTTTGGGATTGTGAAAGCAAAACGGTTGCTAAGATGGCTCTTGTTCACAGGAAAGAGAAGAGCACTCACTCATTGAATGTGTACCCTTGTCAAGAACTGCTTCAATGGGGCCAGGGAGATGGCTCAGTGGAATAAGCACTTCCCTGGCAAGTGCAAGGGCCTGAGTTCAAGCCTCAGTTCTGAAAAAAAAAAAAAAAGAATTGCTTCAAGCTCCTAATTACGCACATAGATTTAAACTTTATGACAGCACCAAGAGATGGGCTCTATGTTACTCTATTTACACAAAAGGAAATGGTGCTTCAGAGGGATGGAGTAAATTTGCTCAAAGCCCTAGAATTGCAGAGTAGTGGAACCGGGATTTAAATACAAGTATGGTAATCTGTAAATATTCTACTTAATCTAAGATGCTTCTTTTCATCGTTCTTCCAAGAATAGTGTACTGAGTGGGTGTATTATTTAGGGTGAGCAAGCTGTCATGACAAACACTCTCTTTTCCAGATTTCAGGGATGTAACATAAGTGTGTGTGTGTGTGTGTGTGTGTGTGTGTGTGTATTGTGCGCCATGTAGACATTTATAGATTCAAGGTTCTTCCTTCTTGTGCTTCCCCATCCTCTAGGCTTTTGGAATCTTCTATCAGATTCTCCTCATGTGTCCAGCAGGTGGAGGGAGTAAAGCCGGTTTCATGTGGGAAGGCTTTATAAACAGTGTGTGGCAAACTGCTGTCCATCATCTCTGATCCCATTTCTTTGGCAAGAATTCTTTGCACAGCTGACTCTAGCTGCAAAGGGTGCTGGGAAATGTAGTTTGTATGCCCCAAAGGAAAGATGGGATTTGGAGAAAACAAAGTAATCTCTGCTACAGGAAAGAGTAGAGAAGACAGTGTTCCAGAAATCAGTTATGTAATCCAGCTTTAGTTTTCCATGTATGTCAGTCCGTTTCTGGCCCTATCACAAATATCTAAGTTAACCAATTAGAAGGAGATAAAGTTTATTTTGGATCATGGCTTAAGGATTGCAGTCTGTATTTGGCCCAACTTGCTTCTGGGGCTGCGGTAAGTCAGTTTATCATGGTGAGGACATGTGGTAAATCCACTCATTCCATGGCCCCAGAAGAAAAGAGAGAAAGAAGCCAAGTTTCCTCCATCCTCTTCAGGGACGTCTCCCACAGCCCCCCATGACCTAAAGACCTTGCACTAGGTCCCATCTCTTTCTGGTCCTATATCTCCCAAGGGTATCTCCTTGGAGACTAACCCTTTAGCACACCATCCTTGGACGGAATGGTTCAGATCTGTACTACAACATCATGTTATTAAAAATAATAATTTTAAAAGGAAATAAAATATATTTTTCAAAAGGTAGAATTATGAGTTATTTAGAGTAGCAAATAATTTAAACAACCATACAGCAGATCAGAATTTTCTCTTAATGTGCTCTCTTGGCTAAAATGATAATTTGATTAAATAAAGGCCAGTCAAGAGAAGTCTTTTGGTTTCAAATCTTATTGCTGAAAATCTTTGCAAGATGTGTTGCCGCACACTCCTGCCTCAGGAAGTTCTGTGGTGAATTCAGCAGGATATTTTCTCAGTCACTGAGGGTCTCACAGGGCTTCTGGGTTGCCATTCTGAATAAACATCAGCTGTCGGGATGCAGGCTGGGATCCACAGCAGAGAGGAAAGGCGACCCGAATCAACGTGATTCGAAAAATGTCTTCTTTGATTTCTTTTGATCCTAACATTTGTTTCTTTGTTTTTATTTTTCTGATGACAAGATACATTCATGGTCATTGTGGACACACTGGAAAATAGAGAAAAAACAAGATTTAAAAAACAAAATAACCTCTCATCTTACGAGGTAAAACCAACACTGTTAGTTAACATTCTTAGAAACACTTGCTTCTCCTGTTTTATCTCTGCTTCTTCTATACCCGTGATATCTTTATGGCGTGGGGTTAATACAGTAAATGAAGTCCTCTGTTCTGTAATTTGTGTTTTTGTTAATTTTCCCTGAGCACTTTCTTTTGTTAGTAACACTGTCTTCATGAATAACCATGATAGCCTCAGCTCTTGGTCTTCAGTGGGGCCAATCTTTTTCCTCTTTGGTGTTATAAGTGACACCATAATAAACATATTTGAACATAATTTCATTTGCTTTCTTTTTTTCTCCAGTATTAGGAATCAAACCCAGGGCCTTGTATGTGCTAGCCAAGTACCAACCACCGAGCTCCTCCTCCAGGCCGATTGCTCTCATTTTTTAGTCTGCTTTCCTGGATGTATGTACCTTGGCTGGCATGGCAGACACTTAATCTTATTAATTTGCCACATAAAAATTGAATATATATATATATATATATATATATATATATATATATTCAACCCCCAGGCCGGCCAGGCCAGCCCTGTCCCCGGGGGACGCTGAGAAGGTGATTGAGACTGGGAGTGGTGGTGCATGTCTATAATCCCAGCACTTGGGAGGCTGTAAACAGAAGAATCACTACAAATGCCATCTAGTAGTAAGATCCTGAACCTCTGTAGACTGTTTCCTAAAGTATAAGAAAAAAATTCAAATTTCTTTGATTACTAGAAAGAGTTTTTATGCTCATTAGTCATGATATTTTCTATGACTGAACTATTCCTAGTCTTTGCCTATATTTCCTATTCTTTTGGTTTTTAAATTGATTTTAGGATCTGTTTATTCATTAATGGTAATATCTTTGTCATTCCATAGAAAATATGGAAATGTGCCTCTGGGCCTCAGCCTCTTCATTTGTGCAACGCAGAAAATAATAACTCTTATTGCTTAAAGTTACAGTGAAGATGAGAAGATAAAAGCATTTTTTAAAGAAAAAGCACTGATAGGGCCCTCCAAACAATCGATCATATACTATAGATAATCAACTCATTTTAGCTGTTTTCATTCACAGCTTACAACTGCATGAGCTAAGGCTGCAAGAGATTGAATACCCTGAACAACGTTGTACTGACAGTAAGCGCAGATGACACTCACTTCAGAATTTTTGTTCTTAAATCTTATACCCTTATTACCTGGTTTCAGTGAAGAGCTTGGGTCCTCATACATCTTTCTCTACAGACTGTAAGTACAGGCTGGGTCTGTCCAGTGGGTCTGAGAAGGTTCTCTGCACAATCCTCCTGGTGTCCTTGTCCACAGAGTGGAGAGACTGAGGTAGCACTGCTGTCACACAGAGGGTTGCAACTGGCTATGACCATGTGACTAGATTTCAACAATTGAAAGCACCCATTTGGAATGACATTTTAAATAAAAGGTGCCTCCTTCCTTGTTTCTCTCTGTGATAGCTAAACGGATGCAGATTACTGTGAGGCTGTAGCCGATAGTGAAGTTGCAAGATGGAAGGACCCTGGGTTTTTAAATCACTACTTGGAAAAAAAATATTCAACTAGGTCATTTGCACTTGACTAATAGGTAAGATGAAAGGAAGCTTCAATGGTGTGAAGCCATCAAAATGCAAAACCTACTTGTTTTAGCAGCTAGCAGAACATGCACTTTCTAGTGTGCAATCAAGGTGGACCTGCACATTCTTTCCAGTTCTTTCTCAATATCCTTCTGGGCAGACTCAGATAACCCCATAAAATTATGGCCTAGTGAATATCATTCTATAATAGCTCTATGTCAGATCCAGAGAATAGGGCTGAGTTTGGTGGGTGATTTGTCAGCAGACCACCTCTTTTTCAGGAAATCACTAGAAAGGGGAAAGGAAGAGAGGAGAGGGAAGACACTAAGTGAGCAGGCACTTGGAGATGTGCCTATTCCCTTTCGATCCTGTTGAGTGCACTTTGAATTTGTCATCAAATGTTTACAGCCAATGTAATGAAGAGCATTAATAAGGAGAGAAACACCAAACAGTCAAGCATAAAAGCCAGCACTGGTCATAAAGCTGCACCGGCCATTTATGGTGTTTCCACAGTTAAGAGGACACTTTTCCTGTATAAAAGATATAACTATATATCTTCCGATTTTATGGGCTGCAGATTACTCTAATTATCATAAAAAATTACTACCACTAATAAAATTTCTATTATAAGTTACTTATAGTAATCTCCAGGGTACCACACTTAGCCAAGAAGAGGTTGTAATTATATTGCCCTGCAGGGAGAGTTTGTTCCTCAAAACTCCTAAGGTGCCAGCTGTGCCTTTTAATAACTCCACAGTTTCCAGCCATCATCCCTGTCCCACCTCCTGTCTGGCTTTGGTCAAAGGTCTGCTTGTTGTTTTCATTTTGCAGGATGTGGTCTGAGTCTCGAATAATGACCCATGTTGGACGCAAATGACGCAAATGAACTTTTAGTGCTACAAATATCTGGGTGGATTTCTCCTCCCCAGGGACCTTGAGTATGTCAATGGAAGGATGTAATAGAAGGGAGGACTTGACAATCCCCGCCCAAAGGGAAATATGCTTCGCAAAATTGGTGGAAGCTGCTGGGTGTTCATGCAAAATACAATGGTTAACTTTTTGTTTGACAAGACAACAATTGGTATTTTCCCTTTTAGAACTACTGTTTTTTTGTTTTTTTTTTGAATTGTCATCTGTGTGGGTAGCTGACACTTCAGTGACCTTAAAAAGTCTTGCCAGTGATACCAATTCTAACTGGTAATTTCACTACCCTCCCCAAGTCCCCTGCTTCTAAATTAAATATCAAAATAAGACACTCTCTCACTCTCCTTGAATAACAAAGCATTAAAGAAGCTCAGAGTCCAGTGAATTAAGCTAAAGTTAGAAGAGTGGTCATTCCCCTAAAAAAAAGTTTCAATTGCTTCTGCAGAGTGCATCAACATCTTAATGATTGGGCCTAGAAAATGAAATAGCGTGTTTTAGTTGCTTTAAAATAAGCAACTTATTTTTAGCAATGATTTGTGGTACATTAATTGCTATCAGTAAAGTATGTCTCAGAGCTTTCCTGGCTCATCTTTAAGAGATGCTTTGTAGCTGGGCTGTAGGGGAGTTCTGTAGACAGCCAGAGGTTAGGAGACCAGAGGGCTTCTTGGTTGAGTTGCTCCAGATCCACTTTAACCACAGCCTGTCCTGGGGGACAGTGCCTGCTGGAGAACCATGAACAGAAATCATGACATATTGAGACTTCATCCTAGATTAATTTCTTTAGATTTTAATAGCTGAAGAAGAAAGGCTGATGAACTTGCTCTCTCTCTCTCTCTTTCTCTCTCTCTCTCTCTCTCTCTCTCTCTCTCTCTCTCTTCAAACAATTCTAGGCATTTTTTTTTTTTTTTGGTAATTTGAGGAAAAAGATTTGCTTAGAAGGATCTACGAACTGCAGTACAGGGTTCCAGGGTAAATCCTGAGGGGATTTTACTGACCTTGTCAGACACAAAGTTACATTTCTTGTTATATAGGTCTTGCTTTATCTTGGTCTTAATTGTCCAGCAGAAAGGTATAATAACAAGGCATGAAAAGTAAAGCCATATTAATATACTGAGCTGTAAAGGGCCCAAGTCAACAACTTCTGATATTGTTAGTCCTACAGATAACCCACTACTATTATGGACTACTGGACTATATTGGATTATTTTGCTGAATTCATGCACCTACTCTATTTAAATGGTAATGGAATACCCATCTGTGACAAAATTAAACAAAAAAGTGATACAAAGGAAGAACCATTTTGTATCTGTATATACAAAATAGTTAGGATAGATATACAGCTACTTTCTCCTAATTCCATGAGAAGAAAGATTTGTACAAATAGTTTTTGGACAGAATATCATGTCTGCATCTTGTACTATGAATAACCACTACGAAGACAACAATATGCAATGTATTAATTATTGAAACTGTCCTACTAATTGGTTTGAAACTGTCTCATTGCTATTTGTTTCTCAATAAAATAAATAAAAACATAAAAATAAAAATAAAGAAAGGAAACACTATGCCTGTAATGCCTTCCCCATCCACTAGGCTGTAGATCTCATTGGGTTAGGAGTCTTGTATTGATCCTTAGTATAGGATCTAGAGTACTTAGAACAGCACCATGATTGGCTATGCATTTAATACTGTCAAAAAATCAACAAGTGAAGGAATTTTCAGAAAATGTAGAAGTAGGAAAACAAAGATTACTATTATCTTTTTCTGTGGGCTAGTTTTCATATCCAGACTGACTTCATCTGTTAATTCAAATGCTCATGGATCAGACATAGCTGCTAAGAGCTTGTGGAGTAATGATATGGAGTAGCACCAGAGGAAAAGCATCTTTGACTGTGAATATGGATAAAGAACTCCAATTGGTCCTAAAAGTGTGTTTTATGGCACCATCCTCTGACAGTCAGTCTCATGGAAAGGAAGGCAAAGGACTTCAGCACAGGGACACCCGGATTTGAGCCTCTGCCATTCGTTGGCTGTGGGACTGAGTTACTCAGTGTCTTCCTGTCCCAGTTTCTTCATTTGGAGGACATAGCACATATACCTACTTCTGAGCTGTGCCCAATGCAGACTAAGTTCCTAAGAATTGGGTTAATTAAGTTCACTTCTTTTTTCCTGTAAAAGCATTCCTCCCACTATCCCTCTGCCCATTCGGCTCTTCACCCAGCTCAGCCTCACAGTTATCCCGAGCCACCCCTCACTGTATTTGGCTTTTCACAGATGGAAGTGTAGAAATACCTCCTAGGCAAGTACTGTTTCTATTTTCAGAGCTCAGTGTGAGCGGGCCAGGACAGTGTACACATCCTGAAGGGAAGCAGAACACAACACAGAGATTAACAGCCAGAGACTGCGCGCTGAACTCTTGTCCAAGGTCTCTCACGTCCTTGAAGGACTTCAAATCACCACATGATTGCAGAGAGCCTCAGTTTTATTATCCAGAATGTCACCTATGAGTTAGCCAGGAAGAGGGAGCTAGAAAGATAAATTAGCTGAACGAAAAATTCCCCATGGAGTCTGGGAAAAGGAAAGCACCAGTATCGTTTCTTCTTCCTTCATCCTGCACTCCTTATTTTCCCTTGGAAGTTAAAGAAGGAAGATGCGAACTGGAATTAATAAACACTCTCAGTGGCAGCGTTTGGGCCCCTGGTGAACACCACAGCACACATGTTGAAAGCTAGTTCATGGCCTGTCGGGAGGAGACTCTACTGATGAGGTGTGGGGCTCTGAGAGGTCATATCTGGTGTCCTTCCTCAGCTCTACTTTGATTTGGGGTGAATCAGGAATCATCAGTTTACACTACGAAGGTGCTTGCATAAGCCCCTTGTTACCATTATCTGTTGCTGTATACCAAATCACCTCAAAGTGTAATGATATACAATTTTTAATCATTTATTTATTTATTCAGTCCAGGGTCTCATTAAACAGTTTAGACTCACAGTGATCCTCTTGCCTCAGCCTTCCCAGTGCTGGGATTACAGGTACACACATCCATGCTTAGTTCTGGTGTCTGGCTTGGTGAGGGGCTGGCATGGCATGTGGTATTGGGGATCAAACCTGGATCCTTGTGCTTGCCAGGTAGGTGTTTAGACTCCTGAGCTATCTCCCTGGCCCAAAGTGTAATGATCTAAAACCATCATCTTTTCTTACTTGCAATTCTGTGCGTGGCATCATGGGCATGGTTTACCTCAGCAGGGACAGATCATCTCTGACTCACACAGAGTTGCTGGGGGTGACTTACCTAGGCCTGGAGGATCGAGATGGCCTCATTTATTGTGGCATGTTCAGTCAGCTAGATGGAGCTCCCTCTCAGAGCAGCAAGAGCAGCCCGGAAGGAGAAACACGAGGTCCAAGGTCTCTGAAGGCCTCAGAAGTAGACCTTCACTCCTGCCACACACTAATGGTCATAAAAGGTGATATGGCCATTAGATTGGAGAGGAAGAGCAGTGGGGTCAGACTCTTGGTGGGAGAAGACAAGGTAAGTGAGGAGAAGAGGGTTTGTGATGTTATTCTTAAAGCCATCTATCATAGTCATCCTTGATACAATAGTGACATCCTATCTGCATGCAAGGTATGCCTGGGCTTCACGCCATAATAATATCTGTCATATGTTCAACACATAATCACATCAGTTAAGGCCAGTTGCAGATGAAGGTCTCCAGGATAAGCTCTTTAGAAGGATGTGAAGGGGAAGGAAAAGTTGTCTGCACTCCTGCATCCAAAGTGCAGTGGTGGACCATGGGCAGGAAAGTATACTTCCCTTCAAAAAAGTAGAAAAATGCCAAGTGTGCAGCACTCCCTGGACTGCAGCAATTCTGAGGTGTAACTGGTGTTTCTGCTGCAGCATAGAATATTTCTCAGTCATGGCCCAAGTGTTTTCCCTACAAGAGGGTTTCTTCCCAGCTTCTACCCTGTTTTTTTTTGAGCTCATGACTGTCCCATAAGAGATCCATTTTGTATAATCATGGGCTCTTCCTTTTTGTATCTGAATTCCTCTCTTAATCCTTTTACTGTTTATAAAACTGGCACCCCAAAACCTTTTTTTTTCATTTTTAGTAACTCCTGCCCCTTTGAATCTAAGAAAGTACTGCTTTTACCAATATAATTCTCTTAAAGATTCTGGGTTGTCTATGAACCTTAATGGTATTTATTTTATATCTTAAAATCTCTGTGATTTTTCTATGATATGCTTTAGGACAATGTTCTTATAACTCTTGGGGTTTTTTTTTTTGTTTGTTTGTTTGTTTGCTTTTTTGGTGAACCGGGGATTGAACTCAGGCCCTTGCACTTGCCAGGCAAGCACTTATTCTACTGAGCCATCTCCCCAGCCCTAACTCTTGGTTTTATATAGCAAAGAGGGCTTAACAGGTTCAAATAGCTTCCAATATTTCTGAATCCTTAACAAGAGCCTATGGCTATTCCTTTACCTGGCTGTATTCTAAACTATTTTTACTTTGAGAATATTTTTGCCAGTTGGGTGGACACTTTTAGGGCTATTATATTCTCTAAATTCTGCTTGAAAACTTATTGGTGCCTTCTTTAACTCTGTTTTCCAATGCTTTATTTTAAACAGGTATAAGAAGGCAAGGGGTGTTTTCAACTTTCTTCTTGAATTAAAAAAAATCATATTTCCTCAATGATCATTTCATATATAGAATATAACCCCAAAATAGTCATTTAAGATAAGTATAATACATTGTTTCTGTACCATTTAGGGGAAATTTAAGGGAAGAGGACATAGATCACAGCCCCCAGTGTATCTCTAATGATGTGTAGCATGGACAAGAAACACCTTCATTAAGACCTAGATCTAGATCAATAGAAAGACAGAAAGACAGACAGATAAATGGATAGACATTGTTCAAGTCACTGAACTTTGTGGTTTCTTTGTTGCCAAATTATAATCCCTAATTTTCCTAGAAATTATGGATCAGCATTCCAGATATCAAGACATCCTACAACTCTCCTCACCAAATCCTATCCTCCCATCTCAGAAGAGAGAGCAAGATGGTTAGAAGATATCACAAGCCAGGCAAATAATGTAGACATGTGGAGTAGGTCATGTGTTCACTGGGACAAACTTCAGAGCGGGTGGTTCTAGACTTGCCATGAATTTCTAGCATCTCCAGGATTTCTCACTTTCCAAAATAATTGAGAAATTCAGGTTTTTGTATGAGACTTCCCTATTTTCAAAGAGGGTTACAGTATTGTTCAAGATAGGTTGGCTATTCTGCACTATGATTTGGCAACAAAGAAACCACAAAGTTCAGTGACTTGAAAAGTTCAGTGACTTGAAATATGTATATGTTTTCCTTTCCTTCCTTCCCATTTTCCAAGGAGGGAAATGGAAATGTGGTGAGTCATTCTTTCTTGCTCTCACAGTGTCCTCTAGAAATGGTAGATTTGTCCTCTGCTCACATTTCACTGCCCATACCAAGTCCTGGGGCCACTTTCCACTTTGTAAGTTCAGGGAATGACAACTTTCCTGTGCCCCAACAGAAGAACCAGAAGTCCTCGGTAAGAAGTAATGATGACCTCCAACAACTGTTATATGCAGTTAAAATGCTGTTCAGACCAGAGCTGACTAGTTAAGATTTGAACTTCTGAGTGAGGGTCATGAAGATAAACAGTGTGTTTGTACCTCCCCTACCCACCACTTTCACTGAATTCTGTCTCCCACTGTTGCTCCCTGTCTTAGTTATGTTTTGCTCAGTGCTGGGACAAAATACCCAACACCCAAAGTTAAGGTTTATTTAGCTCACAGTTAGTGGAGGTTTCAGTCCATATTCGCTGGCTCCAAGGCAGAGCAGCACATGGAAGAGGGCAGCAGTTCATGGCAGCAGAAAACAGCAAATAGCAAAGAGGGGAGCAGCAGTGGTGACAGCTAGCAAGCCTCTCTCCCTCCTTTATCTTGTATGCAGATTACCTGCCCCAGGGTGGGCTCAGCACTCACACCTGTAATCCCCATATTGGGTCATGAATTAATCACAAACTCTAGAATCCAACCTAACAATTGCATAGGCTTTGGGGAGATGATTAGACACAAACCATAGCACTCCCTGGCCTCTCTTGGTCAGGATGTGCCTCCTAAAAGCAGCTTCTTCAGCATATTGCTGTGGTAGGTAAAGATGGATAATCCTTTATTTGAGACATTGTCATAGGTATTGTTGGATGCTTAGCAGTGCCCCTTGCTTCTACCCATTAGATCTCAATAGTACCCCAATGTCAGTATGGCAGTCAAAAATTATCTCCAAATATGGTGATATGTCACCTGGTTTTGGGAGAGGCTATCCCTGAAATCCTGTGGGTACACACTTCAGTGCTTTAGGTAGGCCTACTTGTTCGTTTGCAGTACCAGGGCTTGATCCATGCTACAAGGGTGATACAAACCCCAAACCCCAATGTAAGTACGTCTTGCCAGCTGGTGTGGTCCCACAGCAGTGGCAGTTTGACAAGTGTCCATTATCTCCTCTGCAGAGTGGGACCAACTATTATTAGTCTTCCTCCATTAGTAAGATTCTGTTCAGGCAAAATGAGATTTTGAATATGAAATGCGGTATAACTTATCCTATGAGGGTTTGCAAGCTTGTTTATTATGATCTTGGCCAGATGGTGCTCCACACAGAAAACCTTCCTTACAGACAACATAATTTGGTGGTCTTGCTAAATAACTCTGGTCAGTTGGTTTTTAATTTATGTATTAGGCACAGGGTCTTGCTACACAGCACAGATTCATGGTGATCCTCCTGTTTCAGCCTCCCCAGTGCTGGGATTACAGGCATATACCACCATGCCTGGTTCAGTGACCAGCTCTGGGGGCCTGGGCTGGAGCCAGCATGTCATGCTGTACAGGGGATCGAACCCAGGTCCTTACACTTTCCAGGCAGGTGCTTAGGCTACTGAGCTTTTTCCCTGGCCCCAATGACAATATTTATTATTGTAGTCATCCTGATACTAGATGCTTAATACATGCCTGATGTGATGAGACCATTTGTACTTGCTATTTCCTGGGTGCTCACCATAGCTCTGGAAAGTCAGGGCAGTTGCCCCTGTCATACGGTGATAAAACAGACTATCAAAAAGACAGGGGTAAAGACCCACACTAAGAAGTGTTAGAGCAAGCCAGGTGTGTTACACCCTCCTGGGCCCATCTGTTTCCACCAAGAGGATGGGACCTCCCCAACAGATGGGGTGAGCGAGAAGAAGGGTGTGTTGAGGGGACTTGGGGACCAGCTCAAGCCCTCCAAATGCAGGAATCTGCTCTGTAGGCCACACCCACCTCATAACTATAACTATAGCAACATCCATTCTTGTTGATCAAGTTTTTGCCTTGTGCCAGGAGCTCTACTCAGACCCTACGTGAGTATTCTCATTCTCTTGTTGCAGTGAGCAGCCTAGGACACCACCGTCCCTATCGTCTCCTTCCGCAGATCAGCACCTGGAAACCCAGAGGTGAGAAATTGCTTGTCTATAATCAGACACTAAGCAAAAAGTAAAGCCTGAGGCTCAAGTCAGGTCTGTGAGCAGAAAGGCCATTCTTTGTCTTTACATCATACAATTGCTCAGTGCCGCTGCTTTCCAAAAGTTGGGGTTCCAGGCACCTCAGATATGGAGTCTCTTCTCTGTCGTCCCATCACCCAACATGAAGCGAATTCCAGGATGATTCTCTGGAATTGCTCCACTGTGGGCTGCCATCACAGCAGGCAAAGCCTCCAGCACCACCCTCCCTGCTTTGGATTCATCTGATGTTTTATTTCTTCCTCTGTAAGCTCTCTTCTGGCCCAAGAGGTGGCTGACAGGGACATAAACTAGATGTTGAGTAAAATTACAGTGCTCATTCACTAACAATTGATTGCAGCAGGCTGCCACCCCGCCCTGGCTGGCCTCTTCTCCTGACTGTCGCCACACAGCCCAGCCTAAACCCTGCCACCCAGACAGGACTCTTAGTGCCACTGAGAAAAAATACAACTGTGTGATGTCTGTGAGGAAGGAAGGAACTATGGGACCCAAAGGCCTGCCCAGGCGATGAATAGGCCTTCTTGGCACACGCGTAAACAGTTTACAGGGCTGAGATCCTGTGTTTGCCTTCCACATCTGCTCTCCCTCGGGAATTCAGTGCTAAAAGGAGCCAACCCTGCCCTTCTCAGTGGCATCTGGAACCTGAAATCCACTTTCTCCAGCCCCTACCTTGCTTTAATAACAGTTACATTTTTCCATTTTGTTGTTGAAGGAAAATAGGTTGTTTTATTTTTTTTCCATAATTTTATTGAGAAACAAATAGCAATGAGACAGTTTCAAACCAAATTGGTAAGACAGTTTCAATAGTTAACACATTGCATACTCTCTTCCTAGTGGTTATTTTCTGTACAAGATGCAGACATGATATCCTATTTACAAACACTATTACAACAAATCCCTCTATTCATTAAGAGAATGTAACTATATATCTATCATAACCATTCTGAATACACAGATACAAAATGGACATTCATCTGCATCCCCTTTTTTTGTTAAGTTCCATCATTTAAATATTATAGGTGTTTAAATTCAGCAAAATATTGTGAACGAGTTCAGTAGTCCATAATAGTATTGGGTCTTCTGCTTCACTGGCAATATCAGAAATTGTTGACCTGAGTCCCCTACAGCTCAACATAACACCATGGCTTTACTGAGGAATGGTTTAAAAAGATGTGGTATTTTTACACAATGGAGTATTACTCAGCTATAAAGAATGATAAACTCGAAGCCTTTATATTGAAATAGATGCCACTTGAAGATATGCTCATAAGTGAAATAAACCAGACACATTGTGTAAATATCGTATAGTCTCCCTAGTATAAGAACTCTAAAGAAGAAATACAAATAGAAATGTATAATACAAGTAAAAGGAAAGCAGGAACTCGAGGACTAACTAAGAGAGGGAAAGGAGAAGAGCTAGGAAACATGACGGTGACAAGCCAGACAGTTATATGTAGAGGATATTTTAACTGATGGAATAAAACCCTATGTTTATGCTTAGGGAGATATTTTTTTATTTAACATATATTTACTGAGGACCTACTACATACTGAACAATTTGCCATTCCATTCACATGGTGAAGGTCATTTGGTAGGATGGAAAGTCTCAGTGCCTTCATGTAGAGTCAAAGAGAGGACAGGAGAGGGCCATGGTTCCTAGTAGCTCTTCCTCCAAGTAACAGTTTCCTATTCATGTTTATAACTATTTAAAATAAAACAAACCACCAACCAAACTGGTCACTTTCAAATATATAGAAGGCTAAGTTTCCAGTTGACCAAGTCTAAGAGATATGGTACATTTGGTTCCCACAAGGCTTTTCATCTTAGCATTAGTCACTTGACCTTATGCAAGTTACCATCCACCAACTTCCCCATCTGTACATGGAAAGAAGTACGAGGTCATGATGGGAGGGGTTTTGATTTTGCTTTTTGGTTGGTTGATTTTTGTCCCTTGAGAAGAATCTTCCCTCCTTCTCTTTGCAAATGAAATTATATCATGAAGCCCCACAGCTCAATTGATTAAAGGTAGAGCTCTAGGGGAAGAGGCCTGGGACCCCAATATTCAGAAGCATGCTCATTCCTGAGAATCTCTGAGGAGCTCTGTGAGCATGGCATTGTGAAAAACTCTTAAAATAGAAGATTTGTGAGATTTTTTTTTCCAGCTCTGATTTGAAGAGATGAGAAGTTAAAGGGATAAATACAGTTTGAAATGACCCATTTGTCCTTGTGGAAAATGGCATGAAGTCCATCTGCTGCAATTTCCACTCCATTTGAAGTGGCTTAGATAAAAGGGAGCCCTTACTGGCCTCCAGATCTAAAGACGATAACACTGAGGTAGCCCGGCATCTTGAACAGACCAACCACCAGAGAGATGGAAACTGGGCCTCAGGATTTTATTCCTATACTTCTGCATGATGAATCCCTTTGTTTCCACAGTATGTCTTCTACACTTGGTGGAAGAACATCCCCTTGCCAGTCTGAACCAGGGGCAGTTTGCTTCCCTTTCTGACTTCCAATATGAAATGCCCAAGGAACATCTCTGACTTGTCCAGCTTGAGTCAGGTGCCAATCAATCAATCAATCAATCAATCAATTATGACCAAGACAGCAAGCTAATGTGGAAAAATGGCTCCCCTGTGTGGCAAGGGAAGCATTTCCCAGAAGAATTGCAGGGATAATGGGGCACACAAAACAATTATAGCAGAGAGCTGTTCAGCCTTTGGAATGACAAGAACGCCCTGAAGTCTGCTTAGGATCTGGACTCTGGGGTCACATCCAAGAAGGTTTGTGCTATAATGTGTCTGTTGTGGATCCAGGAATCTTCATTTTTAACAAAGTTACTGTATTCGAGCCTCACAGATCCTCAAAGTACAATTTGAGAGAGGCTGCGGTAGAGAAATA